>NC_063152.1:682500-1023750 GCF_020921035.1 Rhodamnia argentea | reverse complement strand
CCAATAATTAAAAATGGACACTAGCACTTCATCGGCTGAAAAATTTACTGACTGATTTGATCGAAATAGAATGTCCAAACTTGTTTGTCAAATGGACAGAATGTTAAGTAGTGTTATTGCCCTTACCCCATTTGTTTGGAAGGAATAAGAAAGTTCACAAGGTTTCGAACAGGATTAATTAGCGTGTGAAGGCCATGTAAAGCAATAACATCCTTTTTTTTTTAGGAATTTAGTTGTGACATCCTGGATTCCGACTCACTTTCGAAGCTTTGAATAAATGAAAGGTCTCATTGATGTATTTCAGTCGAATCTCACTCGGAGTTGATCCCTCTCGAGCGGACTAACCAAATGGGAATGGCTAGCTAGGAAAATCAAGTACGTGGACCTAAGAACTTGATCCTGGATTGATTCTTTGGCCATGAAAATTGTCGAGGGAATATTCGGGACCAATATAGGCCGATCCTAGAATAATTAAGGAACGATTTGGGTAATGCTCTATACTTGGATCACGGGTGATTCCGTTTGACCTCGTATGGGTTCCAAACGTCCCTAAATTATTTTCGAACGATCGCGACCATCGGGACTCGTGATTGACCCTCACAATTGAATGACAACCAAGGTCGCCATGGCTCGAGTAATTCTTAAACGTGATTTTTAATCACGGGTCGATACGCGTAACTCCTAAAAGCCGCCCGTTAGTTTGAGATACGCTGAAAATTCTATTGATCGAGATTGATCGCGAATCGAGATTGATCGCGAATCGAGCTTCAAAATTTGACGTCAGACCTTCAGGGGTTTCAATAAATAAAAATTTTGGACGTTTCCTCATCCTGGGTGCAATTCCTTCGCGGTTCGCCCCAAAGAGGTTCGGGAAAAGTAGATTTGGACTGGGTATGGGAAAGGACCAATTTGCCCTCGACAAATACCCCATTTTTCACTTGGAACAAGGGGTATTTTGGTCATTTTCCCCTTTGGCCGAGATTGACTAGTCAATGAAGGGAGATAATTATCTTTTCTCTTGATTTTGTGGGCATAATTAACTATTATTAACCTATATTAATTATTATATTGGCCCTCTTCTTCTTCATTATCCAAGAACCCTCTCTCTCTCTAGCTCACTTTCTCTCTACCTCACTCTCCCTCTCCCTTTCCCTCACTTGGCCGAACACCCTCTCTCTCACCCTCCATTGCCGAAAATTCTTCAAGCCTTCTTTGGTGTCGCTTTGGAGCGCTGGGAGTCGCTAGATCGTCGCCGAGTCGCCGGCCGTGCAAGGATCGCCGGAATCGCCGATTAGTTCGGGCTTTTCCTCAACCGTTCAACGGACGTTTTTGCGAGTTTTTGAGGTAGGATTGTTTCTAAACCTAAATTAGGTGGTTAGGTTGCTAAAAGACCATGAAAATGTGAATTTTTGATGAAGAAAAGTGTTGAATTTGAGCTTGAGGAGGGGCTGGACGAAAATTGCAGATTTGAGGAGAAAGAAGGCTTGTTCTTGCAATGAATAGTAAATGCAAGAAGATATTTGTTTGGTCAAAGTTTGACCATGGTTACTCTACCAACCCTAGTTACTTTTTGTTCAACTATGGTTACTTTATGCTATTTATTAATCATGGTTAGGTTAGTATTTGACTCTAGTTAATTTTTGAACCATGGTTAGTTAAAATATTAACTAGGGTTACTTTTATGTGACATAAAGTCGTTATGCCACGGTGCTAATTAAATGTGACATTATTATAGCATAGTACTATGGTTGTGAATTAATTATATGTTAGAAAATTATTATTGTTCGGCCGTGATATATTTCCACGTTAGTATAATTATAATGGCACGTGATTTATAAATTGCTACGTTAGCGTAATATGGTCGCATGGCGTGGATTGGATACTTTGGTAGCATAAATTGATCGGGTAGTCTGGATTAATTCTTGGAGTAGTGTGAATTGATCGGGTGATCCCGAATTATTAATTCTCTAACGTGAGTGAATCACGTGGTCCCGATCTATTACGAGAAAATGAGAAGGGTCGTATTCAATCAAGTCGTCCGAGGCCAAAGTGAGCCGTATTCGTCTGATTGTCCGAGACCGAGGAAATGTGAGGGTTGTATTCAATCAAGTTGTCCGAGGCCAAAGTGAGCCGTATTCGTCCGATTGTCCGAGACCGAGAAAATGTGATGGTCGTATTCAATCAAGTCGTCCGAGGCCAAAGTGAGCCGTATTCGTCCGATTGTCCGAGACCGAGGAAATGTGAGGGTCGTATTCAATCAAGTCGTCCGAGGCCAAAGTGAGCCGTATTCGTCCGATTGTCCGAGACCGAGGAAATGTGAGGGTCGTATTCAATCAAGTCGTGCGAGGCCAAAGTGAGCCGTATTCGTCCGATTGTCCGAGACCGAGAAAGAATGATGGTTGTATTCAATCAAGTCGTCGGAGGCCAAAGTGAGCCGTATTCGTCCGATTGCCCGAGATCGAGAAAGTATTAAAGTCGTGTTCAATTAAGTCGTCCGAGACCAAAGTGAGTCGTGTTCGACTAATTGTCCGAGACTTGATCCGGTCGTGTTCCTATGTGTCCGAGACCAAGATCCGTGGGTCGTATTCCTATGTGTCCGAGACCCTGGTATATATATATAGAGCCGTGTTCCATAAAGGTCCGAGGCTCGATGTTATGAACTTATTTGATGGCGGTGGAGTAACGTGGAATATTTTGGAGTAACGTGGGAATATTCTGCAGTAACGTGGAATATTCTGGGGTAACGTGGAATATTTCCGGAGTAATGTGGAATATTTTTGGAGCAACGTGGAATATTCTGTAGTAGCGTGGAATACTTTCGGAGTAACGTGGAATATTTTTGGAGTCATGTGGAATTTTCGGAGTAATGTGGACATTTATATTATGGCTTGATGCGTTAAACGCGGGCCCTGGAGCACGTAGAATATTTTATTGTCGGATTGAGGCGTGAAACGCCGAGAGGGGAGTAACTTAGAATATTTGAGAAGGTGTGAAAATTTTCGGAGAAAGAGTGGAATTTTCTGGAATTTAATTGTTGAATTTTTTGGTGAGAAAGAAAGAGTTGTTGGAAATTGTTGCTCGCCCAGATTGTGTCTGGAGGCACTAGCGGCCTGATCTAGGGTTAGAGATTTTCCTACTGAGATTTTTATCTCACCCCGTCGTGGGTTCGTTGTTTTCGGACCCTCTGCCGCAATGATCCGACTTAGAGATCGAGACGCCGGGAGAATTTGTGGAGCCTTCAGATTCTAAGTAGCCGCTTGAGATAGCAAGGACGAGGATTAGCAAAGTTGGCCTCTTAGTTTTTATAGAGTGTTGTATGTTGGGATATATAGTAGGTTTCGACCACGTAATCTTTTTGTTTTAGTGGTCATAGGCTTGTACAGTGGCCTCCGAAACCGTAGGTTTGGAAAATTGTATAGAACATGTGGATATGTATATAAGTTTGTTTTTTCTACCGTCCCAAGTCATCATGATGTTAATTGTTTCTGTACGGGGATTTATTTTTTTACTTCCGCATGAATTTGTTGGCCTTTGGATCCTGGAGAACCGTACATAATCGTGGCCAGGTGGGATGTTAACGAGCTCGCGGGGTTCGGGTCGTGACATTAGTGGTTTTGGAATCAAAATCTTAACCATCGTTCAAAGTCCTAAATCACATGAGAGTCAAAACGAAGAATAAGTGAATCATCACGTCTAAAGCAAAAGTACACGAATCACTTAAGAAGACAGATACATGTTTTGATTGGTGAGGAGCTCTCGGAGTTCAAATTTGACTCGGTGGGAATACATTTTCCTTTGGCTGTAATTATCTGAAAATGAGATGCACTGGTTTGTCACTTTTGGCTAGTGATTGCTCGTTATTTGCTTATTCCAATTGCTAAAACGATGCTAAAACTTCCTTTTACCGTTTTTGCCAGAGATGATGAGTCAAATGTTTTGCAGGAAATTGTGAAGGACATCTCAAATCGCCTAAACCAAACACTTTTAGAAGTTGCTAAGCATCCGGTTGGGATAGAGTCCCGAGTGGCTAAGGTGAAATCAATGCTAAACCTTGAGTCTAAGGGTGTTCTCATGGTGGGATTATGGGGACAGGGAGGTATCGGAAAAACAACTTTAGGGAGAGCCATTTATAATGATATTTCTAGACAATTTGACGGTTCAAGTTTTCCGGCAAATGTTCGAGAAAGATCAAAGGGTTGCATGGGTTTAGTTGCTTTGCAAGAACAATTACTAAAGGATGCACTATTACTGCAGGAAAGATGAGAGGTGTTCGATGTTGCTAGAGGTATTAGTCTAATACAACAAAGACTCCGTCACAAAAGAGTTCTTGTCATCCTTGATGATGTGGATCACTTGAACCGATTACGTGCTTTAGCGGGGAAAATCAATTGGTTTGGCAAGGGGAGTAGGATCCTTGTTACTACAAGAGATAGCCATTTGCTGACTCCCGGGTTAAATTGGGATCATGTGTATGAAGTTAAAGCACTGGATAACGGTGAAGCTCATGAGTTGTTTAGTAAGCATGCTTTTCCTCCACACCACAAATTAAAAATAAGGGAAGATCTTGTGGATGGTGTTTTGGATCATGCTAAAGGCCTTCCTTTAGCACTTGAGGTGTTGGGTTCCTTCTTATGTGGTAGAAGACAAGATGAATGGGAAAGTGTGCTAGACGACCTTGCTAGAATTCCTACGAAAGACATCAATGATGTGCTCAAAATAAGTTATGACGGACTAGAGGCAAATGAGAAAGAGATTTTTCTCCACATTGCCTGCTTCTTTAAGGGGTGGCAATATTGTCACGTTAAGAAAATTCTCGCTAGCTGTGACCTTAATGCAGTGATAGGATTACGGATTCTCACGCAGAGGTCCTTGATAAGAACTGAGTCCGGAAACATACAAGTGCATGACTTGATTCAATTGATGGGTAAATATATCGTGAACCAAGAATCCGTCGATCTCAAGAGACGCAGCAGACTATGGCTGTATAAGGATGTTCTTGATGTTACGTCACGCGACATGGTAAGACTTGCACATAAGCTCAAAACCTCCAATTCTCATCTTTTGTCTCAAATTACTGAACATGCATAACTTAAAAAGCCTTGTACATGCAGGGAGCTTGTGATGTAAAAGCCATAGTGTTGGAGACACCTGTGCCAATAAAGCTATCTATCGATCGTGATGCTTTTACAAAACTAAGAAGTTTGAGATTGCTCATTTTGCGGAATGTTTCTTTCCAAGGTCTTGTCTGCCTTCCAAACTGGCTCGGATGGTTTGAATGGCCCGGTGCTCCCCGGATTCCAAAATTTTCTTCTGGTCCAAATAAATTGGTGGGACTTGAAATGCCCGAAGGCGGGATGACAACAGTGCCAAAACCATTGGGGGTGAGTTTATTTGTATATTATATATACTCTTACACAGGAGTAGTGGTGTTCCTATATTTTAGAAACCGCTTCTCTTTCAAAATGACTCTTAATTACTCGCAGCAATATTTTACGTGCGACAAAATTGGCATTTGAAAAATCAAGCATGATGAACTTTATTAGAAATAATTGGACCGCACAAAGAAATCTTATAAATATACGCATACGAGAAAGGCATTTCAGGATGTGAAAATTTATTATGAAGGTCATTGCATCAAGAGAAAATTCAAATTGCGATATTGAAAGTTGCGAGAGATAAAATAGAATAACCTATTTATGTGTCTGTCCATGGCGATAGTATTTATAAAATATGTAATTGAATATAAGTGATAGAAGGAATAACAGAAGATTCAAAGTTCCTTAAAAGTAGGACGTCTTTCTTATTGTATATTGTAATATAGATGGAGTTAGCATGTGCAAATGTGCTAGTGTAAGTAAGCTATTTAACTTCACTCTGATTGTGTCGGTTATTTACATATAACCCTTTTTATTTTATAGAAAAATGGTATGATGAGATAGCATATAAAGAAAACAAAAACACGAAGAATGAGCCCGTTGATCTTGTGTATAAAAGTAAAATCATCTAAGGAGTCGCTAGCTGAGTGGTCAAGCGTTTGATTTGAATGTGGCGAATCAAGTATCATAATTATAGCAACCTCGGCTCAAAGTAGTCATCAAGTGATGGAGCCTTACCTTACCCAATGCACATAGGTTGACGGCCGTGTTTGTTTTGTATCAATAGAATTAGCTCGGTCGAAGGTTTGAATGCACTGGACTACCAAAACAAGGCATTGTTAGTTGCAGAATTTCCAAATAGATGTGATAAAATATTACAGTAATGCATGTACCGTGTTTACACGTAATTCGATATAATTAGGGATTTAGTAGTTACCACTAGTTTCTTAATCTAAAGGGAGACCGAGATTTTGAGTTGAATCTTATAATTTTTTTTTCTACATAATGGTTTCCAAAATTTGTTTCATTGGCTTTGCATGACTTCAAAAAAATTTAAAAGTTTCTTAATTTTTGGGAAAAGTTCATCGTGATAGAATGTTAACTTTAATCGATTATACATAAAATGGTCACTCCGATGCTCACCACGTAGCACTTTCACTTGGCTTTTTTGATTGCCACATAGCGGGAGACGCGGCCGGCATCTAATCAATATTCATTGGCGTTTTGATTTGACTATATCTAATTTTCAATCTCTCACCCGATACACGTATAGATTTTATATTTACCGGTAGATTTTGTAAGTGTTGACTAATTGCACAATACAATTGTAATTCTCACAATATCGGTTTATAGTAACTTTCAATAACAAGTTAGTTTCGCCGTTTTTGCGGGAATTACGGCGGTTGAAGTATATGAATTTTAGTGAATGCAGCTCACTAGTTCGTATGCCCGACATCTCATGTGCTCCAAACCTCGAGAAATTGAATCTCTCTGGTTGCATAAACTTGGTAGAAGCACACGAATCTGTTGCAAATCATGACAACCTACGGTCGTTGAATTTAGCATCTTGCCATGAACTTCGTAATTTACCAAAGGAGCTCAAGTCAAAAAATCTCAAAGGTCTCGATCTTTTTGGCTGCACAAAGTTTGAAAGGTTCCCTGATATTCCACATAAGCTTGAAGCCTTGACAAGACTTAGTTTACATGGCACCGCTATTAAAGAACTTCCTGCATCAATGGAAAATCTTGTCTCTTTGCATACAATCCTTTTTACAGGTTGCGAAAATTTGGTGAGACTTCCATCTAGCATTTACAAGTTACAAAAACTTAAACAAATGGGGGTTGCGGGTTGCACAAATTTAATCGGGTTTCCAAAGCAAGAGAATGTAGCTGATCCTTGCATGAAGACCGGATTTTCAAATTTACAAGAGTTATACCTTGGGGGAAGTTATCTATGCCAAATAGACGTTCTGGAGAATCTTTCCCGTTTTCCCCCTTCGGTAAAAGTGTTTTTGGGTAGGGGCGTGGACCCCGCCATTCCCGCATCCCTCAATGAGCATGATATTTTGTCCCTATTGGATGCTGCAAAATCAAAATGCCATCAACCACGAGAGATTCCCGAGCTTCCACCGACGCCACGTTCAGCATCACGATCGCTCTTCTTCCCAATGTGGCGACGTTGGACCAAAAAAAAAGAAAAAAAAAACTGAGGCGACGAACAGGAGTAGTTCGTCTTCCCGAAATAGACGTACCAAATAACCGACAGCGATGGAGGCCGGCAAGCAAACTTCCCGAAATCGGTTACCGGCGAACCAACGGCGACAGAGGCGGGCGACCGAACTTCCCGAAATAGAGTTACCAACGAACCGGCGGCGATGGAGCCGGGTGAACGGAGTTGGCGTACTACCTCCGCCGTCCGAATCCGTGGGAACCGATGACGTAGCTTCGGATGACCATTCTCTCCTCGGTTTTTGGGCTTCCTTCGGCGTGCTATAGATCAGGTAAAGCCTGGTACCTCCGAATTGTATTAGTTGATGTGATACTTGAGCTGGATTTTGGATTCGATAACATTTGGTGCTGCAATTGCGTGGGAACTCGAAGAATGTGTTGTTCAATTTGCTCGAGAGGCGTTGAATTAGTGTTTCTTCGTAAGTTTTGTCTGTGGATGCTTGGTAGGGAATTCACTGGTAATCGACGTTACACGCTGCAAAATCAGTGACAATCTCTAGAAGGTATAGCATTTCTTCATAGAGAGAGAGAGAGAGAGAGAGAGAGAGATTTGGGGGTGCATTTGACGTGTCTAGGATATGTAGTATGTAGCTATCAATCATAAAGATGTGCAGCTGGTGACCGATTTGATAGGACAATTGAATTTTGAGAAACTTCGGTTACTGGCATAGGACTCTGTCCCTAAGTTTTGTCGAGCACTTGAAGAGGCAAAACTATAGAGGAATGAAGAAGGTGCAGGGAGATGGCAAGCCACCACCAAGTGTTGCTTGACAATCAGAGTCATTTTTGCCATTTTTTTACTTTGGCAACTAGGGAGAAATGAAATCAATTCTACTTAGGGCATGACAAGAACATGAGCATTGGATTGTGCCCATAGATAACTGGTTAGGTGGTTATTTTCTCTCGCTCTTTGACTTGTGGGTAGGAAAAAGAGAAGAGTCACGGGACATGGATTCATTCCATGTATACTATACAGGACCTGCAACATCTTGACCTTATAGCTATGAGACATGGATTCTTTCAATTAGTTGCTGCCTATTGATATTGAAATATTTCTACGCTAGCACTTGATGCTGATTTCCCCCCGATTGCCTCGTATGCACATATGAGAGAAATTCCGGCTCTTATATTTTTTTTCTCCTAAAAAGTAACAAGACTTATTTGCTTTTCCTATGTAAGGCAAAGCTTGCTTTGGACAATCTTGAAATCCCAGTTAAGGAAGAAACTTATTTTCAATAGCCGTGTGCATTTCGGATATGTTACTTTAAAAAAAAATAACAGTTAAGGGAAGTAATTCAAGTTAAGGTAACATTAGTTTGTTCTCTTCTTGCATACATGAGGGCATTTGCTTGCTAAATTGTGGTGTATGGCATGTCTTTCCAGTATGATTTTTCTTCCGTCTAACATTTCATGTCTCTTAGGCTTGTCCTGTCACGCCCCGAACCTTACGAGCACGCCAACACCCCGCACGGGCCGTAAATTATAAATTTCCCAAGGATCCAACGGCAACGAACTTAAGCCTAAAATGATAAGCACATGCGGAAGCGAGAACTACACTCCATACAACATAATGAAATACAATGACTCAGGATGTAAAATGGGGGATTTAAAACTTACTCCATACATTTCTTAAAAACGTCAAATTGACTTCAAAAATTATTACTTGATAATTCTCAAAATACAACTTCTCTTAATAAAACAAGGGAGATGAAGTTTAACCTTACAGAGCTATACGGGCGAACACAACCCCAAATATAAAAACACAGCTCTCTAAGACTACAAAAAGAAGTACAATCGGGTAAGGTTAACGGTTCATCTACTTCAAAAAGGGCATCTTCACAAGCCAATCCATGGCGGTCATGGGACTTCATCATTTGGGACCTGAAAATTGTTATCCCACGACGGGGTGAGAATAAATCTCAGCAAGTTATTCCTAAACCTAGACCAGGCCAGTAGTACCTCCGGACAATTCCTAAAACATGTAATTCTACTCAAAGGGACAATTGCTCAACAAGCAAAACGACAAAAGCACACTACAAACATAAGATAGAAGTTCGCAATTCAAGTCATACTTTACGCTTTTAAGGCCGAGCTTCGTACTTGGACATTTCACAAATCACAAGATCATAAAAGGTGTTTCCTATCGTATATCTCAATCACATACCAATCATTGATATCAGATTGCCAAGTGCCCGCGTCATAACGCTTCAGGCCATTTTAAGCATTAAGACTCGCGTAATCACGCATCAAGTCATTATAAATATTAAGACTCGCGTAAACACGCATCAAGTCGTTATAAATATTAAGACTCGCGTAAACACGCATCAAGTCGTTATCTCGCGTTTAACGCCTCAAGATAAATTCAATTCACCGCGTATCACGCTTCAGGGTATTATGTGATCACATATATATAATCAATTCGTTCACTTAGCCAAACTTGAATTCAAGGTCAATCATGACCTAAACAACACAAGCCATGCCAATTAACCATAGCACTTGCTCGAGCAAACATGAATTGCACAATCACAAAGGACATCTCATGGTTCGTCCACTATGCCCCAAACACATCAATTCATTCATGTTCCACATCATAATGTCAAACATACTAGAGCAATTTATCAATTCAGTCAATCGATCATTTCAATCCCTCATGACCAAATACAAGGTACTTAGCTAATCAATTCCAAATGCTCAATTCACATTGGCAAACCATAGCCAAACATAATAACGATAAGTAATCAATCCACAAGGTACCTCAAGACCAAACACATATAGGGCAAACAAGTTAATTTAGCCACGTCCATGCATCCTCGGCAGTATCCACCTACTGATTTCTACATCCAGACCTACTCTCAGAAAAACTGACATTTTTATAATCTCTTTTTGAGCAATCCAAACTCAGAATCATGTTCCTCATGATCTTACGGTCGTGTGGGAGAAAACGGAGCTCAATTCGGACTCCAGACGACCTCGAACAAGCCATTTCAATTTCGACGCGCGCTGAAAAACGGGATTAACGGGTCTCTCGGGTTTCACACATTCTTCATACAAAAACTACTATAAAATCCTACCAATCCAATTCTAAACCATCCATTAGTAACCTAAAGTCCTAGACTAAGTTTAAGAGTAACTTACCACAAGATTGAAGCTTGAAAAGCCAACCAAGGGGCGGCAAGACTTCACGACCAGATCTGGAACAGATTTGAGGGCTGATTCAGTCCAAGGAAAACGCTTGAAGTCGGCCACTTAAATCCTCTTAATCCACTCCAAACTTCTTCCACAAGTTGTCTAACATACTAAGCGAGGTATATGGAGTTTCTTACCTTGAAACCACCCAAGAAACTCCTTAGAACAGCCCTACAAGTCCACAGTTGCAGTGAAGGGCAGCAGCTGTTTTGGCTTGGCTTTGCGGGCTCTCAATGGCTCACGGACGGCGGTTCAAGGCTCACGGTGCTCTTGCGGAAGAGGGTGGTCGATGGTGGTGGTGGTGAGGCATCCCGGTGACCAACGGACAAGGTAACAAGAAGGAGATGGTGGTGAGAAAGGAGAGAGGGAGAGTGAAAATGAGCTCTTGCTTCTCAAAAGCTTGTTCCCAAAGCCAAGAGAAAGAATTAGAGATTGAGGTGATGGGTTGTCTTAGACTAGGCTTTTGACTTGAGGGGGGGGCTTAGTAGACTAGGTGGTTGAGGGTTTTAAGGAGAGTTGTCTAGGGAGTCACATCAATAATTCAAACTTTTGGCTTCTTGCAAATAACAACAAGAGGGGCAATCTTGTAAATCCAACTCAAGTCTAAAGACTACTTTGCCCTTAATCTAACTTGAGGAATGAGCTCTAATCCAACGGTAAAAGAGAAATTTCTAATTCCATCTATATCTCACTTTTCTAATCATTTTGGGACGAACCGTAAACTTAATTGACTTTGGTGAGGCGACATCCAAAATATTCATATTGTGATCCTTAAAAGTCCGATGCCCAAGTTCGAAGTCCAATTTAATGGCTAATCCCAATCGATTGCAACTCGGTTTATCTCAAACTAACGGGCGGCTCTTTAGGAGTTACGCGTATCGACCTTATGATTCGTATCATACTCAAGCTATGGCGACCTTGGTTGTCATGTGATTGCGAGGGTCGATCATTAGTTCTCAAGGACGCGATCGTCAAGAAACGGTTTAGGAACGTTCACAAATTATACCGTGGTCAAACGGAATCACCCGCGATCCAATTATATAACGCTAGCAATTTGTTCCTTAGTCGTTCCTAGATCGGCCTATAATAGCTAAATCTTCCCTCGACAACCCTTATGGCCAAATTGTCGATCCATGGTCAAGTTCTTAGGTCCACGTACCCATTTCCCGCTTAGCCATTCCCCTTCGGTTAGTTAACTCAAGAGTGATCAATTCCGAGCGAGATTTACTGAAATACATCGATGACATTTCATTACTTCAAAAGGGTCGGATTTCGAAATGTCACATGTCCATAACTCATAATTTTTGCTCGGGCATTATTGACATAAAATAAGTTAATTTACATAGTGAAATAGGATCTGTTTCATTGTGATTTGAGCAGTATGGACAATGTCTTTTTTTTTTTTAATTATTATTTTGAAAGAAGAAGCTCATTTACCGTGCCGCCATGAAAAATCTGACTTTAAAAGGTAGAAATTGATACTTATGATCCTCTTAATAATCTGCTCTTAATACGACATCAAGCAAGAGGACACATTTTGCGGATAAGGAACCGCATTGCTCAATCTCCACCTTGTGAAGCTCAAAAACTAGCCCTAATTAGTGCATGTTATCGTGATAGAGAGCCCGAGACTGTCATTATAACGGTGAGCATGGTTCATATGCAATGTTTGGAAGATGTAGCCGATCGAAATCCATCCTAGGCAATGTTAGTAGACGAGTCATCTGTAAATCTTCTCTCAATCGGATCACCGGTGCCAATAATTCTATGAGAGAACTTTCCATCCGTAGTGAAAGCCTCAATGTATCCTCTGTTTGCAGCATGTTGTTTTTTCTCCAAGGACATTAGTTTTAAGCCATGGCTAACCCAAACACACTTCCTTTAAATCTGATGCAAGAAGTTTGCCAAGGCGTAGAGCCTAGTTACCGTCAATTGAATTAAATATTGCACTTCAGATATTATTTGCTTGCTTGAAAATCTATTTTCCCGAGTACAGATACTTCTTAAAATTGATATTATTGGGACCCAAATGTAAACTTCCTAAAGTCAAGCATATTCTTTTATCGGCGAACTTGTTTTTGCTTAGATGGTACCTTCTTTTGCAAAGTGCTTTGTCAATTAGTCTGCTAAGTTATATCTTACATGAGATTTGGACATGTTGTGCAAATAGAATCTGTTTTGGTTTTCAAGCGTATGAGCTAGGTGAAAATGCGTAATCATCAGAAATATGGGTGGCTTCCACAAAGATTTCATCTTTGTTGCCTTGTTCAAGTTTCTGTGTGCTTTATGAATGTTTCCAACATTTTTTCTTGTTTCTTTTGCGGTAATGGAACTCTTGATCAAATGCACCGTAAGTATAGTTGATTCAGTGGAGCCGTGCTCACCCATATAATGGTTTCTGTGAATGGGCATATAAATTGCTCAAGAACAAAAGATAGAGTTTCGAGTGCCCTGTTTATCCAATGTAGCTTTTTCCTCTAGACGAGGTATTCTTAGCCAGATTACCATTTGAGAAATGGGATGTCATGTCCTTAATTAAGGAAAAAGAGTAAGTGCAATATCTTAATAGCTAATCCGTCGGTTCGACTTGTTGAGAGAAGTATCTTCTTGATCCTTATCGTGAATTACCGACATATATGGTTCTTGGTTGGGCAATTCTCCATGAGCTCTTCAGATGCATATTTTTCAATAGAGTGATCGGACCTTAAACTTTTCATGCTTCTAAGATAATTAGTACGCTTTGGCAACTCATTAGATACAGAAAAGATGGCCTTGACATAATTTTTCTATGCAATTTAAAATGAATTTGGTTTCCTTGTCTGTTTTATAGAACCCCGTAACTTGAAAATCATTAGGTGACTTGAATATCCTTCCTCTTCTCCATCTTCACCTCCTTTTCCATTCGTTTCTTGTTGATGACATTGTGTAGTCTATGATTCGCTTAAATGTCATACATATATACTGAACGCTAATATTGGGATTTCATCTCCAAAGCCTTACAGGTCATGGGTTACTCGGGCTTCTCATTAGATATGCATGCATTGGTTCTTCCCGTTGAGCCCCGTCATGGCTTTGCACAACTAGTTAAGACCTTTGGATTATGATTCTTGCTTTTCCGAACATCATGGACATCATGTATGGTATTATGATGCAACTCTTTTGCATATTGAATGATTGTCACATACTTGTGCGTATACAAGTGAGCCGCATGGTATGACCTTCAATAGTATAGCCTGTTAAAAGGGAATGGCATGGATAAGGGTGTCGTGCCAATGTTTCTTGTCATGGCGGATTGGATATGATGCTCATGCTAGATGCTAAGATAAAGTATAAAGGTCTTCAAAATAGTGGTCAATCACAATGAGGACACTATAAAGGTCTTCAAGATGAAGTTAGACAACATCCTTGTCTTCATTCCCGATTCTTGGTTTATTCCGATTATAGGGTTCATTATTCTTGTTCCTGTTAGTTAATTATTCATTGGACTATAACCTAAGCCAAACTTGCAGCTCAAGGGAGTTCCTATTCTTGAGGTCAACTCATCACAAAATTACTATTGAGCTATAATTTTCTGACTCTCTATATTCTACATGTAAAGCACAAATTTGGATATGACATCATTGGTGCTGATTCTACACAATAAGATATTCTCCTGTTTGTGTGATGTCAGAAATGCTTAATTATTTTGTCACAAGATGTTGAAACATGTCATAATCATAGTATGTTCAAACAGCCTTTTTAGTATAGATACTTGTGTGAATATTAATGACGATGGTTAGAATTCTGTTTTGTGATAAGAGGATGTAGTTAAACATCTAGCATTCCATAAAGTAGCTTTAAATGATTCCGTGCACTCTAACCGACAATGCATGTGCCATTTATTGCTTTTCCAATTACAGAATTTGCTCAAGGGGCCCGAGAGAAGAAGCTCGATTCTTGTCCGGATCAGTTTTTGTCGGGATGGTCATGTGTTCGCTGAGGATTGTAGCTACAATCACAAGTTCATTTCGTGCTTTAACTTAATTATTAGATAATTCATTGCATAACCCTATGTAGGCATCACTTTTCTTATGCTAATTTTTGTCATCGAAATATTCTGTAATCTGTTTGATTTTTTTTCTTTTTATGAGTTTTCCAAATTTTGGGTTAATTCTAGGTGTGCTATTGAAGTGTCCGAGCACCAGAGTTCGGACTATATCATGCGTGATCCCTAATGATGATAAAAGTAAGTATATGGTTTGTATGTAATTTGCATGGATTTCCTTGCATAGAATGCATCGACTGGATTTAAGCTTCTTGAGTGTACCAATTATGTCCTAAACACTGGAATATATAATGTCATAGAGTTAGTTGATGTGGCGATCATCGTTGACTTTGCCTAGCGTAAAATTGTGGGAAATCTCAATGATTTGATTGGTCGCGTGGTGACGACCGACGATTGTTTTAGATAGTCAAGTGATGCCTCCAAGAGTACATGAAAATCTCAATGTTTTGCTTGGTCAACGGAGGCAATTGGCAATTGCTTCTTCCCCGAGTCTTTAGTATTTCCCGATTTATGGGCGAGTTCGCAGATTCGATTCTTTTGTTAGCCGCATAAGACGACACCCCAAGATTTTCATAGTTAGAATCTAGAGCACAATAATGAGGAAAAATGGATTTGTGTGCCTAATTTGGAATCATCGTTTTTTTATGTGGAATAGCGAGATCTAGAACTCAAGTGCTTCCCCTCTAGTGCCATGCATAGCTCAACAAGGCATGATTTCAAAAGATCCCCTTTTCCCTCACGGCGTTTAAATGCTAGAAGTCGTTTCAGACCTATCCGCAAATCCGATAGCCACGACTCTCTGATAGAAACTGCGGATAACTAGGAACTACTATCCATGTTACTAGGATTAACCGCACCTCTCCACTTTCCCACGATGCACTTGATTGCCTCGTAACTCGGTACTCAACCACCATCATAACTACCCTGGTAATCAGAAGATCGTGGACGGATTCTGTGTATCGTGAGATGAGAGGTCGCCTGGACTTTCGTCTATAAGTAGCACCGCTTGTTTGAAGTAGTTCCTCATTCGGACTTCTTAAACTCAAAATAAGAGAGCGAGCCTTCTTTTTTGCCAATATGAAGCCCACCACTTCTTCCGCCTCATCATCTTCGCCTTTCACTCGTGAGTTTACTAATCTTTGAAAAGAAATTATTTCTCTCCTAGGCCATATATGCTTTATTGACGATGTGTCCCCGGGCTCTTGAAAAATTGAACTTATTTCTAAAATGGGCAATACCGCTGAGTCTCCCCGCTGATCACCCATTCCAAGTGGCCTACGACGAGTTCATGGTCACCTTTGACTATGAGCTTGAACGATTTCGACAAAATATGGCCACCATTTCCAAACACGACCTTGCTAAGCACGAACTGCGGTGTAAGATAGAGGAAGTTGAGAATGGAGAAGTGGAGTACAACGAGCTTTGTAATGCCCAGGAAGCCCTTCTCTCATCTCACTCCTGTGTTCTTCAGCTCCAAAACATCGTTTCTGACCGCATGAGGGTTAGTCGGCGGCATCTGCCGGGGTCCCCGAAGGATTCCGAGCGTTAAGAGTATGAATTGGGTGAGGCCCGTGAGGCTCGATCTTTGACTTTTGCTGAAGCCACCGCCGAGGCCTTAAAGACCATGGTAGATACCGCCAATGATCTCGTGCAGGTCCGGATCACACGCTTTCAAGGGCTGGAACAAGAAAGGGATGCTCTAGAAGCTTTGGTGGGTGAACTGCCCCGGGCCAAGTACCGTGCTCAAGAGGAGAATACCTTACTTGAGGGTCGACTACACCATTTCGTTGTCTGCTTCAAAGAGCATCTTAAGCAGAAGTGAGGGTGCACCGGGGGAGGCGGAGAGAGAGAGAGAAAGGAAGAGAGAGAGAGAGAGAGAGAAAGAAAGACAGATAGAGAGGAGAAGGAAGAGAGATGTACGAAAGCCGTTGGTAATGAATTGGCTTTTTTCACTCTGTGCCCCCTAGTTCCTCTCTGCTTTCCCACATAGATGAATAGAAGTTTTTCAAATATTTCCCGTTGATCGATCGCTGTAATTCTTGCCCATCAATCTCCATCAACCGATATGCTTTTTCTAGGAGAACATTGGCTATCAAATACGGTCCTTCCCATTTCGATGACCATTTGCCGAATTTTTCGTTATTAAGACTTGTAGGCAAAATAGTCTTCCAAACCAAATCTCCCACCTCGAAACGCTTAACTCTCACATGCTTATTATACGCTTTGGCCACTCTTTGTTTATGAATCATCAGCTTTTTCAGGGCTGCGGCTCGATTTTCTCCTAGCTCATCGATATTGGCATACATCATCTCATCGTCTTGTTCTTTCGCCATGCTGCCTTGAAGTTTTACTCTTAATGACTGTACAGTAATTTCGAGGGGCAGTACAGATTCCCGTCCATATGTCAACATATAAGGGCTAACTTCAGTGCTTAATCTCTTAAACGTTTGATAAGCCCATAGCACTGTTGAAAGTAGTGAATCCCACTCCCTTGGGTTGTCCTCTAAGTGCTTCTTTATCAGCCTAATGATTATCTTATTAGAGGCTTCTGCTCGACTATTCGCTTGAGCGTAACAGGGTGTCGAATGGATCATTTTGATTCCTCTTGACTTGGTGAAATCCAATATTTCTCGCATTGTGAAGACTGTCCCTTGGTTGGCGGTTATAGTCTCTAGAATTCCAAACCGATGAATAATCCGTTCTTCGATGAACTCTCTCTCCGTTCTCTGCGTCACATTCTTGTATGAGACTACCTCTACTCACTTTGTGAAATAATCATTAGCTACCAGAATACAACCGTACTTTTTCGATGAGGGAGGATAAATTTTCCCTATTATATCCATCGTCCATCCTCGAAAGGCCATGGCTTGACAATTGGGTTCATTAATGCGGCTGGTGCATATTGAACCGATCCATGTTTCTGGCATGACCGGCAACCTTTAGCATAATCGATGCAATCTTTAGTGATTGTTGGCCAAAAATATCCATGCCATCTTAGCAACCACTTTGTCTTTAAACCGACTTGATGTGCCCCACAAATCCCCTCATGAACCTCTATTATGGCTAGCATCGCTTCTTCTTGACCTAGACACTTTAGAAAGAACCCATCGATCGTTCTGCAATATAGTTCATCATCAATTAGAAGATACTTCAAGGCTTTTCTTTTGAAGTTTTTGCTGCGCAACCCTAGGTTCCTCAAATAGCTCACTAGGGGGGTTCTCCAATCTTGTCGGCTAAGGTCTTGGCCCGAACTCTCGACCTTTTCACTTTTGACCATCATCGCCCATGCCTCTATCGAAGGCAAAGTTCTTGTTTGGGTGATAATATGATCAGCTAGTTCCTTCGATATCCGATACCCGGATACCACTTGAGCTAATTCATTAGCTTCCGAATTTTCGCTTCTTTTAACGTGGATCAGCTCATACTCGGCAAAGTTCGAAAGTAGCTCCTTCGCCAAACGGTGATGTCTCACGATGTTCTCACTAAGGCATTGATATTCTACTGTCAATTGTCTAATCACCAATTGAGAATCGCCCTTTATTTTTATTGACTTGACCCCCATATTAATTAGAACATTCAGTCCTATGATCAAAGCTTCATATTCGGCTTGATTATTTGAACATTCGAAATCAAACCCGAACATAAGCTTAGTCTTTTGTTGATAGGGTGATAAGATTATAATCCCAGCACCTAACGACCCGGATGTCACCGATCCGTTGAAATATAATACCCATAGTGCTATACGAAGATAAATTCGTCATCTTCTATTTTCAAGCCCGACGGGTATTCCGTGATGAAGTTGGACACCGCCCGCCCTTTTACCGCTTTGAGTGGCACGTAAATTAAGTTGATCTCTATCGTAGTAAATGCCCATTTCGCGATTCGGCCTTTTATGATTGGCCTGTATAGCATGTACTTAATTACATTTGTTTTACAAATTGCATGCACTGTGGTCGACAACATGTAATGTCGTAATTTGGTACATGCAAAGTATAATGATAAGCACAAATTTTCGATGGGTGTGTATCTCGTCTCGGCATCATTAAGCATCCTACGCAGGTAATATACAGCCTGTTTTTTACCCTCTTCATTTTCTTGGGCAAGCATACTTCCGATTGTTGTATCACCATGCGATAAGTATAACTTCAATGGTCTTCCCTCCTTTGGCGGTATCAATACCGGTGGCTTACTCAGATATTCTTTTAACTTGTCGAAAGCCACCCGATGTTTCTCCTCCCACACGAACTATTGTTTATTCTTCAACTTGAGTAATGGAGAAAAGACTTCAATCTTTCCCGACAGGTTAGCTATAAAACATCGCAGGAAATTCGGTTTCCCGATTAACATCTGCAAATGCTTCTTATTAATAGGGGCGGCAATTCTAAGATAGCATCAGCTTTGTTCTTGTCTATTTCTATACCTCTCTGATGAACCAGAAAAACTAGAAAATTACTAGCCCTTATCCCAAAAGCACATTTCAAAGGATTCATTTTCAATTTAAACTTGCACATTCTAACAAACGCCCGTTCTAATTGGTCTAGATGACTTACCCGATCTGTCTTAAGGATGACGTCGTCAATGTAAACCTCCATGAACCTTCCATTCATGTCATGGAAAATAAAATTCATTGCCCTTTGGTAAGGAGCGCCAGCATTCTTCAATCTGAAAGGCATGACAATCCACTCAAACATACCGATAGCCCCAAGATACCTAAAAGCTGTCTTGTGAACGTCTTCCGCTGCTATGAAGATCCGATTGTATCCCGAATGTCCATCCATAAGAGACATAATCTCATTATTGGAAGCCGAATCGATTAACACATCGGCCATAGGCATTTGATATTCATCCTTCGGTGTAACCGCATTAAGATTATGAAAGTCAATGCATACTCTGAGCTTATCATTTGTCTTTCTAACTGGCATGATATTAGACAGCCATTCGACATACCTTGTTGTTCTTATGAAACCGGCAGAAAGGAGACGCTCAATCTCCTCCTTGATTTTGAGGACCACTTCGGGGGTAAACCTTCTCGAGCCTATTGGGTGTGGTCGAAATCCCCTTTTAATTGGTAATCGATGCTCAACCACCTTTCTATTCGGGCCAGGCATTTCATGGTAGTTCCAAGCGAAACAATCCTTATATTCCCTCAATAGCCTCACCAACCGATCTTTAAACTGTTGATCAAGCAATTTACCGACGTAAATTGGTTGCGGACAAGCTTCGTCTCCGAGATTTACTTCTTCTAATGGGTCTTGAGCTTGAACCGCTTTATTGTCTTCCCCGATTGGGGAATCTTCGAAATCTAGAATTCCATCTATCGCTTCATTAACCTGACCAGCTTGTTCGGCCTTATAGGCCGAATACCTCCTAGTGAGGGCTTGCACTAATGGTCCGGTTCTCATTAACAAACCGGCTAGGTGATTCCATCGGTTTCTTCCTTAGGATCCACTCAATGTTTCCCTTATCGAAACGACGTAATGCGATATCTCTTGGATCAACCTCAAGGGGTTTAGATATGCGATGGCGATCATCCATTATGACCTTATCTCGTCCCGATATACAAGTCCAAGTCACGCATGTTTGCGGGTTAGCTCTTATGTATTCTACTTTTATCCCCATTCCAAAATGTTAACATTTGGTGCAGTGTCGATGGGACACACTTGTTTCCGTGTATCTAGTCTCTCCCTAAAAGTAGGTTATATGACCCGTCAGCATCCACAACGCAGAAGATGTCCTCGACATTTTGGATCCGATAGTCAAATTTGCCACTACATGCCTTTCACTTCAGCGATCTCCCTAGTGAAATCGACAACCGGGATATTCGATAGGATAATCTCATCATCGTTCCTTCCCGTTTTCTTGAAGAAGTGTTATGAAATGAGATTTAATGTCGAACCTCCGTCTACCAACACCTTCATTACCGGCCGCCCATTGATCTTGGCATTTATATTGAGCGACTTTAAATAATTCAAGATCTTCTCCACTAGTTTTTTGAACTTCATGATTTCCTCGTCATCGAAGCGTAACCGAGCACTCTCCTTTTCTTGTACCGTTGCTTCATCATCATGACCAATCAATGGCGATTCTTATCGAAACTTATTAGGTAACTTAACATGCACCATACAAGAGCTTAGGGGCGACACCGACCTGCTTGTGCGATCTCCGAATTGGGACTTTGGTTTGGGGGAGTCCCGGAGTTCAAGCTGTCTGCAACCCTCCTTAGTTGGTTGTACCTCCTCCAAGTTGCTTTTCCGGACCAAATTTCTCGCTCTTCGAGGTCTAGGACGACTTGGAGTAGTGATCACCGGCTTAGGGTTAAGTAATGTAACCCATCGTTGAAGCGTGTGAGCTCTTCTTTTTCTTTGCGACCTCCTTTTCCCGGTGCGGGTCATGACCTCCTTTTCTCTTTGAAGCTCTGTCGTCTCATACCAGGATCCTTCTAAGGGATCGCTAGGAATCTTAAGAGTCTTCCGGTATCGGGGCCTGGCTACAACGTAATAGTCTGATTGGGCGTTGTTATCGAACCGCTTCTCCCATCCGTTCTTCCCTTGAGGGTAAGCTGGTGGAGGACCATAGCTCACGTAATAGTCGAACTTTCCGCTTGGTTCTCCCAAAGTGTCAATCGTAGGGTCTCCTTCTCTGTACCGCTGTGCGAATGACTTATGAATCTTCCGTCGAATAGGAGCCTCTGTAGGCATCACTTCCTTGTTTTGAGTTGACCGTCTAAATTTCCGATTGATCCGGCCAACCCACTAGTCATCATCTCTGTGTCGATCCGTTCTTTGCAGCTCACGGCTGCAACAAGTACAAAGATTTGACAAGTTGTGTCCCTTACCCGATTGTCGCAAAGATACCATTCTAGTAATTACCGGAAAAGGGTCGGTGTTTATATCCATAGGAGATAGGCCTTTATCATTAGCGAACTTGATATTTCCTTATCGAATTACTTCTTGGATATTTTTCTTGAGAACCAAACAATCTGAAGTGTTATGGCTCTATGAGTGATGCCATTTACAATATCTTTTTCCAACCATCTCTTCCTTTGTCGGTATCTTCCGACCTTTTGTCAACCTAATTTGTCCATCAGCCAATAGCATGTCGAAAATTTCCTTCGTTCGATTTGCATCAAATGAATAGTTTACCGCTTCCTTAGCCTTAACCATGACGGTCAATTTTTCTTTCATCTTTGCCGGCTTCAGTGCTTGACAAGTGTATGGCTTATCTATGATCGGTTAAGTGACAGTTACTTCGACAGAATCCGTCGACTCTTCGACGAAATCTGCTGATTCGACAAAACTTATATCTCCCCTCCGAGTATGTCGTTTATCTCTTTCCTTAAGCAGAGTTTCGTGTTTAATGGCCATGGTAGATAGCTCGAACAAGTCCGCACATAGATGTCCTATCATCATGTCTCGTATCTCGAACTTTAGCCCATTAAAGGTGAATTACGCAAATGTCTTTTCGGGTAAGGGTACCAAACATTTGTTCTTGGCTCGTTTGAACCTCGTAATGAATTGGTGAATAGTTTCATTTGCCATCTATTTCATAGTTGACAAATCAGCAATTGATAAATTCGATATTGCCCTTTGGAACTGTGCGTGAAACAATTGCTCCATTTGTTCCCATGTTAGCACCGAATTTGGTGGTAACGCAGTATCCCATGTAAAAGTTGTCCTTGATAATGACAATGGGAATAATCTCAATTTCCAATGGTCTCTGTGGGCAGCATCTCCACATAATGCCAAAAAACGGTTGATATGCTCGTATGTGGATTGATCATCTTCACCGGTAAACAATGTGAACTCCGGTATCTTAAATCCTCTTGGATAAGGGACAGTATCCATCCAATTAGGATATGATTTTCGATAAACATTGACCCGATATCCCACCATCGGATCATTGCACCCAGCCATTTGATCAATCGCTAGTTGATTCTGGTATTGTGGTTGGCATGGCATCTGATATCCAGGCTGCCATATTTGATATAATGGCTGCATAACGGGCTGAAAAACATGCGGTACAGGTTGAGGACCGGGCGGCTGCAACACTTGATTTACTTGTCGATACTCCGGTGGCACAACTTGGTGCTAGGCCTAATATCCTGGTTGAATAAACCGCTCTGGGCCTCTTACCCGGGGGAAGCTAGTCCCGCCCCCGGCTTGCCGTGGCCCCCTAAGGGGAACTAGCACTGCCCCCCGGTCTTCGATGATCATGGGTACTGGTAGCTCGTTGACGGGAACGGGATTTAATTGGACTATGGACCCCCATGATGAGTAACAGGAATATCTTGTCGAATAGGATAGCCATGAAACATACCTAAATCTGCATTTGCTGTAGATCCGGGTTCGTTGGTCGGTAACGTTTATCCTCGCCGTAAGATCCTGGTAGGCGCCATCGCTTGCATACTCTGGCCAATAGAACCTATGTCCGGTAGCAAAGATACCGGCAATACATCGTTCACTGCTAGCATGGCGGCATTTTCACCTTAGATCCGGGGTGGTGTGGTTGTGATTCCATGTTGTCCGGAAGCGCACTCATGATATGTGTTGATGATCAATAGTCCGACCACTTCATTCGGTCGTTGGACCATGTGATCATCGAACTAATTCTAAACCTCCTCGATTGTTCGTCTTATTGAAGATAACATGACGGACGTTATTTCTGGATTTCTAATGGGCTCTTCGGTATGCTATCGAGGAGCTTCAACATTTTCGCCATGGATTTAGCTTAGGCGTTAAAAATCCTTCGACTAGGCCTAAACGGGTTCTCGGGTCTTAGCCCAAGAGAGGTTGAGGCCCAAAAGGATTATCCACGCGGGAATCTTTTATCGAACTCAATCCGTTCGTTTTCCAATAAGGAGTTCTGGGTCGGTTTTGAACAGAATGTGTCAAATGTGAAAAATACTTACATTGATGCGAGAGGAGTGATACAAACTCTTGACAATTTGACGACCCACTCATTCGACAATGAAACGAACTTCAACACACTGGGACTTGGGATTCGATTCCGGAATTTAATCAACGAGGTCGAATCAAATTGTAGGACACAATGCCGGAATCTAATCGACGACACTAGACAGTGGATGTAGGACACAATATCGAAATTTAATCAACGATATTAGACGGGATGAGCGATGGGTACAACACCGGAATTGAATCAACGATACTGAACCTAATGAGCAGACGTCACAATTTAATCGACGACACCTAACTCTGGATATGAGCCTCACCGGAATTGAATCGACGATGGGAATCTGAAAGCTATAACTAGGCTAAAGGCTAAAAGTTAATTACGGAGATGAGTATTAACCATCGCGCGGTTATTTCCTTTGGCTCCACGTTTTAACCTTTTTCGATAAGTCCGTGGATAGTCCTTTGACGGTTTCTTGGTTTCCGTGCTCTTTCTTTTTGCCTCGTGGGGATTACCGCCGGTCTTTCATTAACCGCCCCGATCGTGGCTCTTTTCGCGCACTTCTTCTTTCGTCTTTCAAGGAAGATGCCGCTAAAATTTTCTCTGACACGTGGCATTTCCGAGGTTCTTCCGAGTCCGTCTTCGGTGCTCTTACCCGTAGGCGATCAAAGCTCACGCTCGCGCTTGTCATGTGGCCCCGGGGGTAACCTTAGGTGTTAACAATATGTTGCTAATTTCCTAGTGAGATAATTTCGTCCTTATAGTTTCATTCGACAGTTGTTAACGAAATTGGTGACTTAACATGGATTGGCCACGAAATCCACAAGTTCCTATCAATCTCATCATGATTGGCTGATCCCAATATTGGTTTTACGGATCTTTTGTCCGTAAGGGAAAACTTTAATAAAAAAGAAAAATATTTGAGAGGCAATCAACATTTGATCGTGCACAAGACGTGGCTGCTTTGTCGTTAAACATGTTCTTTCTAATTGATTTTCGGACTGATTTTGTCTACGCATGATGATACTCCGCTCGCCCTGGAATCTCCACGCGCTTTTTATCATTTTTCATTTGCTCAAGAAAGGGCGATACACAGTGAAGAGCCGGTTTAAATTTTATTTAAGTATTTTTTTCCCTTTCTTGTTATTTTCCGTAAATTATTGAGTTTGTTAAATCTCAACATCAAATGGGGCATAGCCTCGTTTGGTCATGAGCCCTTTCCTTGCCCCAAATTGATAGGGTCGACATCGGCGAAGTTGAACTCGGAGGCTGAATAAGATCACTCAATGGGGGAGGAGGTGGCGTCGGCATTGCTGTGACGGGAGCAGCATCCGGTGAGGAGGGATGGAGATTCGGCGACATTCGGCATTGGACAACACCCCGTCAATGCCATGGCACCTAATTGAAAGACCCCGCCACGCACACATTTGGTTCAACGATTCTAACATTATCAAGAAAGAATCTCGGGCATCCTTTGTTGTTGATTCCGATCATGTATTGTGGTAACTTATGTTGGAATGAGAACCAATTTTTGTGTGTTCGACATAGTAAAAAAGCAAAGGCTTAGTTATTAAATAACGAGGCACGAGAATGGGATCTAGGGTTTTCAAAAGCAACTTCTCGTTGACTTGCAATTTCCAGCGAGGGCAATCCCTTGAGAACAACAACTAAGGATCTCAATTCCTAGTTTTAATGTCTCTTCCCATCACCTCATTTGAATCTAATATTAAATAAGGATATTTAGGCTTTTTTTGTTTCACGAAAAATAACTTCCTCTCGGATAAAGTAAGAACATCCCCCACATTTTCAAGAACAAGTATTTCAGATTTTTCAGCATTCGGTTCACAAAAAATAAACTTGTTAAGGAAATCATATTCGAGTAATATAAAAATACATGCAAAAGCAGAGAAAATGATTCTTTTTTTTCTTTCAAAGGAGAAATCATTTTCACTCCTCTTTCCTCCACATACTCCTTCACCTTCCTTGTCTTTGTAATTATTATTCTTTTCTCTTTTTTTTTTTTCCTTTTTGCTAGAACTCAATAGGGTGTGTTTGTTTTGCTCTAAGAATATTTTTATAGACCACGGGGTCTTTTCCCTACGATCGGTTTTGGGGTGTTATCCATCGTCATCACGCTTTCGTGAAAATTCACCTCGAGAAATCTTATATAAATTTCGAAAGAAATTGCAATAATGATGTACTGATCTTATATATTCTTCAACGCCCATTTCACGTTGCTGGAGGAAACTCATCTTGAGGAACATTTCCTGCTTGTAGTTATTAGGCATGAACTTTTTCTTCATGAGTTTCTTGAGTTTATCTCATGATTTGATTTGGGTTTTCTCATCACGAACACTTTGATTCTTCAAGTTTTCCCACCAAAGCGAAGCATATTTCTTCAATTTGAGAAACATCAACTTCGCATCGCTTTTCATCCGAATATGAGTGTAAGTCGAATACTCATTTGATATCATGAAACCAATTGATGAAGTCGTTCCCTCAAATTTTGAAGTTCCACTTTAATTTCATGATCATTCTCCTCACGTCCTCTTCTTATCCTCCGGCCTCGGTAATCCGAATGACTGTCGTTGCTTCAAATGGAAACGACATCATCTCCAGAGCCGTGACGAGAGTCAAAATCATCACGTCAATGACGATCATTAGGGCGTCTTGTGGGTTGTCCTTGTCTCGTTGGACTTTCTAGGCGGTCAAAGACTCTCCAATACATCACCTCCAAAGTCAAACCTCTTTGAGCTGGACCGTTCTTTTCTTTTTCTTTTTTTCTATAAAAGAATGAGATGAAATAGAATATTGACAATATAAGGAATCACTCAAAACGAGTTAAACCTTGAGCTATGTTACCATTTGACGCCATTACGGGTGCGGGCAAGTGTGTTTCGAGAGATTGTTGAAGGAAGTACGGTATATCAGAGTGTAAGGGATGTATGTCAATAGATGAATGTAAATGCATGATAGATTACGATCACCTCGTAGGCATAAAGGATGCACCACCAGTCAATAACAAAAATTGGGATCAATGAAGTTCACCACCAAGGCTTAAAGGACAAACCATCCGACAAGAATAAAGGAATTTAGGATAAGAGAAACTTATTACCAAGGCCTAAAGGTCGAACCACCAGCCAAGGATAAATGGTTTCTTGGCTCACCACCAAAGAGTAATCCACTCTTTGAGGATAAAAAAAAAATGAAATAGGAGTTATCTACTCTCCATAGATATTTGCTCAAACACATGCAAATCTTGTATATTCTCATTCATCAAAATCGTATGCCTTTTACAATGAGATAACACATTTATTTATAGAGATATCGCTCAACGGAGCAAAAGACTCTCGGGGAATCCACCTAATTATGACTCTTAAAAGAAACACCGCTATAAAAACTCATAAATAGCGATGAATTAAACGACTTAATGCATGAGGCTAATTATTAGATGCATCGAACTTGATAAGACTATCTAAATTCGTGCACTAGCCTGAGCAGCCCAAAAGATGCAGTAAAAGGTCATCAAACGACAGTATAAATCATCTAGAGCAGCTTCTAGTCATTATGTAGTTGATTGGAGTCTCGAAATAGACAACAAGTCTTGTAAATCAATGACTATGTCGCATAAACAGCAAGCTTCATCCTTGAACCCTCATAATTATATTGCAGCGGAAATTGGTTGGTTCAATCGGATGAAATATGAGTTGAGCTAGAGGAAGGATCGATTAAGCGCAATGCTCCCGCATCGCCAGAAGGAGATGGTGTCTTCATCGGCATCTTCAAAGTCACGGGGAAGAGGGTTTGTTTTATTCTCACGATTTCTTTCTAATTTTAATCCTACAAATCAAAGATCTATTTGGATGATATTTATTTGATCCATGTCATATCTGGATGTCAACAAATATTGGATGTTTTTTGAATTCCCATCCTATCCTTATCCTCTCCAACATTATCCTAACCGACAAAAATGTTTGGACAACCAAACACGATCTTAAATATTAAACCACACATTCATTTAACAGCTTAAGCTTTTCAAATAGTTAGAGTGGTCTACAAAATCTAAACATGATTTCAGAACAAGAGGTCCCGAATTCAAATCTTTTTAGTGTTGACACTCGATTTTTAATCAATTTTTCATTAGTTTTATTTTCTAAAAATTCTCAAAAATTCACAAAAAAAAAAAATTGAAAAATCAAGTTTGGGAACCTTGGCCAAGCATAAGGAACCAATTTTGAACAAAAAATAATTTTTCATATTTTTCGCATTTTTTAATATTTTTGAAAAATAGAAAAATACAAGAAAATTCATAAAAAATACTTTTCGAGGTCACAAAAATACAGAAAAATGTTCAATATTTTTATTTTAATTCCCTTTTCATATTTCCCTCAAGAAAAATCAAAAATCGAGTTCAATTTTGGGTGTTTCTTCATAATGCCTAGAGTTGAATTTGCATAAAAAATACAAATTGAGTCTTTTTATTTACAATTTTTGCAAATTTAGAATCTAGACATTCAATTGCAATCCTTTTAAACTTCAATTTGATCAATTGCACCTCCAATTGCACGAATTGCATGAATCGGCCAAAATTTCCAAAATTCTTGCAATTTAGTCTCTCAACTTGTCAATTTTTGAAATTACTTTTAATTGAGGGATTTTTGTGGCAAAATTGGACCATCCCCCTAGGTTTTCATATATTCTGAATCGATTGGCATAGGTGGCTTGGTCCAATTTGGTCAATTAGGTGTCCAATTGAAGTTTTCCCTAATTTGCAATATTAGAAAATTTTGGGGCTTTTGCAGAAATTGATGAAAACTTTTGGGCAAAATCACATTTCTAGATAATATTCAGGGCCCTAAGTTCAATTTTGAGGTTTAATTGTAAAAATTCCCAATATATTTTGATTAATTTTGGAAATTACACGTTTGAACCGGTTCGAGCCGGTCTGACCGCCGGTCAAACCGACTCAAACAGTGTCATCTTCTTCCCCAATTCGTGCCAATTTGCAAATTCAACGATGGATTTTGGTGATCAAATTGAGGCTCAATTCGAATCCAATTGGACTAATTGATGTGGGGGTTTTGTTCCTCAGGTTGAGAGGAGTCGATTGCCACCGGTGGCTCGACCAATGGTCGCCGGAGAAGCTCCGGCGAGCCGATCAAAGCTCCGACGCACGTAAAAGTCAACATTTTGCGAATCGTGTGAATTCGTGCTCGTTTTAGCTCGACGGTAGACCAAACGGCCTTGGATGGAATCTTAACCAACTCCGTCACCGTCCGGTGAGCCAATTAGCACGTGATAGGCACGAGAAGAGGCTCGGCCAGCTCACACCCGTGCGCGCGTAATTTCAAAATTGGGTATAAAAGGCCGAGAAAGGTTCGCGATCAAGAAGAAGCTCATTGTGATCGCGCACCAATAGAATAGAGAGAGAGAGAGAGAGAGAGAGAGAGAGAGAGAGTTCGCCTTCTCGTCCGTGCGATCGAAGGCTTGAACTCATACCGTAAGTTCTTCGCCAGAGTAATCCGGAGTGAATCAAGACCTCGGATCAAGTCCGGAAGCTTTGTCCGAGCTCTAGGAAGCGATCGAACCAGCTCGATTGACCAGAAACCTTCTTAATTGGTGAGTCGACTTCCCAAGCTTCATACTGTGCGATTATGGCATCTCATAGTCCCGAGCATGATCTTCGAAATTAGTGTGTGCGTTTTGATTACGTGACCTCCCTAACCACGATCGCATCTTTGTTTTGCATCGATCTCGCGTGAAAACCCCGTGTCGAGCCTTCCACATATCCCGGTGCCGGCCGAACACCGGCCGGCCTTTCTAGCCTTTGTGAGCTCAATCAGAGCTCAAGGTAAGTCCTCCGAACTTCATTAGATGCTTGTGTAAGAAGGAATTGCTCTGATTTGCCTTGGATTTCCATGATCAAACTCTGCGATGTTGCTCTGTTCATAGTTCGTAGCTCGCGATTGGTTGGATGAAATTGCTTGATCTTTAAATATGTTGATCCGGACGTCGAGGCGAGTATATTCGCGTTGGTTTGAAGTCATTCCGGCGAGATCTCACCGTTGGATCTTGCCAAAGAGATTCTAGCCGTCTATTCGGCGTAGTCGAGAGGTAGACGACGAGCCGACCCGGCATGGTCGGCGAGTCAAAGGTCCAGGTGTCATCCCCTCACAGGTCCAGCTCGGATCTGAGTCGGCTCGGCCGTTGGCGCGAGCGAGCGGACTCAGATCTGATCCAACGGTCTAGATAATTAGCTAGGTTTGATTCTAGATCGTTGGATCAATATTTTTATATTTTTGGAATTTCGTTTATTAGATAGAAAATAGAATAATACAAAACGGTGGCGTTTCATATAGGCGGTGCGGCGTCGTTTTTGTAATAGATAGAATGGACGGCTCAAATCGAGTTTAGGATAGATCGTGACCGTTCAAGGTTTTAATCAATGCGGTGTCGTTTAAGGCCGGAGAGTAGATCCGGTGTCGTTTTATGCATAGGTGAGGTGAACGGTCTAGATTAGATTCAAGTCTAGATCGTGGCCGTTCATTCGTTGAACGATGCGGCGTCGTTTTGAGAGGCGAAGCAGATACGTCGTCGTTTTGTTTAGTATCAATTCGACGGCTGGGATTGAGTCCGAAGGTTTAATCCTGGCCGTCCATTCGGTGTTAAGATGCGGCGTCGTTTTAGTTATATCGAGTTGACGGTCGAGATTGATTCGCAAGTTGATCTCGGCCATCCGTTTATTTTGTATATATTCGAATAATCGGAAAATAGTTTGGAAAATAAAAAAATAAATAGAAAAATAGGAACGTCGCCGTTTTTGAGTGCGGTGGTTCGCGAGCGAGTCGTGGAGGGTTTAGACCGGGTTGACCGGTCGTTGACTAGTTTGACCCGATCCGAAAATATTAATAAAAATAAATAAAAATACATAAAAAAATCCAAAAATTCATAGAAAATTCATAAAAATTCCCCAATTTTTCCAAAAAATTTCTAAAAATACTTAGGTCGATTCGGGACTCTTATAGTCTGGATCAATCATTTTTGAGGTTTCGAGGGTCGATCTATGTCGATCCGGAAAATTCCCATTTTTTTTAGAAAATAAATAAAAATTCCAAAAAAATTAGAAAATTTTGAAAAATTCTAGAAAATCACAAAAAATGGGAAATGGCCACATTCAACTGGCCCGACCCCAATTTTGTGATTTTCGGGTCCCGAACCCAAAAAATGACCATTCTACCCTTCCGAGCCTTCCACCTTAAATTTTCTCGAATCACCCCGGAACCCAAAATTGATAATTCTATGGGGCGATAGGGCCATATTAGACATGTCTACTTGTTTGATTGGTTGATTTGTCTGGGATTATTTTGATTGCGCATTTAATTTTTCCGATTATGATTGTTAGGGTAGAAAATTCTCGTCTGCATAATACCCTATATCGATAGAGCCTACCTCACCCAAAAAATTCGCCCGCATGAATTCTTAGGTTAGAAAGTCACTCAACCTCGATAACCGAAAGGGTGTCGATGTAAATCTCGGCGTAACCAAGTCTCCGGACCCAAATCTCCGGTTCTCGCAGAATCGAACGGTTTCTCCCGACCGCTCGATAGGGTTTCCGATCATACCCTCCAAAAATTGATCGGTGGCGACTCCAAATGCATGTACACTACGCACATGCCACTCGACCGCATTAAGGTCGACCCCGATTTGATAAAATTTTTCCTCACATCGCGATTTGAGTAATGGGTCTTGGGAGGGACCCGCGATCCTAAAAGATCCGCCGTCAACCGGATCCGAAGGATCGGCTCGTTAACTCTCTCGCTCTCGTTTCCGGAAGGAGGGTCGCAACATTTAGGCCCCATTTGCCTACCCTATTAAATATGTCCACACTTAATACTAGTCAAAAGACCTAGCTAAACATGAGAGGGAGTGAGAAAATACTTAAAAATTAAATCACTTGAACCTTAAGAGGTTTGAGGGTCGGCATGGGGTCCGGTCCTATTTGTACCACACAGGAGGTCCGCGCCATTGGACGTGGGCAGGTAAAGCCACTTGGAATTTTTCTGTTCTTTGCGCTTTAATATAATAGATCGCATTGCGTGATATCTTTAATTTTTGTGAAATATTACTCACCCAAATGAGTGGACAACACACCCTAAGGACAGTAAGTTCCTTACGGAAAAATTCTTTCTTTTCCAATTACTTTGTGCCGAGATGACGGGACGAGTATAAGTCCTCGAAGGAATTTCGTTAATCCTACTTCAAATTGCTTCCATTAAGGACTCATTCTAATTAGGATTTGTGTAATAACCTCATTCTTATAAACTTTTCAGCTTATTGCTGTCCGCAAGGTTTCATCCCTTGCTTCTCAATATGGTGCGCCAGCCGTTGCCGATGGTGGCATTTCAAACTCTGGGCACATTGTCACGGCTTGGTCCCTTGGGAAACCGTGATGAAATTAAGCTTCCTAGCTGGAAGTATAGAGGCTCCCGGTGCTTCATGTGGTTCGGGTAATTTGTAGTTACTACTAGTTATGAGTAACTTCTCTTCTCTCAATAAGGTGAAAATGATCTCTCTTTCCTTTATATTATATCTCTTTTGTTGTTGGCATGTAGAGTGTTCGGATGGAGAACTCTGAACTTCCCGCCCAAGTGTTCTCGAGTCTTACATCTTTCTTTTCTGCACCATGTTGTTTTGCAAGTGGCTCTGAATCACTTTTGGTCAATTGAGCATTCTTCTTCAAATGCTCTCCGGATAACATTTTTTTTTTAATCACTTTCCTACATATAGATATTCCGTTTGTCGAAGTTTCAAAATGAAGCTTTCACTTTTGTATCCTCTAGCATTTGAAGAAACAAATGTGAGAACCGAGATAGTAAATTTTTATTAAAACTAGATTTTTGGCTAAGGTGTTTATTATACATGTTATTTCTTTAGCAAGAATTTGATTGAATCTCCCGTAAGTACTTTATGGGCAAGTCGAGAATTATACTAGTTTTCCAAGAACACTTCCAAACAAATATGTAATTTGTCATTTGAGGGAAATTATAAAAAAGTCATAAACCTCTTGTAATTGTGCCAACTCGGTTCTAAACCTTTTTTTTTTATTATTAATTCAGTCTTAAACATTTTGCAATTGTGTTAATTCGGTCCATCCGATCAATTCTGGCATACCGTCCTTGACATGGAAGCCGGCCGGTGCTCACCGTCCGGCGACATGATAGTTTAATAATTTTTTTGAATTTTTTATTTTACTTTTCTTTTTTTTTTCCTTCCATCTTCTTCTTCCTCTAGTCAAAGGTGATGCCGGCTAGGCGACAAAGCTCGCAGCTCGCCTCGTCGTGGCTACACGAGGCCTAGCCTTGCGGCCTTGCCGGCCCAGTGCCGGCGAGGTCTCGCCCATCGACGGAAAATTCATCTCTTTAGCTTGCTTTGCATGGACCCATGAAGCAGCCATGTCCAAGGCAGTGACCTTGTGGCCGGAGGACTTGAGGAGACCGACCACTCTGTACCCGCACCGGGCTCCATGGCGATCCCCATGGACTAGCACAAAGTGTGTCTCTATCCGACCAAGACCTTGCTAGATCTGCGTGAGGCCGGCCGAGACCTCGCTAGATTTGGGCTAGTGAGGCTCAGCCTTGCGTAGCTATAGCAAGACAAGCCTCACGACGGTGAAGCTAGCTACGAGCTTCGCCCACTTACTGGCGTCACCTCTAGCCACTCAAGAGGAAAAGAAAAATGAAGAAAAAAAATAAAAAAATTAAACTATTATGTCGTTGGATGGCTAGTGCCGGCCAGCCAAAATTAGATGGATGAACCGAATTGGCATGGCATAATTATAATAGATTTAAGACTTTTTTTGATAATTTTCTCGTCATTTGAAGTTTCTGCGACGATTAATGTGGCGGGTTGTGCTTCATAATTCTTAAGTTCTGTTTACACGGACTTACAGCAACTTATTGCCTTCCCCGAGCCAGCAAGGAAAAGGCATTATTTATAAGATTATACCTTTGTGGAACATGTCAGGTTGTCCGATAATGTCACGCGATGGTTGCAGGGTTAAATCTTAAGCGTCTTAATAAGTTGTCTGAATTTTAACTAGTGCTTGAAGTTTGATTGTCCGAAAAGATCGCAGGACAGTACTCTTTATTTGTTGGAATCTGTTGAATGGGTACTTGTCAAGCCATTAATGAAGAAACTATCACAGATGCTTTGAAATATTATACTGTGCGTTACAAATGCTTTTTAGCAAATAAAAATGTGATTAGTAAACCTTGTTTGGCATCATCATCCTGAAGAATTCTTAACCGGTAACGATTGTTGGAATAATTTCGACATTGTTGGAATTCTGTTGGAATCTAAGACGCTTCCAAATATAAATGAACAGTGAGAGGAACCTCCTTTGTGCCCTTACTTTCATACATGAGATTAGAAAAGGTCAATGGACCTGTTTGATTAATTACCAGAGCTTCATTGTTTAGCATTCATGTCTTGCATCTCTTGCTGGATTTACCACTTGGAAGACAGATCTTAACATCCCAATATCCGTAGTGGAAGCTCCGGTGGAACGAGCAACCGTTTGGTTTGTTTGAAGCCTCTCACAGATTCCTTAGAGGCTTATAATTGTGCAGTTTCCTCGTGCTCTTGTTTCGTTTACAGATAAACACGGACCGTCCCGAGATTCTCTTCCCGTCCGATGGTGATCTTGCAATTTTTTTTTTTTTTCATGTAATGGTGATCTTGCGAATTTTTTTTTTTTTTTCATGTAATGGTCCTATCGAGCGACAATGTCACCAAGCGTGACAAGTCAGTCAAAATTAGTATTTTTAAAATTTAAGTGCCACATAAGACGAGGTGCATGACGTCGGTTATGCAATTGGTTAATTATATCACATCACTAGTGTGACGGACGCCTAAGACAATTTGGAAGTTTAGCGTGTTTTGTGGGTAATTTTCACTTTTTTTTTTTTTGTCAAGGGGAATGCATGCTTTTCGAGACGCGAGGAGGGAAAGACTTTTGAAATTCACACACAAACGCATAACATGACAGGCTCATGGTATTCACGAGAACTTCTCTGTTTTCTCACACACGGGCATACAGAGAGAGAGAGAGAGAGAGAGAGAGTCGGGTGTGAGATTTGAGCGAGGGCTATCATGGCTTCAGCTGCAAAAAGGAGAAAAGCCGCCAGGAAGAAGAAGAAGGAACTGGGGAGACAAATCGCCGGCAACCCTCCCGGTGATCTCCTCTCGCTCAATCATCAATTGCATCGTTCACCTCCCACCTCCTCTTCTCTGTCAATTTCGCTTGTTGGGTATATGTCAATGTCGTTTGGTTCGCTAGGTGTTTGTTCATTTGGCTGCGTGTGGGCTGATCTGATGGATTATCTTTGAAAAATTCCCTATCTTGATTTAGCTCGTAGCCCTTTAAACCTGTATGCTGATTTTGTTTGTTTGTTGTCTTTTGTTTTTGTTTTGTGGTTGGATGGTCGGTGAATTCTTTCATTAATTCGTTTCCTTTTCTTCGGGTACTTTCTGAATTAGAAAATGGTGATCTGATAAGCGAAAACGAGAAGGATAGTGATGGCGGTGTCCAGAATAATTCCCCAACATCTGAGGACCACCCTCGCTCATTCGATGAGGGCAAGGAGGACTTGAATGGTGGAGAATCGCTGTCTCCTCCTCTTGCATCTATGAACAAGCCTCTAGAGTCAAATGCGGTTGTTCAGATTGTTGAGGAAGTGGAAGCCGGAGATAATTCACAGATCGAGTGGAGGGATGTCGAGGAAGCTGTTGGTGATGAAACTGATGGCCAAGGAAGTGAGTTGAAGTCTAACGCTGTTCTTACAATTAAGGTTGTCAAGAGAGAAGAAACCCAGGGAGAGTTGGAGAGCGCAAGTATCTCCCTTGAGAAGCTTGAGTCCACAAAGGAGTCGTGCAATGGAGAGAGTGAGAGCTTGCACATGGCGAATTCAGCAGAGACGCCGGTACGTCACTTGTTTCGATCAATTGTTGCGTACAATTCTATGGCCCCTTTCAAAATTTATGCATCAGAAATGGAATTCGCTTAATAAAATTGTTGCGCTATTGCTCCGCAGCCTGAGTGTCCGATGACTCCAAGAGCGGCGAGAAGGACTTCATGGATGAATTGCTGTGGATTGCTTGAAGTCATAACTGGGTCCAGGACGTAATTTTCGGGGTTTGGTTTTACATTTTTATCAAGGAGTAACTCTACTCTTTCAGGTCCCGTCGTCACCTTTGAGGCTACGCTAGTGCTGAAGAACTGGAACCATCCTCTAAACTCAGCTGTTCCTTCTCAGATACTTCTTCATCTTTCCTGTTTAAATAGACTCGTTACTTAGCTTGGTCGACATTTCATGAACTATTAGAACCCTTCTCGCACTTTCACGGTTCTCAAGTCTCCAAAATCATTCTTGTTGCCGAGATGCTTCTACACTGCAAAGTTACCAAATCCAACCTGCAAGCACTTGGGGTACGTTGTATGCGCGGCTGAGGAGTTCCTCTCAAATCCCTTCTCTTGCTTGAAGACACCGGTCGCAGAAAATGAGGTTGCAATACTCAAACCGAGAAGTTAGCAGCAGCGATTCACTTTGCCTTGGGATCAAATCTTTGCTTAGTTGCTCCAGATTATTCACTCTGGCAGATGCATTTTCCCCGAATCATGTTTTGATTCGTGCAGATTACCTTGTTCCCCATTCCTTCTAACAACAGATTGTATGTTGGCCAATGTGAATGACAGACTCGTTGAGAAAAAACACGCCTCTGCTTCTCTTGATTCTGATCGACAAATCTTTGGGAGCTTGCTGTGAGCTTGAACTCTAAAGCTCGACCCCTTCTAATTGTCCTTTGGATACAGGGAGAACTGGGAATCTGTATCTGTTCTAGTCGAAAGACATCGAGCTCAACAAAGAATTGCCAGTTTGCCTGTTTGATGATTTTGATCCCTCATGTTGGAAATGCAGAGTATACAAGCAGTCCAAAATTAGACAATGGTGTTATCATTTTGCCCGATTTGAATGTTTGCGCTTCTTTGCTCAATATGATATTTCGAATTTCGTAAAATAATGCGATTGATTGTAATTAACGGCTAGCATAAATAAGGAAACAGGATAGAAGGGCACCTAAAAAGTGTCACATTCAAAGGTCGTGACTTGCCAATTGTGAGAAATTACCGTTGTGCCGTATGCTCAAAATGACAGTACTTGCTCTACGAATGTGCTTTTTGCTCGGTGATTTCACTTTTCACTTTACTTCCCGTAAGTTTCCATTATTAACTTCGACGATTTCTTCCCGATCTCAACTACTTTTTTTGTATTCGACCATAAAAAAAAAACGACCTTTTTTGTAGCCCGATCGCCTAAGAAAATTTATAGAGAAATCGAGATATCTTATAGAGAAGGAAGGATCAAAAGGGGATGTAATAGATAAAAATAATTACCTTCATGGTAAAAGATTAGTGAAGAATATGTCTGTAGCCTTCAATGTAACGTTAACATTTCAGAATATTTTTTACCATCAAAACCCCAACACTTCTACCAGCGTGATAAAAATACGTTATGGTTATTACAAAAAATTATGAAGTTGCTTTAAATTTCTTGTTCCTCATATCTCACTACGACCAAAAAAATTGTGTGGATGATATAACAATTTTAATTTAAGATTTTTGATGGCACAAGAAAAGATTTATTATTTTTGGCCGAAACCCTCTTATAACCCAAAAATGCGTCTCCGGGTGTATGGGAAATCTGTGGGAATAAATTGACCATACCCATTGTGAAGAATTTAGTTCTTATGAATAAATGTTCAAGATCTAGGAAAGCTTACAAAGTTCATCATAATCAAATGCTTTTCGGATTGTCTCAGGCTTTGCAATTGAACTTTATTCCCAAAATATCTTGAAACTCTTTATTTGATCGTACGAGATAATTCTATAGATAAGTGACAGAAATGCAAAAAAGTGAAATAAGAAATGTGTAAGAAGGGAAAATATATATTTTAGGTCGGTCGCAGTACCAAAGCCGTAGCAAAAGAGTTAGACCTCAAAATTAAGTCAACTCTCTCTCTCTCTCTCCGAGCGCGCGATTCTACATCTTTGCTTTGAAGGGTATGCCTGCTTACTTAAAACTCTTGGGCTTGTCTTTTAGGCTTCGTTGGTTTTGCGGAAAATGAAATATTTTCGGAAAAATATTTTCTAGGAAGCCGTTTTATAGGAAAATGACTATATTTTTCTGATGTTTGGCTGAAATCTGGAATCATATTGGAAAATTTTTCCGCCGTTTGGGAAGGAAAATATTTTCCGCCGTACCCATCTTTTAATAATTTTTTTTATTTTAAAATGATTATTTTAATTTTTTTTTACCTTTTTTCTTCTTTCACTACTTTCCTTTTATTTATTAATTAAAAGTTCGAATTTTTATTTTTTGTCTTTTCTTTTATTTTTTTCCTTTTTTTTTTCTTTTCTCCCTTCTTCCTGCTTCTTCTTCCTTCGTGCACCCACCGCTCTAGAGTTCTGCAAAAAACACCAACGATTCATCGCTCGATGAATCGCCACCATCGCCATTAAAGCTTGTCCTCAAGCTTTAAGTGCGCGAAAGAGAGGACATGATCAGATTCCCTGTGCGGAACCAATGGTTCGCTCAAGAATGAGATCCACCCACCTACCTCGCTGATAATCTCATCGTCCCTCTTTCTGACCCCCAAAAAAAAAAAAAAAATCATCATCCCTCTCGCTTTCCAAGTTGAAGAAGACGCCGCTGCCTCCGTCGGAGATGTCATCCGCCGCTCTGGAATTTTGCGAATCCCGAACTGAAGCGAGCGAGTGACAGGATGATTGGCATTCTGGCTTGGGTAGTTCACCGAACGATCCACTAAATATTCATCGAGATTTTTCTCATTCTTTTTTGGGTTGTCAAATTCGTCGGGGAGAACGAGATGGAGGAGAGAGACTGTGAGATCACGGTGGAGAGAGAACGGGATGAGGAGAGAGAGACTGCGAGATCATAGGGATGGAGGAGAGAGAACGTGGATGGAGGAAGAGGCAAGAGAGAGGAAGATTTTGGGGAAAATGATTTCCCCTCCCCAAAAGATGAAAATCATTTTGCTTGATTTTAGAAGATATTTTTCGTTGACTAGAAAATATTTTTCCGTTGATCACTCATTTTCTGCCCCTCAAACATCGGAATTTGGGGAAAATATTTTTCAAAAAAATATTTTCCTTGAAACAAACGAAGCCTTACAGTGACTCCCTCGCTCTCGACTCTTCGCGATGTGCCATTACTTTGCTTCACAGAACTGAGCACTACAGGTTCATATAATGATTTTTCCTGCGCTTATCTTCCCATTTTTCCAAATGATAGACTGATAGAGAAATTAACTCTGATTCTTTGATTTTGATTTTGGGACGTTAGGGGTGTTTCGAATCGTTTCGTGGGATTGATTCGATGGAGATGGCTAGAATTTGGAGGTTTATGTGTAGTGGTTGCTATGATTAGCCCGCCAGGTATTCGTTAAAATTCCCAAGACAAAATTGAATTGAATATCTCGCTGGATAAGCATCTTTTTGCGAATGTATACTAGAGATGACAACAGTCTATTAGAGATGATGTACGGCGCACCTTAAACGAGCACATTATTACTGATTCTGTAGCTGCACTGGTGTTCCATAGTGTCATGCTTTTAGTTCCTGGTCTAAACTCAATTTGCGAGAGAACTTGCCAGGCTGTGGACGTCCGTGTCCATGATCAAATTTTGCATTGGTGTGTGATGACGTAGTGCTAGGTTGTGCGTCAAACTATACTCTGTGTCAGGCTGTGAATCACAACGAAGCACAATTTTCCCATTCGAACAGTTTATGCTAGTTTTGTCTGGAGAACTCTGTGGTCTCCTAGTGCGTATGCTAAAAAAAAAACAAAGGAAAAAAATCCAAAAAAGGACATGAAGTCCTCTTATTTTTTCAAATAAAAGCTCTAAGTAAATTCTATTTCAAATAAGGATTCAAAGTGATATAGTTTGTTTTAATTAAGGGTCCGAAGTGGTCATAATGTTTCAAAAAAAAGTCTGGCTTGATAGGCATTTTCGTCATTTCACATTTTAAATTTTTTATTCATTTTTATTTTTTCCCCTTTTTCTTGATTAAAAAAAAAAGGCCACACACAAGCGGGAGGGATGCGGCGGCCAGCCCACCGTTGGTGGGGGGTCGGCAGGGGCGGCGAAGGCCGACGGGGTTTGGCCCTCACCAAAAATCAAATAAGTAAAAAGACTAAAATGCTCTTGAAATCAGGCCTTTTTTTGAGATTTTAAGGTCATTTCAAGTCCTTATTTAAAATAATATTTATTTTAGGCCATTATTTGAGAAAATGATGACATTTCAAGCTCTTATTTAAAACATGATTCACTTGGAACCATTATTTGAGAAAACATGAGGATTTCGGGCCATTTTTTGAATTTTTTCAAAAGAAAAAAATCCCTTTTTCGAAAAATTTTCCACCTTTAAAATTAGGAAGTCATTTTCCTTCGACCAACTTATTTTTCCCACACCAAATGCCGAAAAATGGAAAAAAAAAGAACTTTTCTGGATTTTTGTCCAAATAAATGGAGCCCAAGTCCAAATCGATTTTTTGTTTTTTGCCCTTATCGCTAAATCCCCTTTAACCCGGGTTGGCTGCATATTCTAGAATAAATTTTGTATTTCTTTCTTCTATTTATTCTTTTTCTTTGTTTCTAATTCTGTCTCCGCCTTCTTTCTTTGATTTTCCCGTTCTAAGCTCCTTCCCTTTTCCTCCACCGTAGGCAAACTTCGAACTCCATCGACGCCACTTTCAATACCTCGACTGCTCATCTTTCATCCGACGCCAGCGAGCTTTAACCAATGGAAGATAGGCACCTGCCAGCGGAGGCAACGAACAGAAGAAGTTCTTCCTAAAAGAGCCTAGCGAACCGAAGGGGACGGGGACCGGCGAGCGGAGGCGACGGGCTACCACCGCCAGCCGACGCCATGGAAACTGATAACGCGGCTCCGGGTGAACGATTCTCTCCTGAGGTTCTGGGCTTCATGCGGCTTGCTATAGATCAGGTAATGGCTGGCACAACGGAATTGTGATAAGTTGATTTAATACTTGAGCCGAAGTTTGAATCCGATTCGTTTGGTGCTATAATTGCGCGGGAACTTGAAGAATGTGTAGTTGAATTTGTTCAGGAGACGTCGAACGAGTGTTTCTTTGTAAGTGTTGTCTGTGGATGCTTGGTAGTGCATCCAGTGGTAGCCGACATTACTCGCTGCAAAATCAGCAACAGTCCTTAGAAGGTATAGGTTTTCTTTCACTCTTTTCACAGGTGGCAATTTATTGAAAGAAGTAGGTGAAGTCTAGGTTTAAAGGAAAAACAAGCAAGGCAGAGTGCAACAAGAGGAAGTTGGGTGTACATGGAGTGGCTCAGTCCCCTTTTCAGGCAAAAGATAGAGCCAATCCAGGTGCTGTAGGTTGAGAGGGAGGGAGAGATGGATTTGGGTGCTTTTGACGTGACTAGGAAATGTGGATGTATAGTTTGTGCCTATCATAAAGTTGTGCTGCAGATGATAGGTTTGCTAGGACAATTGAATTGCTAGAAGCTTCATCCCTGGGATAGGATTCTGTGTTAGGTTTCATGAGGCGCTTGAAGAGTCAAAAGCATAGGGGGATGAAGAGGATGCAATGAGATGGCAAGCCACCAGGAAGGGATGCTTGACAGTTGATTCCTTTAACCACCTTTTGACTTTGGCACCTAGGGAGAATTCAAAACCAAATTTACTTGGAGTGTGAGAATAATGTGAGCATCGGTTGTGCCCATGGATAACTGGTTAGGTGGTTATTTTCTTTTGTCCTGTGGGCTGTGGATATGGAAAGAGAAAAAATAACGAAAAACACAGAGTTCACATAAGTTATTCAGTAGAATAGAGACAAAATCACAATAAGCTGATTGGCAATTCTGATTTCTGAGGGCTTCACAACAGTTTTAGGGATCTCTCTTTGTCCTTATGTTCCATAACATTGGTAAAGGAAAATGACCCAGAAACTAAAACTAACACTCCAGGAAGCTTCTTGACTGTTTGAGTGAGACCTCATTAATAAAAGAAAAGGTTCTGAGGTACCCATGATAGGACACACTAGAATGAACAACATGTAGTTTCTCAACTTAGTTCTTGTTTTTTCTGTACTGTTGTTACAGCCATATCATTATAATCATTAGGTGGGATTTGCATCTGTATTACAGAATGAGCATGTGGTGATATTCGTTGCTTGGAAGTTAGTGACCAGCATATTATACGAGACCTGCGAGATCTTGCTCATATAACTGTGAGACATGCATTTGTTCAATTAGTAGCTGCATATTGATGCTGAAATATTTCTGCTGCTGGCAACGTGATGCGGATTTCCTCTTGAATATGCTTTCATGTTTCTCCGGACCATGTCCCGTGCATGCATGAGAGAATTTCTGACTCTTATTCTCGTATGTTTTTTTCCCATAACAAGTGACAAGACCTATTTTTTTCCTCATATAAGGCAAAGCTTGCGTTGGACAGCCTTGAAGTTCCAGTTGGGTAAGATACTGGTTTTCTGTAACCAGGTGCATTGTGTATATATTACTTTATTTTCTAATTAAGATGATTAGTACTTCAGTCTTAATTAGTGAATCATTTCAGATTGGACTTTTTGACTGAACAGCTGTGTGATTGTTGAGGATGGGAACGTTATTGCGGCAGGAAGAAACCGGACTAACGAGACGCGGAATGTATGTTTATCATCGCTTCTCCACCCCCTTCTATAGATTCTGGCAAACAGCACTTTGTTTTCTTCGGAATTGATACCCTCTACTTATCTACTTGTAGTTCATTGTTGATCATTTTGTGTTTCTCCCTTAATTTGTATTGAATAGATATTAAAATAATATATTCTGTTAATAAGTTGAGTTTACCATTCATTATTAGGCTGTAAGCGGTTCTGTTCCAATTTTTCTCCATAAAATATGGCTACGGCTAACAATAACAATAATCTTGCTTTATTATGTACAGTGTTTTACGTTTTTCATTTGCCATTGTGCCATGTCTAGAACCATATTACGGTCTTTAATTCCGTTTATGAAGTTCCTAACATTGTTCTCTCAGGTTGTATGTAGGTAGACTTTTGGTATACTTATGTGGTCTAAAAATACATTGTGACCATTTTATTGCCTTTTAAGATGTAAGTACCTGCTCCTTGGGCACAGTTCTTCATATAATGGCCATTTACGCAACTAGTTTAAGCCTGGTTTCTAATAGAGTCTATCTTTTATATGAGGGTCTATCTATAATCATTTATAGTCATGAGGTGACAATACATTACTATAGATGATTTTCTGGATTGTGACGATAGTTGATATGAAAAATATTTGGCCCTTTTAGTATCTTGTGGAGCTTAATAGAAAAACCAAAGGCACCTCGCTACAGGGGTGTATTTAGAAATACTGTTAGAAAAGGTGGAGGTGGCTAATATAAGAAGCCGCTTTTTCCATGTGAGATTCTCAGCAACTTCAAGCGAGCAAAACTTGGTGACTTAATGTAGTACCTGCCTTGTTCGATCTTATATACACTCTTAATCAGTTAACTTGAAGCTAAAAGCATTTCTCATGAAATGCATTTCCAAAATTTATGTTGAAACTGCACTAGGAGCAGCTGCCTCTCTGACAAAGCTCCTACGTTTGATGTGCTTGCCTTGTTTTTCTCCTTGCACTTTCATAGGCAACGAGACATGCGGAGATGGAAGCTCTTGATATTCTTCTTGTACAGTGGCAGAGGAGTGGATTTTCGGCTGCAGAAGTTGCAGAGAAGTTTTCAGCGTGCTCCTTTTATGTGACATGTGAACCATGCATAATGTGTGCAGCAGCATTATCAATCATCGGTATATCAGTTAGTCATACTGAAATAAAACTGAACTCTGCTAAAATTTGTTTAATTATAAATGATTGGATGACTCTTGCCCTTTTTAGGTGTAAAGGAAGTATACTATGGCTGTGCAAATGATAAATTTGGAGGCTGTGGCTCAATCCTGTCGTTGAATACAAGTAGCTCTGAGGCATGCATTAGGTCAGTTTCTGAACTTGCTTTTGCTGCTCATTTTGTACATAGTTTTACTTTGAAATTGTGACATATGAATATTGACAACTAAAGATTACTGGAGGTTTATGATTCCTTATGTTGATAGCTGATGGATGTGGGTTCATACTGATTCTCTATGTTATTGCACGTTGAATATTGTACCACATCACCATGAAAATAAATGGAGGTTTATGGCACTAGTTTTCCATCTTTTCTTCCCTTCCCTTTGTCTAAGTGGAAGTGGTGTTTCTGGAAGCATCAACAAGTCAAGTTTTTATTCATTCTTTCTTTTCCCGCTGTCTCCTTTTTCTTAAATTCTTTGCGACTTGTTAGACATTTCCATGTTCTTTATTTGCCCTTAAAAGCTTACAGTTCTGGGAAGTGCTACAAGTTAAGCTAATGTTAGTTTCTGTTTTCCTTTCCCCTCTACCCCGTTTCTTCATCTCTTCTTCCTGCTGTTTTTCACTGCAGTGAGATTCTTTGATGTCTTTAATGTGTTTAAATCGAGAAATATAGTATCTTCAAAGAAGCATGAAATTTTAACTACGAGGAAATTTTAGTGTACTGACAAGCCATGGGCAATGTACTTGATAAAGAAATCTCTTTTCTCCTTTAATAGTTGCAATTGTCTCTTCTTGCGCACGTGAGAGCATCTGCCTGCTAAAGTGTTGTGCATGGCTTGTGTTTCCAGTATGATTTTTCATCTGTCTGATGCTGTTTTGAGGTAAAATTTCATGTTTCTAAGCTTGTCCAGAACTCATTAATTTTTTACTCCTACTTTTTTGACATAAAATTTAAAACGTAGTGAAACAGGATCTGTTTCGTTGTGATCGGAGGCATACATGAAGTTGTTATTCTAGATTATGGACATTGTTTTTCTGTTCGAAGTGTTAGTTTTGAAAGAACAAGCTCAAGTATTGGGGGATGAAGCAAGAGATGTACAAAGGATGCATCTAAATGGAAAGTTAAGGGGAAAGAAAAACTGTGAAATCTATACTTTTAGAGCTTGAAATTTGCAGTTATCTTGCGATTAATAATCTGATTATGAGTCAAAAGCATTCTGTGATGCATCTGCCTGATTTATTAGTGTCAAAACATTTTTCTTGTTACTCTTGCAGTGGGAATTCTGGATCAAAGGGTTTCAAATGCTGTGGAGGCATAATGGCATCAGAAGCCATTTCTCTTCTGCGAGATTTTTATGAACGAGGAAACCCTAATGGTATGAATAGCGATCAACCATTTCAACCAGTTGAACTGTCTGTTCGAAAGATTGTTATTATACCGCAGTTTGCACCTGTTCTTTTTAATGGACCCATAGGTAAATATCAACCATTTCAACCAGTTAAACTGTCTGTTTGAAAGATGTTATTATACCGCAGTTTGCACCTGTTCTTTTCAATGGATCCATAGGTAAATATACATTTTAAGAGGCTTTTGTGACTAATCCCTCCCCCACTTTTCTTTTCGAGAATTCATACACTGACAGTAGAGCAAGGAACCAGAGTTTTCTTTATCAATCAATGAAGTTGAGCATTGTGCGTGCTGGCAATATGTCCCTGAAGGATCCTTCCCAAATAGTTTATCTTTTAAAGCCTAATACGACGGTCTTCCTAGCACTGATCCCCTTCCATATTGATTGAGAAGAATTCAGTAAGCCTCTTTTTATTTCTACTTCTCAAGCAATGCTCAAAACCAGCTAGAGAAAGAACTGTAGCTGGGGCTTTGGGTGATTGCATATCTTGCTGAACAACTCTCTCCTCTCTCTCTCTCTCTCTCTCTCTCTCCCCCCCTCTTTTTTTCGTTCCTTCCATATGTCCCAGGTAAATAATGCTGGCCCAAGCGATGTTTTGTAATGACTAAGGGTTAGTGAAATTACAAGCATAGAACTAGTGGGTCATTGGTTGAATAAGAACCCATTCAGAAGTTTTCTCCATCAAGCATAAGGTGCTCAAGAGTGTTCATCTTGAGATGGTGCATACACTTATCCAGACTGACACTAAGTATAGTTGCTTGAGTGGAGTGGTGTTCAGCCTTATAATGGGTTGCTATGAATAGGTGTAGAATTGGTCCAGCAAACAAAAGGTAGAGCTTCAAATGTCCAGTCGTTTATTTTATTTTAATTTTAAAAAAAAAAAATTTGGCTAATTGTCAGATGCCCCGCTTATCATGTGTAGCTTCCCTCTAGACTTGGTATGCCTAGCCAGATTGCCATTTGGAAAATGGGATGTCATGTCCTTGGTTAAGGAAAAAGACAGCGCAGTAGCTTAATAGTTGATAATCGATTGGTTAGACTTGTTAGAGAGAAATATCTTCTTCCTTGGTCCCTATCATGAATTACTAAGCATATATGTTTCTTGGTCCAAGATGTGCTTTCAGTTGCAAATATTTCAAGATACTGATTGGACCATAACCTTTTCGTGCCTTTGAGATGATTAGTACGCTTTAGAAACTCATTTCATACAGAAAAGATGGCCTTAAATGATTTTTCTTTGCAATGATAAAATCGAGCAGGTTCATGCTTTTTCTTTGTTTTGTTGAGCATTGTTAGATGAAATATCATTTCTCTTCTCCTTTTCCATTCATTTTGTATTTATGACATCTTGGAATCTATGATTTGTTCATATATTTGTATGCTGAATGCTAATACTTAATTTGCAGCTCCAAAGCCTCACAGGTCACGGGTCACTCAGGCTTAAAAGTAGATTTACGTGCATTGATTCTTCCTGTTGGATCTTCTCATGCCTTTGCACAACTAGGTAAGACCTTTGGACTTATAATTCCTTGCTTTTCTGAACTTCCTGTTGGATCTTCTCATGCCTTTGCACAACTAGGTAAGACCTTTGGACTTATAATTCCTTGCTTTTCTGAACATCATGAACAATCGTGCAGAGATGGAAGTGATTATTGGTTACCGGTGGATAATACAAGGGGGCTGCATGGTGTGACCTTCTTGTATTATAGTAAGACTGCTGTTTGTGTATGATCTCAAAAACAGTTATGGGTAATTATTTTTTGTCTCAAGATCTTAAAAAGTTGCATAATCATAGTGTGTTCGGCCAGCCCTTTTAAGTAGAGAGATCCCCGTGAATGATATTGACGATGATTGGGATTCTTTTATTTATTTATTTATTATTATTTTTTATGTTATGGGGATGTAGTTATCTAGAATTCCATTCTTCAAATGATTTAGTGCACTCTGATTGACAATGCACGTGCCACTTACTGCGTTTCCAATTACAGAATTTCATTAAGGGACCAGAGAAAGGAAGCGTGATGCATGCCCGGATCAGTTTTTCCCCTGGTCTTCACGTGTTTACTGAGGGCTGCAGCTGTTATCACAAGGCATAACCCCACCCTGTGTAGGCATCACTTTTTTTCTGCTAATTTTTGTGATCAGCCTATTCTGTAATCTAGCTTAATTTTTGTCTTTCATTAGCTTTCGAATTTTGAGGTAATTCTAGGTGCTATTGATGTGTCTGAGCTTCCCGATTCTGGTCAATGTTATGTGTGACCCCTAACGGTTCGCAATCTAACAGACCAGTGCCCAGCCAGAGGCCCAAGCATGCTGGGCTGTGCGGTGCCCTGCTAATACCACATCCTCTTGAGTTTACAAGTCATGTTCCAAGAAACGTGACTCCAAATCCTAAGCAAACAAACCTCTTCCAAGCAACCTTGGCGCCATGAGTATTCTTTGACCACTGAGATTTCATATCAACTTCTTTGGCATAGTAAAAATTTGGAAATAACAGTTTATCAGTCTGTAAATAACATCAAACTCGATCAGTTGGGGTCTAACTGCCTAACTGAGGTGTACAGTCCGTGTAGTCATTCCAGTTGTAATCTGCTTGATTTAGGACCTACATTCCTTTGTCATGGTCTACCAGGGATAAGAGAAAGATCCTAAACCTTGAAAGACAATTTTCCACATTTAAAACCACTCAATTAAGGATGGATACTGTGCTGAGCTGCTTAAATTTTTTTTTTCAAAAAAAAATTTAAGCAACTCAGCACAGTATCCATCCTTAATATCCAACAAAAAAAAATTGTATTTTATTCATGATTTAGTGTCAATTTAGAGAAACTTTGGAATGTATGGAGTACATAGAAGATTTCAGACGACGATAGCTGCCGTTGAAGAATACCATGAAGTCATCCACAAAGCCCAACTGACTAATATCCACTCTAGAGCAATAAGGGTGCTGTAGAATTTTCTCCTCGGAAGCAGCAACCTCTGTTAGTTAGGAGAGGAGTCAGGAGTTGATCTTGAATGTCAGTACCAATGATTTGATGGACTCTTTGAATGATAATCTGGCCTTGACTCCTTTGCCAACACATCTTATCCTTTGGTAATGGTGCAAAGTCAAACTTTGTGCTTTAGGTCGACAAATATTAATTGATATCATTAGTGGTGTTTACAACTGTACAACTTCTTCATTATCATCTGCATTGCTCCTTTCAACTTACCTTCAACCTAAGACTTATTGATTCTTCCATTTCTTGGGAAACTTGATTAAATACATGATATGCTTTGCTAGAAGTAGAATAATCAATAAATATACCTTCATGAGCTCTTGATCCAAACTTACCAACACCATCTTCAGTGTTCTTTGCAATATAACATTTGCATCCAACTTGAAAGCATGCAATGACTTAGTTTCAAAATCAAGGGGATTTTGCTTAAGCAAAAAGAGTCTTAGATGCATTGAAAATATATCATGTAGTACAAGCATCATTTGCAAAATGAGATGTTGATGCTTCTATTGTATACAAGCATCATAAATACGTGTAATGCCTTATCAATGTGAACCATGTATAATTCTCAACAAACTCAACAAGTATTATTGAAAATCACAACAAATCCTTCTAAATATTTGCAAAGGACGTTAGAGGATAATCATGAATTTGATTCTCTTCCCCAAAGTAGAAGGTTAGTAGGTCCCATACCTTTGAATCTGATTTTTAACAATCCTTACTTGAAATCATGCGTTGATAGCGTCGGGATTTGAATAACATCAAATTTGGTGATCTTCCGTAGATAATCTGCGATGCTGATATCTACCTTTCATGATAATCGGCACTGCTAATGTCTATTTATGGTGCGTTCATTGCTGAGATCGCTTGATCTCCAATTCGATTTGCTCAAAACATTTTCTTTCCAACCATTTGCTTGCTCATTTCCATCATCTATCTTGATGCACCCTTGATTAATTCAAAGTAGGTGCGCTGACTGTCGTGGATGAGCATATTGACGTGCTAGAATTTTGATTGTTTTTTCGATTTTTCTGCTATGGAATCCAAACGTGCAATGGCTATATTCTATGCCATCAATGGTCTTTTGTAGTGCGTATCTCACTATCACCAGACCGGCTACATCACTTGTCCAATCTAATACACACTACAATAGTGTAGATTGAGAGTCACCAAACTGACCATTTTAAGCGCAGATACCATCGGCTTGACACGTGATGTTAACACATGTAGTGCGATCGTGTGGGGTGACAGACAAACAAGATGATCTTAAGAATCCGAGAATGAGCAAATTCATTTGTTAAGAAGAATCCGCATATGCAGGATTATTATAAAGTGACACTACTCACTTGGATTGGGATAATCTTATGTCCCAATAACATAAATCGAAGTAATCAGAAAAATCTTTCAAAGCCAAGATGGAGAGCTCGTGAAATTTTGAAAGAGGGTCTTTAATACTTTCAAAATACATATCTTGTAGACATCGATTCAAGAAAAAAAGGTCTTTAAAAGCAACAAAGTAATCCAAAAGTCTTGAGTTTAAAGAATGGATCATCATAAGAGGGAAAAGTACACTATAAGTGCCATAACTTTTGTACGGCGTTCACTTGAGTGTCATAACTTTCAAAACGTTCATTTAAGTGACATAACTTTCAAAAATCATTCACTTGAGTGCCATGTTGACGTAGATGCCGAAAAAGCTGACATGGCAGTAGGAAAGGCGACGTGACACATCGGAAAGCCGATGTGACTAGCTAGAAAAATGACGTGGCAAGCCGGAAAGGCGACGTGGCACTCCGAAAAAGTTATTGTAGCACTCAAGTGGACGATTTTGCTCCGACGTGGCACTCAAGTGAACGATTTTTAAAAGTTATGGCACCTAAGTGAACGTTTTGAAAGTTATGACACTCAAATGAACGTCGTACACAAGTTATGGCACTCATGGTGTACTTATTCCATCATTAGACAAAAATTTGTAAAGAGGCCTCTCATAAAGTTAGCCATAACAAGATCCATATGCTTAGACATAAAACATTTTAAAAAATAGCAATGAGACCCTTATACTAATTGTTGGAGCTAATAATACAACTTAGAGGGGACTGAATAGGTCGGGTGAAGATAATAATAAACCATTGCGGAATACCAAGCCATTTGCACACTAGATGGTGTTAGCTGCAAGTCGGGGAATGTGATTATAGTATGTAAACAAGGTAGATAGATAGATCAAAACTATGAATAACTTCTATAGAATATGCCAAAATTAAACTTGACCGGCAATTTAAACAGTTTAACATAATCTAGAGTGTTGTACGGTGCTGATAAACATATAATGAAGCCAAGAGTGTTGATGAAAAAGAGGTAGATTTATAGTGGTTTGGCTTTATCCCCGCTCAGCAACGTGATGCGAGCAAGAAACTTTTTTCTTTTCCTAGTAGTAAAAGCATCTTTATCTCGTTGATGCTATGCGGTGTTACCCTCTTCAGGTTCATCCATTACTTGGTTTAGGGTTTCTAGTGCTTCCTAGTCCTCTAGAATATATTGGATCTTCATGTTTAAGTTTCTCTCCTTTGTTCAACTCAAATACGATATTCTTTGTTGCTAATGCCATTCTATAACAACACAAAGTTCTTTAGACACTATTTGCACGAATCTTTTAATGCCTAAGATTTATGCATGAAGATTTATACTAACTAATTATGTTAACAAATAGTTTCACAAAAGGCCTTAAGATTCGAAAGTTCACCACATTCCCAATCATCATCCAAAAAACCTAATTTGAAATTATCGTTGACATAATTATTTATACAAATCGAGTTCCTTTAAAAGCTACATAAACTTTTTGAACTCCCCATTCGAACATACATGGATAAAAGTGAGCAAGGACGTCAAAGCAATATAATCAATAAAAGCTGCCATTTATTGCTGACAACCAAATGATCCATAAACAAGTTCAGGTACTTACGATTAAAACAAAGTGGGAGAAACAACCTCAAAAAGAAATAATCCCAAACTAGGCAGCATATTCTTAAAGAAACGTGTCGCAACCTAAAAATCAGATTTTTAGGCTAATGGATTATCAGGTTAATTTTGATGACTAACCTAATATGGACTCTCCCAAGCCCTACCAAATCGCAACTTTGGTTAATTAGAATGATTCAGGATTCGGAGTCGCCACTAACCATTTTGGGTAGGTTGATTAGAAACCTAAATAAAAATAGAGGGAGGACTATTTTTATTCCTTCGAACCAGAGACCGAGGATTCGGGGACTTGGTTACATTAACTAATTAAAGCTAATGCCCTTTCGGTACCTTAATTCCATGAAATATCTTACTTCGGCAACTCAAGTTTGATAGAGTTTGCTTTAAAGTTCAAAGGATGAAGTTATTTTTGGAGTTTTCATTTTTTAGAATGAATGCAGGCACGAATGAAATAACATGAAACTATATAGATGACAGGATGAGATGCAAAACATGCAAGTTTAGGAGTCCAGTTACCCTATGTGCAAATATTAACTAATTAATTATGGCATGCGAAATGACATGCATAAAACACAAAACGTGATATGAAACATAAGGCAATCCAGTTTAACTACTTCGTGACATGGATGTGCATGAATAGCAATCAATTACGCAATCAAAGTAAACTAAATATGCGAAGACTATGTGACATGCAAAAACTATATGCTTGATGTAGATGGTATGCAAATTCTAAATTATATGACTTCAGCATGCGGATTAAAGTGGCTAGCCTAAATGAATGAATCCCGACGTGGTTCTACATGACGTGCGAATGACTTGGTGTAGTGGCAAAGAGAATACAACATGATGACATGGCAAGCTATGATATATAATTATGCGAACATGTGAATGACTATGACATCTTAAAATATGATGTAAAAATATAAGACAAAAAAAATTAAAAAAATTAAAAAAAGGCATCACAAGTGAACATGTGGAATGTGAATAATCATGATATACACGACATGAATTTGCGCCTATCCTATATGAAATGCAACATGTGATTTTCGGAAATATGATGTATGAATGTGCAAATTTCGAAAAATATGGCAAATGATGCAATGATATTCAAAACATGACATATTAATATGAGATGATGCAAAAATATGCATGAATGACATGAGATATGGCAAGATATGCAAGATATATGACGTGAGATATGGATATGCACGATATACGAATGACATTTTTAAAAAAAATATGGAATGCAAGATAAGATATTCGAAAATATGCAATGGATATGTTATGAGATATGCAAAAGTAAAATGAGATGTGTATAATATGCAAGATATGAAGTGAGCAGATTTTTTATTTCGGCAATATAATATGCATGAAACTAAAGATGATTCAAAGATATGCAAGTGATTTTAAAAATGTGGAATGCAAGATAGGATACTCGAAAATATATGAAGTGAATTTGGCCGGATAAATGAAATAATGAAAAATAGATATGCATGGAACGTGAGATATGTGAAAAAATAACATGAAGATATGCATGGGATTTTTTTTGTAATTTTTTCGTAAATAAGATGAGATATGCATGAAATCACACAAGATGACAATGAACTGATTTTCGTTCCTTTTCTTTGAATTTTTGGCCAAATTAAAAATATTCTGATTTGATTCTTTTTACCTAAATTTTCAAGATAAACTTAATGAGATAAAGTTTTTAGGAAACCTTATCTTCCTAAAAATTTAATCAGACATGATTTATAAGAAACCATATCTCACTAATTTTTAGGATTCTTTTTTTTAAGTTTATCGGGAAATTTAAATCAAACAAGATCTCAATCAATTGTAGAATATCAATCCAATCAAATAATTCAAGATAGCAATCCAGATAAGTCGAAACGAATCAAACCCCATCCTCTTGCATTTTTTTCAAAAAAGGACATTCATAAATCTAAATTCGGCTTTTTGAAGATAGCTAATCGGATCTAAACGACGATAGATTAGATTAACTAAATTCTCATCTTTACTAAGTTGGAGGGTCGTATCCGAACGGCGATGGACAAGTTTATCCAACTTAACATAGATGTTACCTACTACGAAACAAAATTTCCTAATTTTGATTTAGAACTTTTTATTCTGAAAACATGTCTAGTGAGTCCAATTAATGTCAATTTTTTTGAAATTTGTGTCAAAATCAGGGTTTTGATATGTAAAACTTGCTCCTTGAATTTCCCGTAAAAATTTTCAGTGTTCATGCCGAAGAACAGAAAACAAACAGCAACTAATTCATGCAAAACAGCGACAAGAATAGTCCAAAGTCTCACCTTTAAGCTCTCGAAAAATTCTGCATACGTTAGTAGCACGAATAACACGAAAACAGCTTGATTTGGATTTAAAAAAAAAACATGTGAGTAGTGCAGAAACAGCAGAGACACAGCAGTAAAATAGCATGTTTATCAACGTCGATTCAACCCAAAAAAAAGTGTAGCGAAGTTACCTTGTTTTGCTCTCAAAATTTTGCACGTGTCTAAGCTGGAATTTCACCTTAAAACAGTCCCTTTTTGCTTTTGACCTTGTTTCGCAGCAAAAATAGACCTCGAACCTACTTGCAGTGCAGTAACTCAATCGATTCTGTAGAACAATTTGATCACTAGTGCAGCGATTTGTCCTTTAGTGCGGCGGCTGCTTGGATTTTGGTGCATCAATGGTTGGCGCAAGGATTGATCAAGAGCAAAAGTATGTTGAAGCCACCCAAAGAAGCACATGTACTGGAGTGGACAAAAATCTACCGAAAGGAACCAATTGAAATCCCTTCCGTAGACACCCTCTAGTTGGTCAGACTTCTCTCGCGTATCTCTCTCTAATTCCTGAATTGTAGAACCCCCCTTCTTGTGAAACCTAAATGCTCTATTTATAGCGCACGTTAGGTTTCTTGTTCATCAATCCTAATGCTTGTGGGCTTATAGGCTTGACTCCTTGAACAAATGTTATGAATTAAATTGAAAGCCTTTTTCCATGGGCTAACACTCAGCTCAATTAAAGGTCCAAACTACATTCTTTCGTTGTAATTTTCGGCCACTAATATGCTAGAACAGCCTAGCTGAATTTTGCATTCCCTCAAGGCTTGATCCAAATGATTTAATTAAGTTCTCATCCGTCCACCGTTGGTCCGATTAAAATGTGAATGCAATGTATGCTAAAATAAATATGAAAATTAAGTTAATTATTTTTTTGTATGAACTAAAATTTAATTCCTGATTTTTATGCAAAATAAAAGGTTAGTCAAAATTTAGGTGTCAACAAAACGTACATTAATCGCTAAGCTTTTTCTTACAAACCGGCAAAGTCTTGTAAAAAGGCTCTTGAAACATTCTGTTTGAAATATTCCAAATGGCTTTGGCCCAAGGAAATCCTTTTGACTTGTGCCAAGGTGCACTCATGTGTTGGGTGGTATTCATGGAAAGAATGAATGTCCTTGACGTCTTAATCTTAATGTTCTCCCTTATATAAGCTTCAAGAAGCCCATTGTAGTCCGAATGGGCTTTTCACTCCCAAAGAGCATGAAGAAAGTTCATTTCGCTTTTAGGTAGACTATTGTTGAAGGCAACAATCTTCTCAAACTCTCTCTTTCCAACAACCATCTACCCATATAACATCCTTTAATTTCTTGTTAAATTTGACATCATTGTCAACCAATGGGGTGCATCCTTCCCATGTTATAGCTCTCATTTCACCTTGTAACTCCTCAACTTTTTCCTTTTGAGCTCTTGTTCTCAAAACAATGGGAGTGTGCCATCGTTGTACCATTGTTTCTATAACGAATATGGAAACAAAAAAGAATTACTCATAATCCATGATACAACTATCAATGTCAATGAGAATTTACAAGATATTGGGTATATAATTGGGTCAAAATGAAATTTTCAAAAAAAGTAAGGACCTAATTGTAATTTTCAGAAAATTCAAGGACTAAATTGCAATTTTAAGAAAATACAAGGACCAACTTGTAATTTTTAGAAAATTTAGGGATCAAATTAATTTTTAAAAAGTTCAGAGATCAATTTGTAATTTTTAGAAAATATAGAGACCAAATTGCAATTTTTAGAAAGTTTAGATACCATTTTGCATTTTTAGTCGGATCCGCGACCGGGTCGTGGATCGGGTCGGAATCCGACCTGCGGACGACTTCAATAGCACGCACACGGAATGTGCAACATACGTGGAGCGTGCCTCATGTGGCGCGTTAGTCCCACAGGCAGTGAGCTTCACGGATACGTGTGGTGCCGTTTGGCCTTCTCCGGTGGCTGTTGACCTCTTAAAATTCTTGTCCCGCGAAGCCTGTTCCTTTGATGTGTTCAAAATCAAGTTTCATTGTACGGAATAGAAACGATGACCAAAGAACGAAACACTCGAAAAAATGAGTTTTCACGCTAATTGCGATTATAGAACAATACATAATGAAGAAATAAGAGCTACAATGCTCAGATACCAATGACGGGTTAAACATATAAACTCTAATCCCGATCTAAAATGTAGCAAACACATTAGATCAACAACCGCAATAGATTGACAACCAATTCCATGTTATAAGTAGAGGAAAAAGCAAAACATGGAATTACATGCCCAAGAATCATCTTGAATCACCGATCGAAGAAGTATATCACGATTAGCAAACATACCTCGATTGCCACAGATTAAGAACCCGAGAGACCATATGAGAAAATTGGATCCAACAATCTTGTTCTTCGAGAGAGTTTTTCACCGAGCATTTTTGCAGAGTGTTTCTTTTTTCTTTTCTCTCTTCCGAATGACATACATTCAATTGAGAGAATATATAATATGCAATATTCCCTCTTTAGGAATAGGAAATAAGTCACTTGACTTGCGTCAAGTAATACATCAAAGGCAATTATTGATTTACCCTTTATTGGAGCAATCAATTCCAACAGCAATACATAGCTTTAGACTCCCGTGAGACAGTGAACTCTCTAAACTCATGACTAGAGCCTTTTTTTTTAACAAGCCACCGCCCCCTCTCCTTGAATCTTCGAAAGAGTAAGCCAAGTTTTTTCCATTTTTTTTTAAAGGAAACCGTGGCTAAGCCCCAATGATGCTGTGATCATAGCAATGATGAACAATGATGGAAGTAAAAAAAACAAAAGAAAATGCGAAAACTTGACTTATTATTTCAAAGCTTTAGGGGAGGGCTTGGGTTTGTTTTAAAAAAAAAAAAACCTCTAGTTGTGAACTTGGTAGATCTCATCCATGGCGTCTCTCCATGGGCGACAATACTCAACTTCATATTCTAGTGAGACAATGGAGGCTTGCTGGTGAAATGAAGGAAACGGTGAACGGCTTAATCGTCACCCATCAAGCAGTGACCAAGATGAAGCGGATGAACAATTTCAGATTCCGTGCTAAGAAGATGATGAATAGTGTCTTAAATCCATGTTAGCAAGCCACGAAGATTTATTGATGACGTGGAATTGCCATGTTGGACAACTAACGATTGCAAATTAACAAGGGCTAGATTTGGGACTCGAGTTAACATCAATGATTTTTTATCAAGCAAAAAAATATTTGAGCTAGATTTGGAACTCGAGTTGAGGTTGGTGATTTTTTATGAGATAACAAAAATTTCGAGCCAGATTTGGAACTCGAATTAAAGTTGGTTATTTTTTATAAGATAAAAAAATGTTCGGGCTAGAATCGTCATTGAATCTAAAGTTCGTGCTTTTTTAGGTAATTAGCCCTATCTTTGGCCGCCCAACTTTATTGCTCCATTCTATCTCTAAATTACTATACACTTGATAGAACAAGCAATGAAAACACAACAGAAAGTGATACACTTAGGGTTGGCGAACTCAGAATGGGCTGAAATTTGGTCAACCGCATGGAAAAGGGCCGCTGGTCAAAACTCACCGCTAAGCTATGACGAACGTCCTTTTTTTGCATTTCGAAGTCGTTTTCATGGATTTTTGGGCATTTTTCGTAGCTTCGGTGGCGTTTTTGTAATTTTGTGTTCCTTGATGTAATTAGGATTAACACCATATAAAAGGGTGTTTTACATTTCCGAGAGATTGGAGTCTTTTGACATCTTTCGTTGATTTTGATAATCACACTTGAGAGAACAGATTGTTCCTCGTATCTATTCAAATTCTTCTGTTTAGCTTATTTTCTATTTCGTTTCGGCATCAATTAGCATCGAGCACAGGGTTGCCTTGGACCGATGGTTGAACAGAATCGAGGTGGTTGTGGACGGCGGGCTCGTGGTGGCCGGGGACGTGGAGTCGTTCTCGAAGCAAACGAACAACCGCCTCTAAGAGACATGCGAGACGTAGAAATTGAAGAACAAAGAAGGCGAATCCAGGATTAGGAGTTATCCAAAGAAGGAGCGGAATATGATGATCCATCCGATGATGAAGAGGAGGACGTCAATCCTTTCGAGGTTCTGAACTAGGGACAGAGTCGAGGGGTACGACCTGAAAATTAGCCATCTTCTCGTAATTTCGAGAAGAAGATCGAGATTCCCGAGCTCCAAGGTAAGGCTCATCCCGATGAGTTTATTAATTAGTTACATACAAGAGAGAGGATCTTTGATATTAAGGATCCGACCGAAGAGCGAAAAGTTAAATTAGTAGCTATTAGGCTACGAAAACATGCCTCGATATGGTGGGAGCATGTGAAAAGGCAGCGTGCTAGAGAGGGGAAATCAAAAGTGAATCATTGGGATAAGATGAAGAAATTGTTGCAAAAAAAAAAAAATTACCTACTCATTATAGGCGGGAGGCGTTTATTGAGTATCACAATGTTAAGTAGCAAGATTTAATAGTCGAGCAGTATACCGAGGAGTTTGATCGATTGCGAATGCATTGTGATGTGGTTGAGAAAGACGAGCAAACAATTGCTCGATATTTGGCGGGGGCTGAGGTATGAAATTTCCGATGTTGTCCAATTACAACAATATTAGACCTATGAGGATATGTGCAGGTTGGCCTTGAAGGTGGAATGTCGGTGTAAAAGGAAGGACATTAGTTCCAAATTCCAGAATCGATGGTTAAGCAAAGAATCCCAAGGAAAAGCGGGGATATCTTCATCCAATTCGACACCAGCCACAATTAAGGTTGTGAGTTCTAAACTTGTATCCAAGGAGGGACAGAGTAGTGCCGGAACTAGCAGGGGAGGAGCTGCAGCCAAGCGATGTTTCAAGTGTCGTGGACTCGACATTTCGCTGCTGATTGTCCGAACCAATAGATTGTAACGCTTATTGATAATCCAACTTTTGATGAAGATCCAGTCTATGATGAAGGCGATGGAGAACAAGAGGATGCGGATCTAGATCGGGATGACATTATCGATGCTGATTCCGGTGAGTCACTAGTCATTGGAAGAATTTTAAATGCCACTGTGGTGGAAGATGAATTGTAGCTGAGGCATAACATCTTTCATACTAAGTGCACTAGTAGAAGAAAGGTATGCAGCATGATAATAGATGGAAGGAGCTGCGAGAATGTGGTGGCCACCATCATGGTGGAGAAGTTGGGGCTGAAAATAGAATATCACTCTCAACCATACAAGCTGTCGTGGCTTAGGAAAGGGAACGAGATTAAGGTGAGCAAGAGGTGTCTTGTGCAATTTTTGATTGGGAAAAGGTATTCTGATGAGGTGTGGTGTGATGTGGTCCCAATGGATGCTTGTCATATTCTGTTGGGGAGGCCGTGGCGGTTTGATAGGAAGACACAGCATGATGGCTTCAAAAATACCTACACCTTTAAGAAGGATGGTCGGACCATTACCCTAGGTCCTTCAGATTTGAGAAAAGAGGTGAAGAATAATCTGCTGTCCAGGTCAGAGTTCTAGGAAGAGGCGGTGAACGTACTCGAGCTTTTTGCCATTGTGGTAATGAAGCAGAATTTTGATAGTCCTGAAATTTTTACTCAAGTTTTGCCCTTGCTTGAGGAGTTTGTTGATGTCGTATCGGAAGAGATGCCACCCGGGTTATCACCCATGAGAGACATTCAACATTGCATTGATTTCATTCCAAGAGCTGTTATTCCTAATAAGGCAGCTTATATAATGAGTCCTAAGGAACATGAGGAGCTGCAGAGACAAGTGTAGGAGCTGTTAGAGAAAGATGTAGTCTCCGAGAGCATGAGTCCATGTGCGGTGCCGACTTTATTAGTTCCTAAGAAAGATGGATCGTGAAGAATATGCATAGATAGCAGAGTCATTAACAAAATCACAATCAAGTATCTATTTTCTATCCCGGGGTTTGGTGATTTGATTGATCGGTTACACGGGGTGACTATCTTTTCGAAGATAGACTTGAGAAGTGGTTATCATTAGATTAGGATGTGACCTAGGGATGAGTGGAAGATGACGTTTAAGACTAGAGATGGACTGTATGAGTGGATGGTGATGCCCTTGGGGTTGTCTAACGCACCGAGCACTTTTATGAGGCTGATAAATCAGGTTTTTTGTCCTTTTATTGGCCAATTCATTGTCGTTTATTTCGATGATATTTTGGTTTATAGTGCTTCGATTGAGCAACACTTGCAGCACTTGAGAAAAGTATTTGAGGCTTTAAGGGAGTAGAAATTGTATGCCAACACCAAGAAGTGCCACTTTTTAACCGATCAAGTGACCTTTTTGGGTTATATTGTGTCAAAGGAAGGCATTCAGATGGATCCAGTTAAGATCGAGGCCATTACGAATTGGGAGGCTTTGGAAAATATTCATGAGGTACGCAGCTTTCACGAGTTTGCGTCCCTTTATCGAAGGTTTATTTTGGATTTCAGCACCATTATTATGCCTCTTACGGATTGTCCGAAGAGAGGCAGATTTATGTGGACCAAAGAGGCGTACGCCGCATTTCAATTATTGAAGAAAAAGGTGACCGAAGCCCCAGTTTTAGTGCTTCCAGATTTTACTGAGGTTTTTAATGTGCATTGTGATGCCTCGGGCATTGGTGTTGGGGGCATCGTGAGTCAGAAAAATAAACCCGTGGCGTTCTTCAGTGAAAAGTTGAACGAAGCGAAGAGAAGGTATTCGAGTTATGACAAAGAATTTTCTACTATAGTGAGGAGCTTGGAGCATTGGAGGCACTACCTTATTTTGAAGGAATTTATTATGTATTCAGATCATGAGGCCTTGAAGTACATCAATGAGCAGCATAAACTAAATGCTAGGCATGCAAAGTGGGTGGAGTTTCTTTATATTTTCAGTTTTGTCATTAAACATAAAGCGGGGAGCGTGAATAAGGTAGCGGACGCATTGAGCAAAAGACATTCTTTGCTGTCTACAATGCAAGTGAGAGTTTTAGGTTTTGATTTATTTAAGGATTTGTATGTTGACGATACCTATTTTGGAGATATTTGGAGGAAGTACAAAACATGGCCATTTTAGTAGTTTTTGATTGAGGAGGGTTATCTTTTTAAGGGCAATAGACTGTGCATCCCTAGTGTTCTTTGAGGGAATCTATTATTACCGAGAGTCATGCAGGAGGTCTAGTTTGGGCACTTTAGGGTGGATAAGACGATGGCCTTGCTGTGTGAGCACTTTTATTGGCCCCGTATAGAGCATAATGTGACTCGATTTGTTGAGAGATGCAGAGTATGTCATTTGGCAAAAACCAAATGTACCAATGCTGGTTCATATATGCCTCTCCCTATTCCGATTGTGCCATGGAAGGATGTCGGCCTTGATTTCGTCTTGGGATTGCCAAGAACACAACGGAACAAAGATTCCATAATGGTGGTTGTCAATAGATTTTCGAAGATGGTGCACTTTATTGCCTGTAACAAGACATTTGATGCTTCATAGGTCACTCGATTGTTTTTGTAGGAGATTGTCAAGTTACATGAAGTTCCTAAAACCATAACCTCTAATCGTGACGTGAAGTTTGTGAGTCACTTTTGATGCACTCTTTGGAAGCACATGGGAACCAGACCAGATTGCAGTTTAGTTCCTCTCACCATTCCCAGGTCGATGGGCGGACCGAAGTTGTAAATCGAAATTTGGGGAATCTACTGCGTAGTTTGGTTGGAGATAGCCCACGGTAATAGGACTTGGTATTGCCTCGGGCAGAATTTGCCTACAACGGATCACAGAATCGAACTACGGGCAAGAGGCCTTTCGAGATAGTCTATGGGCGCAATCCAATTACTCCTCTAGATCTCAAGCCATTACCAGTTCACAAGTAGTTCGGTTCGGATGCAAATGAACATGCGAGGCAGATCAAAGAGCTGCATTCACGGGTTCATAATCGGATCAACAAGCAGAACATGAAGTATAAGCAGCGGTTGGATAGGCGCGGGAAGAGAGTTGTCTTCAAAGAGGGTGATCTAGTGTGGATTCACCTTAGAAAAGAGCATTTTCTGACTAACGGGTTTGGCAAATTGCAACCTAGAGCTGATGGACCATTTAGAGTTCTTGAACGAATCAATGACAATGCTTATAAGATTGAACTGCCGGGTGAGTACAATGTATTCGGGACTTTTAATATAGTAGATTTGTTACCTTACCATGCAAACGAGGAAGAACTTAAGGGGATTGATATCAATGAAGACGACGCAGATTCAAGGGGCGAATCTTTTTCTAGCAAAGGAGGATGATGCACTTAGGGTTGGCGAAGTTGGAATGGGCTGAAATTTGGTCGATCGCATGGAAACGGGCTGCTGATCAAAATACACTGCTATGCTGTGATGAACGTTGTTTTTTTGCGTTTCGGAATCGTTTTCATGGGTTTTTGGGCTTTTTTGTAGTTTCAAGTGGCATTTTCATAATTTTGTGTTCCTTGATGTAATTAGGGTTAACACCATATAAAATGGTGTTTTAGGTTTTCGAGAGACTAGAGACTTTTGACATCTTTCGTTGATTTTGATAATTACACTTGAGAGAACAAATTGTTCCTCGTATCTATTCAAATTCTTCTGTTTAGCCTATTTTCTATTTCGTTTCGGCATCAGAAAGTATTGATTTCTTAAATGTAAGGAATGACTATGCACTATAGTTGATTTCCCAGGCATTTGTCCAAAAAGTCCTAAAATTCATTCTACGGCGGCGAATTTAGTCCTGAATTTTTCGATTGGGTCAATTTAGTCATAAAACTTTGTTGATTTTATTCGACATGAGTGTTTAAGCAAAGAGAAAAGTTAAAAGCTTTAGTCACTTTTAGGTATTGCTACTTCATTTCCCACGCAAGAGTCGAATTACCATTGTAGTGACGAAATTGGCAAGTTTGGGGCCTCCAGGCCCCCATAAATGAGTTTTTTGGCTAATTGAAGTGAACTACACGTAAGCTCGTGCCTTATACGGATTCCGATAAAATTACCAATAAGACAAAACTAACGTCTACCTATTTGTGAAAAAGATTTATACAAACTGAAAATCGCTTCTTGCAATAGAATATCTAACCATATATTGAAACTTCACAGTTTTCTTCACATCGGGGCGAGTGTCGACTCTATTTTAAGCAATTTAAAGTTTGCAATCTCATCTATCAAATTTTTTAATATAAAAATGCTTATTAAAGTTAAACTAACGCAGCACTAATTGAAAGTTCGAAGGAGCTGATGCAATTTGTCCATCAATTTTTTCTAGTGGAGCTCGTGTAATTCTGAATAAAGAAAAAGCTATACTTCTGCGCTACCATAAGCTCCAAACTTGGATCATAGCCTCATCGTGTACGTCATCAATCTTTAGCATAAAATATTTGAAATCCTTCAATTAGTCACGTCGCCTTTAATTCAATTGACATGAAAACCAGCACATTGCTAAAACATATGCAGTGTCGCGGTGGCGTGTCCCTCGTAGATTCTTCAAAGTTATAATTTTGAGAGTAGAAGTCCAAAAAATCCACCCAAAGATGTTCTTTCATTTCTAGGTCGGGGTAAACCCCTTCGATCCGAATGCTTAAATTGTTCTAGGAGTTGAAACCAATTATTTTTAAAGGTTGATTGCGAACAAAATAGTACTAGACTGTAAAGTGACAATCAAATTTTTAAGACTCGAGAATTCAATTACACAAGTGAAAGAGGAACCATATTCCTCATCATCCTTTTGGTACCATATTCCTTGGTTAAATCCTTGTATCATGAGATTTTCTATAGTAGTACATACATACCTCACATAATGTTGGATTTCATTTTGTGTTTGATTAATCCTAAGAGATTTTAGGAATTGCCACTAGCCTTTCAGGATGGGCTAGAAACCAAATGAGACATGAGAGTTTTCTCTTTTTTTTCTATGCAATCAGGAGATTCACTAAGTGCGGGGACTCGATTATGCCAATCATCTAAAATCATCGCCTTTTTGGTACCTATAACTTGGTATGATTTTTCATCTAAGTGATTAAACGGCTTTTTCCAATTCGATCCTATAGGCCATTTGTTGTCGCTATATGTTCATGCATTTGTTCTCTTTTGGATTCGTTACGTTCATGAGCGACCTGACCAGTCTGATTGAATCAGACAACAAGTCAACGGGTCAACAATGGTCAATGATAACGTGGTAGAGTGACGTGGCACTGAGCTGACATGGTGGGTGACGTAATCATTGTGTGGGTGTTACGAGGTGACGGATCCACCCCCACGACATTCCAGCAAGAGGCGGTTTCCAAGTTCATGAACAGTTCATTTGTATTACGGTTGTTTTCTTCACATGCTAAAATGATAAAAGAGTGTACGTGTTTAGCGATTCGCTTGAGGGACGTTTTTTTACTTCTTTATAGAGATATTAAATTTTAAGTTGTAACAGCAAGCAAAAATGTCAACAGGTCATCTCTTGGAATCCACCGAAGATGGATGGGTAAGATCGTCTTATAAAAATAATAACTAGTTTTGAATTCAAGTTTGCGAGCCGGAAATGGGGACCTCAGCTATGTATTGCCGTAAGCTGGTAAAGAAAAGAACTTCATGAAAGTTTCTCTTCATCAAGTCATAAATACAGAAGAGAACAGCATACACGACTCTTAGGTTTGATTTTCCTAGTCTTTTCCCCTTTTGCCTTTTCGTCTCAATGGACTTCACACACTTCCAGAACGAAAGAAGCTCTTGATCCTTAAATAAGAACCGATGATTCACCTGTTGAAACGCTCCAAGCACGTGTCCTTCGGTTCGTGTGGGGATGATCATCAAGCAAAATCCGTTCTCATAGAATTTGAACACATTTTCCACGGCAAGGAAAAGATTGGCCCCCGAGGAATGATATGTCATCGTTGGATGTGTATAATTCCCACGAGGTACATCATAACATACGTCAAAATAGCCTGGCCGAGAAGGCTTAAGGTGCCGAGAGTACTTGGTCACGAAGTATTGAGGAAAAGTATACTAGAAGTGTCATAACTTTTGTACGGCGTTCACTTGAGTGTCATAACTTTCAAAACGTTCACTTAAGTGCCATAACTTTTAAAAATCGTTCACTTAAGTGCCATGTTGACGTGGCAGCCGGAAAAGTTACTGTAGACACCGGCAAAGTTATTGTAGCACGCCGGAAAAGTTACTGTAGACGCCGGAAAACCGACGTGGCATGTCGGAAAGCTGATGTGGCATGCCGGAAAAGTTATCGTAGCACTCAAGTGAATGATTTTGCTCCGATGTAGCACTCAAATGAACGATTTTTAAAAGTTATGACACTTAAGTGAACGTTTTGAAAGTTATGGCACTTAAGTGAACGCCATACACAAGTTATGACACTTCTAGTGTACTTTTCCCCGAAGTATTGAGTTATTTCTTCATTCACCGCATCGTAGGCAATATGAGCAAGAAAACCATGAGGACTTCCGGAGTCGAAACGCAACCCACCTCTAAAAGCCTCGGGACTTACATTGAGGCGCTTTCCGTTGATGCTAATGGCCATGAGGTCAACCATGTAGGTCACATTGTAAATCAAAACTGTCATCGGAATATTAGTTCCACGACGGCCACGTATGTGCGCGTCGTCCCCGAAATTGAGTAATGTGTGCGTACCGCCACGGGAGTACCATAAGGGCAAGCAATACGAGATGCGTCTTTTAGTCCGACGGGCATATTGTGTAGAAGAATATTTTTCTCTGTATTCAATATGAATCCGTACAGCATTACAATCGTTTTTATATACAATACATGGGTTAACCCTAGCATCTCAATAAATCAGGAAAAAATTGTAATAAAAGAAAAAATCCCTAATTTGTAGGAACTACAGCTCAGGCCAACACTCCCCCTCAAGTGCGTGAGAAGAAGTCTTCGATATCCATCTTGACAAGTGAGCTTTGAAACGCTCTACTTGGCACGCCTTTGGTCAATACATCGGCCAATTGATCTTCAGATTTGACAAAAGGTAAATGAATTACTTTAGCATCCAAATTTTCCTTGACAAAGTGTCTATCAACCTCAACATGTTTGGTTTGATCATGCTAAACCGGGATGTGAGAGATAGCTATAGCGGCTTTGTTATCACAAAACAACTTCATCCCAAAGTCCGGTGGATACCTAAGTTTGGACAACAACATTTTAATCCATAATAACTCACACAACCCCTTCGCTACTCCTCTAAATTTTGCCTTAGCATTGGACAAGGCTACTACTTTTTGCCTCTTGGTCCTCCATGTGACCAAGTTACCTCCTACAAATGTGAGATAACCTGACGTCGACCTTCTATCCATTGCGTTCCCTGCCTAGTTCGCATCCGTATATACTTCCACTGCAAGGTGACCATTCTTTGCAAACATGATCTCTCTCCCTTGAGCCGACTTTAAATATCGAAGGATACGATATACTGCATTCATATGTTCTTCACTAGGAGCATGCATAAATTGACTCACAATACTTACTGCATAAGCAATGTCTACGCGAGTGTGAGATAAATAAATTAATCGTCCTATTAACCTTTGATACCTCTCCTTATTAGTCAGCACTTGATCGGGATACTCCCCAAGTTTATGATTCTACACCATAGGAGTATTAGTGAGCTTACGGTCCAACATTCCCACTTGAGCCAACCAATCAAGTACGTATTTTCTCCGTGACAAGAAAATACCTTCCTTAGACCTATCTACCTCAATACCCAAGAAATACTTTAGTCCTCCCAAGTTCTTCATCTTAAGCTCTTATGCCAACTCCTCTTGAAGCTTTGAAATTTATCCAGTATCATCTCCTAATATAATCATATCACCAACATATATGATCGGGGCAATCACCTTACCTTGGCTTTGCTTAAAAAATAAAGTGTGATTTGAATTGTTCTGGGAATAACCGTACTTTCTCATGGCTGAGCTGAGTCGACCAAACCAGGCACAAGGTGACTACTTCAAACCATATAACGACCTCTTTAGTCTACAAACAGCATTCCGCTTACCAACACACCCATATCTAGGTGGAACCTCCATATGAATCTCTTTCTCCAAATCTCCATGAAGAAATGCATTCTTCACATCAAACTAATGTAATGGTCAATCCAAATTTGTAGAAAGTGACATCAAAACCCGCACATAATTCAATTTTACAACTTGAGAGAAAGTCTCCCGATAGTCCACACCATAAATATGTTTGTATCCTTTTACGACCAATCAAGCCTTGTACCTCTCAATGGTACCATATGCCTTGTGTTTAATGGTGAATGCTCACCTACATCCCACGGCTTTCTTCCCTTCCGACAACTCTACAAGGCTCCAAGTTTGATTTTTTCTAATGCTTCCATCTCTTTCTTCATAGCTTGGACCCATTTGGAGCCTTCAAGGCCTCTCCCACCCCATTCGGAATTCGAACAGCTAATACATTTGACACAAAAGCCTTATAAAATTTCGATAGCCTTCTTGTTGACATAAAATCGGCAATGGGATATTTAGACCTTTGTTCCTCCACATTCAGTAAGTATCGACTAGGAGGCTTGTCTCGGTTATGCTTGTCAAGGAGTTTATATCTAACAACCAAATCGGAATCATCGGGAACCTCAAGATCGGGAAGAGAGCTTACCTCGGGATCATTCTTAGGAGAGTAGTCGGGTGCTGAAGAAGGGGCAATTTGCAAAGGAGCATGCTGTTCTCGTTCATTAGGTGTAGATATAGATTGTTGGTCATCCGCACTTTCAACTGGAAAATGATCACCCTCCCCCTCATTATCCGCCATCGCACCCTCCCTCTCATTTTCTACCACTAAACCATGGCTTATGTCCTCATCAAACCGCACCATTGGAACTTTTCGTGAGCTGGTTAATGGTCCAACCACATCCGATCGCACCCCGGACTCCACACCCTCCGTGCTAATGTCCCACAAAATTTTCCTTTCAATATAATTCTCCCCTTGAAAGGAACAATAGGATGGAGAAAAAAGGACTCGAGACTCCGGAAAAGTCACGTCCATAGTAACATGTGTCTTCTTAGCTATCGGATCATAGCAACGATACCCTTGTTGGTGAGTTCCGTAGCCAATAAATACACATCGTACTACACACAGGTCCAATTTGGTGCGTCGATTCTTGTGAAGATGCACAAAAGCCACACACCCAAACATTTTAGGAGGTATTATCAAGACTAAAGGGAGATGCACAAACTGGGATAGAGCTTGTAATGGAGTTTGAAATTGCAACACACGAGATCATACGATTCATCAAGTGAACGGCTGTGACCACCGCTGCATCCCGGAACCTTTTTGGAACATTACCGTTGACTAGAAGAGCTCTCGTCCTCTCTAGAATGTGGCATTTCTTTCGTTCGGCCACACCGTTCACTTGAGGGGATTGAGTGCAAGAGGTCTCATCCTTAAAATAAGAGGTAAGGCATTGATTGATATATTCTCCCACCATTTTCCGTACGGAGAATCCAAATACAAACTCTAAATTGAGTGGTAACCATTTTATAAAACATGCAAAATTTGTTAGGAGCCTCATCTTTATGCTTCATCAGATACAACCATGTCGTTCGAATGCAATCATCAACAAAGGTTATAAACCATCTCTTTCCGGACATTGTAGTAATTGCGGATGCACCTCACACATCAGAATGAACCAAACAAAAATGCTTGCTACTTTTGTTAGAGCTCAAAGGAAAAGAAACACGATGACTCTTTGCCATAATGCATATTTCACATTGAAAAGCAGAATCTGATAAACCACGAAACAACTAAGGAAACAAATACTTCAAATATCTAAATGATGGTTGTCCCAATCGACGGTGCCACAACCAAACATCCCTCTCCTTACTAACGGATCGACCGGGAGTGTGATAGGCACGGTCAGAGTTGAGATCATCCACAATGTATAGCTGTCGCGATCTCGCCTTCGGCCTCCCGCGGAGGGTCCAATGGGGTTTAGAGGTATTGCCATAGATCAATGGCGTGGACTCTCCCAAGTCCTACCTCGCGTGACATTGGATTCATTTTATTGATTAGCAAATTAAAATGTTATTAAGAGTCGCCACTAGCCTATTGGAGTCGGCTAGAAACCAATCGAGACACGGGAGGGTTATCTCGATTCCTACGCAACCGCAGTTTCTAAGTTCGGGGACTTGTTTACGCTAATTAGAAAATTAGCGCCCTTTCGGTACCTAACCAGTTGACATTCCCTAAGGTGACCACACATTCTGCATATCATTTTAAACTTATCATGTATCTAACTGGTACTAAATGATCATGCATAATGTTTTTTCATTATTTCGTGCAATTACCTATTTATCCTTAACCTAATGGATAGGAAAAGCAATTAACAGGCAATTTTTCAAAAGACAATGTATGAAAACACTCAATCAAATAAATATGCCAAATAAAGATTAGGATAAGCACATGCGGACCAAATCTATGATGGCGATATTTAAACAAACAATTTCGACGCGAAGGTCGAATTACAACGCTTATCAGACCGGACCGGACATCGGTCTTCAATCAACGCCAATTTTAGGCATGAAAATTCATATTAGGGGTAAAAAGGTCAAAGAAACCAATTTTCTAATTTTTTGAAAATTTTCTGATTTTTTGGGATTTTTATTTTTATTTTTTTGATTTTTTATTTATTAATTATTAATTATTATTTTTTTTAAATAAGGGACCGGGTCCGGGTCGGGTTCTCGGACCCGGACCTGGATCGGGTCGTCGGGCCCGGTCCGGTCCGCGGGAGAGACCCAAACCCGGGCCCGGAGGACACAAAATGCTCGGGCCCAATTTTTATTTTGACCGAATTGGGTCCCCGATTTTCTCCGGCCCATCTCCCAAAAGCCCATTTCCTTCCAACAAAACAAACCAGGCTCGATAGCCTTTCTACTCTTCCACGCCAAACCACTCGAGCAGCCCGTTTGCTCAGCCCAATCTCTTCTTCTTTATTCTTCCAACCCGTTCGAGCAGCAGCCCAATCTCTTCTTTTTGCTAGCCCACACGACAACCAACAAAAGGAGAAAAAAACGTGGAGAGACTTGCTGGTGGTGTTCACCATCTTCTTCGCGGACGCATGACGACGTCCATCTTTCTGCATACCGACGGCCACGCCGCCTCGCCACCGGTTACACTCGCGTCAACTAAGCCCGCGCTCGAGTCGCCTCCTTCCGCGTCGCTTCTAGAGCCCGCGTCGCCTCAACCCGAGCTCGAGTCGCTTCTCTCGCCCGCGGCACTGTGACCAAAACCGGATATCACCACCAACCTTCGCTCCCTCATCACTGTTTCTAGTTTGGCCTTCCATGCGTGTCGCCACCGGTATGAGCTCGCAAGGCACCTTCACTCCGTTGGCTACCGTCGACGCCGGGTGGCTACAAGCGTTGCCCAAACCTTCTCACCCAAGAGCTCTCCATTCATTTTCCTCTTCCCTTGCGTGTCTGCAACAGTCGACGGTCCCGGCACCATCAGCTCACCTTCAAGAGCTTCTTTGTATCGCATCTGGTCCGGGGCTTCCTCCCCAACTCCGACTCATTCTGGCCTAGGTTCGCTCCGAGGTCCACTGCGAGCCGAAGGCTTCGCAAGATCCGCTTCATGCCGGCACCTCACTGGAACCCGACTGGTAACATCAAACTCTTCAACAGCTCCGGCGACCCTTAGCAACACTTGACGGATGACTATAGCTTCTCGATGAGGTTCCGCGGAGGCTACCAAAACCCATTACACATTCCACTCAAGCCGTTGAACCTCCGTAAGATCGTCCGCGGCGGACCCGAATACCTACTGCTACGACGATGCTATCAACGACTTGACGAGGGATCGAAACCAGATGGAGGTTTAAACACGTGAAGGGCACCGAAACCGACAGTGAATAGAGACAACCATAAGCAAAGGCAAAGTACGGATAAGGGAACAAAGCAAGGCAAACAAGGAAAGGGTTCGAGTAGACACTCTACGACCACCTATTAGGACTCAACATGTAGGAAACGAGTATAGGAAACAACAAGGTCAACCAATCGTAAGAGAGAAAGCAGGATATTAGGAGAATGGCCCGGAACTCGCGCGAACCCGTGAGCATGAAACTCTGGTCCGGCGAGTCCCGCACGGCCCAAGACAGAGCACTTTGATACTCACTTGAGACCTACCTAGATGACGATTGGTGATGACGTACGAGGGCCAGAAACGGATGACCTTCTTGCTCTTTCTTGTCCTACCTTCTTCTCCAACTCTCTCTGTGCCCGCTTATGTTTTCCTTCCTTTTATTTTTAGTCGCCGATCCCACCTTTTGGAGCCCGCGCCAACCTCTCGCCTGCCCATCTCTCTCTCTTTTATGCTCATTCCGCCTCCTTCAAGAAGAATCCCCTTTGGAACTCCCTCTGAGCCCCTCCTCTAATTCCGTTTCTTTTCTCCTCTTCCGCTCTCAAAGTTTTAGAGCCCCCTTTTCTTCCCGGGATGAGTTCCCGAGAGCTCCTTCTGCCCCCCTCTTTTTTTTTGCTTTTCTTTTTTTTTTTTGAACGACCGAAGAAGCCCTCCAACTTGCTGCCCACGTATGACTTTGTGGACCAAAATGATCGTGAGATGTGGCCCTTCGGTTGACCGTGTAGATTGTGTGGGCCAAAAATGAGTGATGTGGACAAGGGAGGACCATGTGAGCTGTGCAGAGACAGCAAGATGTGATGTTGTACGTGAGTGTTGGTAGAGGAGACATTGAGATGAGGGTGCAGATGATGGGGTTGGTCTTCATGGGAGGAGAAAAAAATGAGAGATGGGCCTTGGGCAACTTAAAGGAGAAAAATGGGCCATACGCTTAGGCCTATGTAGGAAGAAATAAAAATGAAAGCTAGGCCTACATCCTACGGGTCTACGGGAAAAGAGAGAAGACCGGACCGAGCTTTACCCGAGCGGGCTTGAGTCGAGCTGGCCCGCCCTGATTTTTTTTCTTTTCTTTTTTTTTTCTTTTCCTTTTCTCTCTCCTTTTTTTTTAAATTAGTTTTATATATATTTTACTTCTTTTTTTTTTTACTTTTTCTATTTTGCAATAAGACAAAAATAAATTAGACGTATTCTCATTTAACTAATAATAATAATAATAATAATAATAATAATAATATGGGATCGCCAAAATTAGGTGTCAACAATTGCCCCTCTTGGAATGGGAGCTCGAAGAGATTCCATTTCAAGACGAAAGGACACCTAATTTTGTCAATAAACTAACCTAACAATGCTTGGGGAGAACCGCCAAAGCAACTATCGAGACCAAAATGAGGAGACTCACTCGGAGAATATGCTCCGAGGCTCCACGCCTCTCAATACCTGCGCATGCAAGGTTAACTAAAACAAACAAAAATCTGGGACGACCGTATAAACAATACGAGCTTGGTCCTTAGACGAAAATGGCACGACCGTATAAACGATACGGGCTTGGCCTTCACTTGGCAATGCGTTTGCTCTGGGCTTTAAGGCTCACCAGACTTGAGGGGACTTGCTCGAGGAACCGGCTCCGGGGCTCTTGTCTCTCCGTACATGTTCGGGCAAGGTTAGCTCAAACAAACACACCTCTGGGACGACCGTATAAATGATACGGGCTTGGCCCCAAAGGGAACGACGCAGTTCACGGTATTCTGACCCGTGAAAAGGCGATTCTGAAAATTCTCGGTTCGGGGTCTTTGACTCGTGAAAAGGCTGTTAAAAAGTTTCGATTCAGAGTCTTTGACTTGTGAAAAGGCTATTTTGAAAAGTCTCGATTCGGGGTCTTTGACCCGTGAAAAGGCTGTTGAAAAATCTCGGTTCAGAGTCTTTGACTCGTGAAAAGGCTATTGAAAAGTCACAGTTCAAGGTCTTTGACCCGTGAAAAGGCTGTTGAAAAGTCTCGGTTCGGGGTCTTTGACCTGTGAAAAGGCTATTGAAAAGTCACAGTTCAGAGTCTTTGACTCATGAAAAGGCTATTTTGAAAAGTCTCGGTTCGGGGTCTTTGACCCGTGAAAAGGCTGTTGAAAAGTCTCGGTTCAGAGTCTTTGACTCGTGAAAAGGCTATTGAAAAGTCACAGTTCAAGGTCTTTGACCCGTGAAAAGGCTGTTGAAAAGTCTCGGTTCAGGGTCTTTGACCCGTGAAAAGGCTATTGAAAAGTCACGGTTCAGAGTCTTTGACTCGTGAAAAGGCTATTGGAAAGTCTCACTTCAGAGTCTTTGACTCGTGAAAAGGCTATTTTGAAAAAGTCATAGGGTGGGCTTAGCATTGTATCATGCTCACCAAAATGAGGAAACCTGCTTATAGAATAGGCATCGGGGAGCTAAAATTCACCTTACTCGTCCAAGAACGGTTAGCTCTAACAAATAGTTATACTAGTGAGGAGAGAGTGTTACTCTAGGTTGAACTTACACTTCGGCCTCCGGAGTACGTTCTCTGGATTGCACGGGACAAGCTCTCGACCTTAGCGCTTGCATGTCGATCGGAACTTGCTGAATGAAGTGAAAATATTGTCGACAAACTCTGTCACCGCGAATGACACTCACGTGACTTGGCTCTTGCTAAGCACTTGGCATCATATCTGTCCAAACAAGGTTAGCTCGAACAAATACTAACACCAATGAATATATGTGATATGTTCGCTCACAATTCGAAACCTGCTGCAGATAACCGAACTGCTCAAGCCGAGTCCCTACATAACTTAGGACTTATGAAACGTATTTGGAATGATGAGTAGATGTCATTAAATGCATGAGCAGATATAGTTAAGCCTACTCGCCGGGGGAGTTACTTGGCATAATGCGATACCAAAATCTTCTTACTCGGATAGATAACAAGCCAGACCTTTAGACTCCATGGGGAAAATTAATTAAAGGGAGAACTGTCGTTCCCGAAAATGAAGATTTTTTTGTTGCTTTTTTGTTTTGTTTTGTTTTTTGTTTTTTGTTTTTTGTTTTTTTTGAAAACTTTGGTTCATGAAAAACAACAATTTCGCTTCATGAAAAGGGGTTTATTGAGCGTGCCAAGCTAAAATCCTTAGTCCGAAAGGGCTTCTCACACACTCTCGTTGGGGAATATTCTGTTGATCCCAATCGCTCACTTGGAGGTTTCTGGAATAAATACTCTCGAGACCTCGCAATATGTTCATGTCTAAGGTTTCAGACATATTCGCAATGCATACATTATTGATCAATCCGAAAGGTCTTTCAGGGACCGTAATGTTGGTTTGGTCATGGGCTTACACAAGGGGTTTTTCCCGCTTTGAGGCCACATTGGGGAAATATTTGAAATTACTACCTTCATCGGGTTTACAAGTCAAGAACCTGGAAGATAAGACAAGAAATGATTGACTTCACTCCTTCAAGCGGTAGCTTCTTTGTAAAGTCTTCATGTCAACTCGAAACATCCCAATCGGAAGAGTCTTCGGATGGGTTGTAATGTCGGTTTTGGAAGGCTTATAGGCTCTGATGATTTTTTTTTATTTATGGGGTTTATGAACTGGTGACCATCTTGGTATTTTTACCAATCTCGTTCCATCCGGGGAAAGCATCCGACTGTGGGGATTACAACCTGCCTCGAGAGTCCAATGAGCAGTCTGTTTTTACTTGGCAAGAAAAGAGTTTTTCTCTATTTTCCGCATTTGTTTCTGTTCGAGGTAAGCTCAATGCTTTTCTGCATTTGGCTTTTTCCTCTCTGGGCTTTGGCCTTGCTTTTACTAGGCACTTTGCTTTTTTAGCCCTTTGATTTTCATTTTCCTTTTCTTCTCTTCTTTGCTATTTTCATGAGCTCCCTGGACTCTTGAGACATTTGACATTGATACCGATTTTCCGGCAAAACACATGTCTTGCCCCAATTTGGGGAAATGATCACTACTCTGGTTTAGAAATGAATGATTTCGGGCTCAACTTGGCTAGCAAAAGATATATTGTGTATGGGTAGAGAAAGAAATGTTCTTCTTCATTTTGGGACGCTTCAAGCCTCCATAACGATTCACCTGAAGTTACACACAAAGGTTAATGCAAGTGAAGGCAATTAAATCTTTCTTACCTTTCTTCAACTGATTTTCAACTATAATCTCCTGCATTTGCCCCGATGTAGGGTGGTTCTTAACAGGGGTATTTTGAATTTCTCCTTTCTCAAGCTCAAAGTGGCTAGCAAGGGATATATTGTGTATGGGGAAAAGAAGGAATTGCCTTTCGTCACTTCGACCCATGTATACATTGCGAATGGATCCTCTATCCTAAGACACAAATCTTACTCTCACTTCACTCAATCTCAAAGTATATCAGGAGTGTGTTTAGATGGGGTTTGCTACTCATCTTAAGCACTCTTACTTGGCAAACTCAATATCTCCGCTTCATTCGGCAAAATCATCTCCTCAAATGAACCTGCAAGAAATTTCAATGCGAGATGCATGTATGCATGAATGGGCGCACCTGATTCGTGAACGTGGATGCTTTTTTTTTTTTTTGGAATGAGCTGAAGCATGAACTCCAACTATACTAAGGATGAGATTTTTTTCCTCTTTTTTTTTTAATGCTTTACGGATTGAACATTTATTACGGCCTAGCTAGGGACGAAACATTTGAGCAGTCATGCGTCTTGGAAAAGCTTTGGGAAAGGGATACTTACCTGATCTAGTCCGGCAGGCTGATCCCTTTGTGTCCGCTTTTCGGGGATTGATGATGATAGCACATCCCATACATAAAGATAGAAGTCATTATTGTAAGGATGATAAAACTTTTTGTCTCCGACGCTTCTTGGAGATGTATTCCCTCCGGACCGAGAATACACATCCTTCTTCGAGAATCCCTAGGGAAAATTTGCACGATGGTCCCGTTGGGGATAAATCTACATGATGATTTTCCTAAGCAAAAAATTACTACTATTCTGGGAATCTCCTCCTTTCGGGGAACCTGCAATTTTATTGGCAAAGTCAAAATTTGTGCTTAAGACTTGCATGAATAGAGAATTATTGACTCTTAGGGAATGGTGAAATTCGTGTGCATAATCTAATTCCACGTCCGAGATTCACATGAATTGAGAAACTTGCTAACTCCGTCTCTCCAACGATCAATTGCTCTACAACGGGGTCACGATCAAATTGGATGTTGGATTTGATCACTTCTCATTCCGGTCTGTCATTCAAAATAAGGTGTCTATGTCCTTACCTAGGAATTGGCAGAATGCCCAGATTCCTCATCTAGGACTTTACAGAATGCCTAGATTTTGCATCTAGGACTTTACGGGAAGCATGGCATTTAGGGAACCTTTCTTCTTGGAGGGCTTCGGTGAGAAGGATACTTACCGATCCATCTTTGGAAGGTCGATCCTACAATCCGTAAAGGAAATCACGTTAGTGAGTATCCTTTTTGGAAATGACAACTTGGAACGATACAACGTTATGCTTTTGTCTACACTTTTGGGGATTGATGGTTCCCCACTCATTTGAGTTCGTCTTACCATTCTTCCGGCAAACCCCTTTTTTACCTTTCCGCTTGTAGCTCTCTCCTTGTGAGAGTTTCTCATCTTATTTTTTTCTTTTCTTCAAGGGACCTACCTGCGGCGAAACTATCTGATAACCCCGTCATGAACAGAAGGAAACATATCATTGCTTGAATTTTCAAGAATTGAAGATTGGAAACGATACAATGTTACCATCTGTCTAGGCTGATTTTCATATTGCTGGAAATGCCTCTTAGCTTAACCTCAAAGGTCACCGTGATGCATGAGTGGCTTATAAAAGGAAAATGGAGTTGCTAACATCATCCTACAGCTTTATCATCTCAAGGGACGATTTTGAGGAATATCGGCTCGCCATTACTATACGATATTTTCGATGCGTTCTCGCCTTTGATGAGATTCTCGATTATCTGGCTGAGAACCGACTTCATCCCTTAATACATGGTGGTGATGGATCCGGTTGTTCCATTCATCTCCACATATGCATAGGGATAGAAGTCCCAATTACAAGGATGACAAGCTTCTCTGTATGGTCCAATGAACTAGAGATCACCTCTGTTTAGGGGGTCTACAACCTTTGTTGCCATGGTCTAATTCAGTGTTTAAGACCTACATGAGTTGGGACTCACTGATTTCGCTTCTCTATTTTGGTTGACGGAATAGTTCAACCCTTTATCTTTGTTGGCTCAGCTAACTTCTTGTTGTTGAAGTTCCAACTCTCATTGTTAGGAAATGAATCTTCTTAGGCAGACTGGATGTTGATTCGTCTTGGGCTTGGCTACACCGGGTGTTAATCCGCGTCGACTAGCCGATTCTTCATGTTTGCTCTTGTAATGGCTTCATCCGAGCTTCTTGGGTAATTCTTCAAGTTGCTTGAGGAATGAAAGATCATTTGGGATACCTTGATTCCTTTTTCTTCTTTTCTTCTTTTTTGTTTTTTTTTGCTAAAGTACCATCCGAGACCCGAGCGAAGGTGTTCGAGCAAACCTGTTGACTTCGAGTGTCCACGTTTCCCTGCTAATCGTAGGCTTGTTTTTCCAATGTCTGCATCTCCCGTCGGAGAGTCAAAAGCATGTCGGATGTGTGATTAAAAGGGATAAACTGGAATCGATACCGAGCTACCCTTCGCTTTGATTTCGTCCTTTAAGGTGCTTTGCACCTCCCCTTTTGTCGGCTTTGCCATTTGGATGTTCAGCACTTTTCCTTTACCGGTTTCGCCACTTGGCGGTAATGGTTGAATGGATCAATAGCGCCCAAGGTTCAAGTATTGTCCGAGATTCCGCACCCATCCAGGTTAACTCCTTTAAACTTTGTTGAGAATTGGACCGTTGAAGCCATCATTATGAGGGAACATTGATTTGGGTCGTATTCTCGCCTTTTTCTGCAAAATAAGGGAAGTGCAAAAAGGTTTTTATTAATCTTTATACAATATATACATTGATGCCGACCACGGGGATCGAACCCGGGGCGCTCGGACCGTTGTCACTCCCCATGCCACCGGGCCGCGGCGCTGTTGGCGTCCTTGAGTTGCCTTGCTTTTTCTTTAAACGCTAACTCTCATACGACACGACTCTTGATGTTACGTCGGACGGCCACGCTTTGTACTAGTTTTGAGTCGGTTGACAATTCTTTGCCAAGAATAAAATGAACTCATGTTAGAATTGAAATAATTAAGGGTAAATTGAAAACGATACAAAGTTACCCTTCTTCAAGCTCGCTTGAGTTTTGTCATTCCCAACCCGAAACAACTCAAAAATCCTTTTTACGGCCTTTGGGGGTACCGCCTCCAAGTTGATTTCCCCATACTTGTTTGGTAAGGTATCCATGCGCTCGACGGACAGATGAGGAAAAAGATACCCTCATGTCTAGATTTTCTCCTTTCCATCTTTGGGAGAAAGGGTTCATCGGTTATTTTGCCTCGTTGTGACATGACCTGCTAATTGTCGCCCTTTTCAATGGATTGGATGACTCTGACATTCTAGCGCCAAACTTGATTGATGGGTAAATGCTTCTTTTGAATCCACTTGTTTCTTGACGAAGACATGCTTTGCCCTCAAAGGTTGCCTTGTAGTGAAATGCTCCCGCATGGAGTCATGAATGGAGTTTTGCTCATATCATGTTCCTTTCATCGAACCTGTTATAGCCGAAAGGCTTGTTCTCGAAAGAGAACCATTGGAATCTAGCTGTACATAATTTTGACGTCATCCTTTATCATGTGGACGATATCCTCTATTCAACCGGTATAGTGAACGATCTCGGTGGAATCAAATTTCAAGGGCTTCAACACCTCCTGTTCGATCTTCTTCGACAAATTAGGCTTTATCCTTCTCGACCACTATTTCTTTGGTGGCACATCTAAATTGGTTACCAAAGCACTTCGCCCGGGTTCGGCCACGGCGTGTTGGTGTAAAACTGGACGATCGCATCTTAGATTCCTCGGAGAAGATTGACCAATCTAGCGGCTTATGTTTTCTTGCAATTCTACCCCGGTCTTGGCCTCTTTGACACTATTTGCATTACCCGGACTTATTGCCACTATCGACTCTGCTGTCGATGGTTTCGACTCCTCGTGGCGGTTCCATTTGAACTTTATCTTATTTGGATTCTCGCTGTCACTATCCAAATTTAAAGAACTCCCTTCTCACGAATCCAAGTCACAGGTGCTTTCATTAAGAACATACAGGATGTAATGCTTGATTCCCTATGCTCATCGCTTGGGCCATTCTTCGTTTTCACCTACGTGAGCAGAAATAATGCGTTAGCTTACATTTCAGATGAATTCAACTTTGGGAGCGAAATACTCCCTTCTATCTTGAGTAGACGGCTCGGCTCGATCGTCTCTTCCACGTAGGATGCATTGTCACTACGGTTGAGCACACTCATTTATCTGCAAATTGAGAGATAGAACGAGTCATTTCATATTCTCAATTGAGCTAAGTTTGAAACGATACACCTTGCTACCGAAGTCGAATGATTCTTTCTGATCCAAATTCGTTGGCGAGAGTCATCGCATCTAGAATAGGCTCTCCGCTTTCAGCGAATGTCCTCCAGCTGAGCTCCTCTTTCTGAAACTCTGCAAATGTCGTAGCACATGGGATGGGTTTTTGGATCTTTGGCAGTATAGGGTTACGGCTTTATCGGGATCGTTATCGAGGTCCTCATATATGAAAACGTCGATACTAAACCACTTTAGCCATGTGCATCTTGTCTTCGGAGCATGATGGCCGTGTCCTTGATTCCGAGGTGCACTTGGAGAATTAAGTGTTGGTGCTCCTCCGAGCCTTCCTCTTGGGATTCAGCAATGTCGTTGGTCTTTTCCTTGAAGAAAGCGAAGGACTGAGGAGGGAACTCCTGCGGCTTGACTTGTTGCTCCAGCTCCTTGATGGCATCGACAAGATAATGACCTCCTCGTGGATCGGTGCCGGTTTCTTGAACATTTCAGACTCTACTATTGTGGCCGTTATCATGACTTTTCCATTTGTCATCCGCTAGGAAAGGTTTATAACACGTCATTCTGAAAATGAATTCAAACGATAATTTGGAACGACACATCCTTTTCCCCGGATCACATGATCTCGTTACGCTTGGTGTCTAAAGGTTGCCTCAATGACTGGATCCATTGCCCCATTTGACTTTTGAAACATGCTTGGGCGATTGCATTCTATCGGGCTTTTCTAACAAGGAGGATTAGTATTATCCACATGATTAGATGCACATCGTATCATTCATCGGATCGTCCGGTTTATGCTGAACCTTTCTTCATTTGAGTTGGATGACCATGACATTTCATGTTCATGACCTATTGTGCGGTTTCTTCTAATTAAGAACTTCCCGCATGGTAAATACAAAACAGATCAACTGTTTGCAATGATTCGGACTAAGAACAGGAACGAGATATATCATTTTTATCCTCTTTCGTCATTTGTCCGAAAGGTCTTAACACCAGGTGCTCCATTGAGTCTCTCTAGCGATCCTTTTCGAGTTTGAGCAATCTTCGATTTTTTTTTTTTTTTTTGGCTCGGCGGTTGAGGTCACTTTTCCTCGGTAGGAGGGCTAGCCATCACATTTGAATCCATGTTCATCACCTCCAGGCGGGTGATCATCCGATAACGCTATCTTGTCCACGTTTAGTTCGTTTCTTTGCACGTGCAAAAAGGGGACGATATCTAGCATATAATTTAGAATGAGAGAGATCAAGAACGACTTCCTTTTTATTCACACATTGGCGCGATTGCTCCTCCATGGTGACTATCCTCTACTATCATCATAATAGGTCCGTCTTTCGGGGAGTTGCTCCAGATTGGTTCCTCTTGTCCATTTTGGCGCATCTTTCGGTAATCGACTTTGGCTTGAAAAACAACGGGGAATGAGACTTTCCCTTTCTGCCGAACTAGATGATAAGTCATCGACTCGTTTGGAAGTATGGCCTTCACGCTCTCCGCCCAATTACAGAATGAACACGGGTTTAACATTTCAGGCGTCACTTTGCGACACAATCTTTGCATAGTCGGTCAAGAGAATCTCAAAGAATGATCTTTATTCATATCCTACGAGGGAAAGACAATAATGTTAGCACCTAAAAAGAGAACCGATCTTTCAATGATATCACCTCTCATATGAAAATGAGGCGACGATACCTGCCCCGCAATCTCAATCTAAAGGCATTCGGTACTTCGCTACAATTTCATTGTAAGAGGAGATATCATTAAAAGATCGTTCACGATTATCAATAGGATGCCCATTCAATTTCAAAAATTTAACGCACACAAAATGGCATCAATTTTGAAAAATTGCTTCAGGACAATCTTTTTGCAAAAACGACATGAAAATTATGACAAAATGATTTGTTCATTTGAAATTTACTCTTCAAACTCACTACAAAAAGTGATCGCCAAAATTTTTCAATTGCATACTTATATCATGTAAGGCACTCAATTGATTTTCGCGAACTATTGGAAATAAAATTTGGAGTGGACCAAGGAAATCAGAAATCAACTCATAGTAGTCGTTGAACAGTACTTGTTAATGGTATTGACATGCGCATGCTAACGGTAGATTAATGGCTAAAGGCTCCCACCATAACGAAATGATGTACCGCCCCCAAAAATGCTGACAGCATAATCGGGTCGGGGCACATATTCCGAGATGATGAGCGGGATCAGAAATGATCGTGCCATTTGCGGACTTGCGTATGGCCCAATCTATTTCTGACCCCTCCTAAGGATTTCCTAGGATCGCGATCCGGGTTTGACCACTGGATATGAGTGCAAAAAGTGTAGTGTATGAAAAGCATGCATAGCAGGGTATATCAAACACCGCTTCTATATACATATAGAAAGCATACATTCCTACGACTCCTCGCAAAATAGATATGTCAACAATCACTCTGCCCCTTATGACTCCCAAACCTGCAAGAACATCTAATCACAAAATTAGCAGATTAACCTGATTTTTCTACCAAAACAGCAAAATTGTGATCAAGTTAGGAAATAATCAACTGGTTATTACGGCCTAAGTCTACATAGATTTTTAACTTATTTATCCCCGGTGGAGTCGCCAAGCTGTCGCGATCTCGCCTTCGGCCTCCCGCGGAGGGTCCAGCGGGGTTTAGAGGTATTGCCATAGATCAATGGCGTGGACTCTCCCAAGTCCTACCTCGCGTGACATTGGATTCATTTTATTGATTAGCAAATTAAAATGTTATTAAGAGTCGCCACTAGCCTATTGGAGTCGGCTAGAAACCAATCGAGACACGGGAGGGTTATCTCGATTCCTACGCAACCAGAGTTTCTAAGTTCGGGGACTTGTTTACGCTAATTAGAAAATTAGCGCCCTTTCGGTACCTAACCGGTTGACATTCCCTAAGGTGACCACACATTCCGCATATCATTTTAAACTTATCATGTATCTAATCGGTACTAAATGATCATGCATAATGTTTTTCTGTCATTTCGTGCAATTACCTATTTATCCTTAACCTAACAGATAGGAAAAGCAATTAACAAGCAATTTTTCAAAAGACGATGTATGAAAACACTCAATCAAATAAATATGCCAAATAAAGATTAGGATAAGCACATGCAGACCAAATCTATGATGGCGATATTTAAACAAACAATTTCGACGCGAAGGTCGAATTACAACGATTATCGGGCCGGATTGGACATCGGTCTTCAATCAACGCCAATTTTAGGCATGAAAATTCATATTAGGGGGTAAAAGGTCAAAGAAACCAATTTTCTAATTTTTTGAAAATTTTCTGATTTTTTGGGATTTTTATTTTTATTTTTTTGATTTTTTATTTATTAATTATTAATTATTTTTTTTTTAAATAAGGGACCGGGTCCGGGTCGGGTTCTCGGACCCGGACCTGGATCGGGTCGTCGGGCCCGGTCCGGTCATCGGGAGAGACCCAAACCCGGGCCCGGAGGACACAAAATGCTCAGGCCCAATTTTTATTTTGACCGAATTGGGTCCACGATTTTCTCTGGCCCATCTCCCAAAAGCCCATTTCCTTCCAACAAAACAAACCAGGCTCGGTAGCCTTTCTACTCTTCCACGCCAGCCCACTCGAGCAGCCCGTTTGCTCAACCCAATCTCTTCTTCTTTATTCTTCCAACCCGTTCGAGCAGCAGCCCAATCTCTTCTTTTTGCTAGCCCACACGACAACCAACGGAAGGAGAAAAAAACGTGGAGAGACTTGCTGGTGGTGTTCACCATCTTCTTCGCGGACGCATGACGACGTCCATCTTTCTGCATACCGACGACCACGCCGCCTCGCCACCGGTTACACTCGCGTCAACTAAGCCCGCGCTCGAGTCGCCTCCTTCCGCGTCGCTTCTAGAGCCCGCGTCGCCTCAACCCGAGCTCGAGTCGCTTCTCTCGCCCGCGGCACCATGACCAAAACTGGATACCACCACCAACCTTCGCTCCCTCATCACCGTTTTCGGTTTGGCCTTCCATGCGTGTCGCCATTGGTATGAGCTCGCAAGGCACCTTCACTCCGTTGGCTACCGTCGACGCCGGGTGGCTACAAGCGTTGCCCAAACCTTCTCACCCAAGAGCTCTCCATTCATTTTCCTCTTCCCTTGCGTGTCCGCAACTGTCGACGGTCCATGCACCATCAGCTCACCTTCAAGAGCTTCTTTGTATCGCATCCGGTCCGGGGCTTCCTCCCCAACTCCGACTCATTCTGGCCTAGGTTCGCTCCGAGGTCCATCATGAGCCGAAGGCTTCGCAAGATCTGCTTCATGCCGGCACCTCACTGGAACCCGACTGGTAACATCAAACTCTTCAACAGCTACGGCGACCCTTAGCAACACTTGACGGATGACTATAGCTTCTCGATGAGGTTCCGCGGAGGCTACCAAAACCCATTACACATTCCACTCAAGCCGTTGAACCTCCGTAAGATCGTCCGCGGCAGACCCGAATACCTACTGCTACGACGATGCTATCAACGACTTGACGAGGGATCGAAACCAGATGGAGGTTTAAACACGTGAAGGGCACCGAAACCGACGGTGAATAGAGACAACCATAAGCAAAGGCAAAGTACGGATAAGGGAACAAAGCAAGGCAAACAAGGAAAGGGTTCGAGTAGACACTCTACGACCACCTATTAGGACTCAACATGTAGGAAACGAGTATAGGAAACAACAAGGTCAACCAATCGTAAGAGAGAAAGCGGGATATTAGGAGAATGGCCCGGAACTCGCGCGAACCGGTGAGCATGAAACTCCGGTCCGGCAAGTCCCGCACGGCCCAAGACAGAGCACTTTGATACTCACTTGAGACCTACCTAGATGGCGATCGGTGATGACGTACGAGGGCCAGAAACGGACGACCTTCTTGCTCTTTCTTGTCCTACCTTCTTCTCCAACTCTCTCTGTGCTTGCTTATGTTTTCCTTCCTTTTATTTTTAGTCGCCGATCCCACCTTTTGGAGCCCGCGCCAACCTCTCGCCTGCCCATCTCTCTCTCTTTTATGCTCATTCTGCCTCCTTCAAGAAGAATCCCCTTTGGAACTCCCTCTAAGCCCCTCCTCTAATTACGTTTCTTTTCTCCTCTTCTGCTCTCAAAGTTTTAGAGCCCCCTTTTCTTCCTGGGATGAGTTCCCGAGAGCTCCTTCCGCCCCCCTCTTTTTTTTTGCTTTTCTTTTTTCTTTTTGAGCGACCGAAGAAGCCCTCCAACTTGCTGCCCACGTATGACTTTGTGGACCAAAATGATCGTGAGATGTGGCCCTTCGGTTGACCGTGTAGATTGTGTGGGCCAAAAATGAGTGATGTGGACAAGGGAGGACCATGTGAGCTGTGCAGAGACAGCAAGATGTGATGTTGTACGTGAGTGTTGGTAGAGGAGACATTGAGATGAGGGTGCGGATGATGGGGTTGGTCTTCATGGGAGGAGAAAAAAATGAGAGATGGGCCTTGGGCAACTTAAAGGAGAAAAATGGGCCATACGCTTAGGCCTATGTAGGAAGAAATAAAAATGAAAGCTAGGCCTACATCCTACGGGTCTACGGGAAAAGAGAGAAGACCGGACCGAGCTTTACCCGAGCGGGCTTGAGTCGAGCTGGCCCGCCCCGATTTTTTTTCTTTTCTTTTTTTTTTCTTTTTCTTTTCTCTCTCCTTTTTTTTTAAATTAGTTTTATATATATTTTACTTCTTTTTTTTTTACTTTTTCTATTTTGCAATAAGACAAAAATAAATTAGACGTATTCTCATTTAACTAATAATAATAATAATAATAATAATAATAATAATAATAATAATATGGGATCGCCAAAATTAGGTGTCAACAATAGCCCCTCCTTCTTAGTACCACGCCCAATAATCTCCTTCTTGAGAATGTCCTGAAACAAACGAAAATCCAGGTACATAAGAACATGGCAATTCAACTCATCGATAATTTGTCCAATAGACAATAAATGGTTGGACAAAGAGGGCATAAGTAATGTATGAGATAGACAAAGAGATGGCGTGAGAGCCATACTCCCAGTCCCGGTGACCGGGTGGCAATGTCAATTAGCATTATACACACTATCTTGCGGCGGTAAGGTACGGTTGACTAGGTCATTGGGGTTAGGTGTCATGTGATCGGTAGCGCCCGAGTTGATAATCCAGCCATTATTTCCACCATGACGAGTTGTGACGAAAACAAAACCACAATTACCCTCGGGAGGAAGGGTGGAAGAATTAGCTGAAGGTATCATTGGGATTAAGGAAAGAGATGAGCTCTCGGTTACCAAGGATGCCCGCCCTGCACTTTTGCCCGGTTACGCTTCAGATTTGTTCTTCTTTGCTTGAAAATTGTCCTACCAATCCGGGAATCCATGTAGCTTAAAATAAGTGTCCCTAGTGTGTTTGGAATTACCACGGTGAGAACAGACGCCGGGTTCCTAAAACTTGACCTCGACAGCAGACCGAGAGCACCCACCTCTACCCACCGAACTGCTTGCCATCAATTGCAGAGACGGGTCTCCTCAATTGCCCCGTGAGACCATTGTTGTATCCGTAGGAAAGCCATTGACATTGGTCAACATCACGGTTTGGCGCACATCTTTCTAGCGGACGCGTGCGTCTGCTTGCTCAACGGTGGGGAAAGGCTACATCCGTAAGACATCCGCACGAACCTTGTCGAGACGATCATCAAGTCCGGCCAGAAAAGGTAAACCCCGTTCTCTTGAACATCATTATTGTAGCGCTCAATATCTGCGGGACAAAATATGGGATTAGGCCTGCAAAAATAAATTTCATGCCAGAGTCCTTGAAGATCATTGTAGTATTTTTCGATTGGTCCTCCATCTTGCTTGAGTCATGATACCCGGTGCTTTAAATCATACACCTAGGAAGTATCGATGCCATAAAAAAAAGGTGGTGGTTACAGAATCCCACATAGCTTTAGCGGTAGAGAATCTGATAAAATTGCCAATTAGCATCGAATCCATGGAGTTGATGAGCCATCCTTTCACGATCGAGTCCTCGGTTTTCCACTTCCAAAAGACACGATTTGTAGGCAAAGGCCGAGGGAGGTCTCCATTAATATACCCCGGTTTGTCTTTGCCTGTGATGTACATCTTGACAACCTGAGACCATAAGCCACAGTTGGTTCCATCCAATTTAATTACAATCTAAGAAGAAACCGAATCATTCTGTGGTGTTGGTGTCAACGGAGGAGAAGGAGGATTCTGGTTATAAGTCAGAATCTGCGTCAATCTAGTGGTCAGATTCTCCAAAAACTTTTCCGTAGTTGAATTCCCCCTTGATTTTGGTGGGGAATCACTGCTCCGCTAGAGTTTTCATCCGCTATGGATCCGAGGTTGAGCGCGATTGAGCGAGACAAAGTCGGCCGGCGCAAGACAACTGTTGACACCTAATTTTGGCGATCCCATTATTATTATTATTATTATTATTATTATTATTATTATTATCCGTTAAATAAGAATACGTCTAATTTATTTTTGTTTTATTGCAAAATAGAAAAAGTAAAAATATATATGAAACGAATTAAAAAAAAAAAGGAAGAAGAAAAGAAAAAGAAATAAAGAAGAAAACGGATCGTGCCCACTAAGCCCGGGCGAGTGCGGGCGTAACGTGGCCCGCGAATTCAATTGGCGAGCCCCGTCCGCTCTTGCCCAATTTGGGCCTTTTGCCCATAGGCTAGATTGCCCTCTTTTATTTCTCGACCCACTTCATTTTTATTTTTAGTCAGACCAGGCCAAAACTCCCCTTTCCTCTTTTAATTGCCCATGGCCCAATCTCTTCTCAATGCCTTCTCTCTTCCCCACAATCTCACGTGCACTCACATTCCGCACCTCATCACATCACTCTTAAATATACCGTGTGCTTTACATGGTCTCCAATTGACCCACGTCCACATCATCCGGTTTTTACTCTCATCCACGTATGAAAGCTTGGGGAAGGAGGTAAGCACTTGGATAAAAAAGAAGACCGAGAGGGCAGGCTAGAGGTTCGGAAAAAAGAAGGAGAAGTGAGGGGCTCCAAAAAAAAAAAGATAAAGAAGATAGGGCAGCTCATGGAGTGAGGGTTGGTTCGGTGACCCCAAAAAAGAGAGAGAACAGTGAGAGGTTTGAGGGAGATAAAGTGCGGGGATTCAAGGGAGTATCGGGAGAGTTCCTGCGAAATTTGGCAAAGTTCATTCCTCTCTGTTTCGCCGCCCAAGTAAGCTTGTTTCTTGGTCCTTCCCTTTAGCATTTTACGCCAACCGAACTTGGCATTTTCTTGCCCATGTCTATATAATGTCTTCATGTGTGAATGTTATGCGTGTCCACTGTTGAGCTTGGTTGTTTTCTTATACCCACAAAAAAGCCCCACGCCCCCACTAGTTCATTGCACTCCTGTTCTTCATGGGCGCGAAGGTAGAATGCACGACGAGGAAAGAACAAACAGCCGGTCGAGACGGTTGTTGCTTTGAGCTCAATGTGGTGGAAGCTTGGACAACGTTACTTCTGCAGCTCGTGTAGATGAACGTGAGGTTCGACAACTAGGCGTTCGGATTAGCGATCGACTGGTGAGCGTCCCGTCCCATAGAAAGACCAAGTGAGTTCGAGTCTAGTTGGTGCGAAGGTAACCTACGGTGACGCGAGTCGGGATTGAGGCGAAGCGAGCGTGACAGACCCTCACGCCCGACAAAGGCGGGCATGGGTTCGAAACAGCGGCTCTCCGACGAAGCAGCAGAAAGATCGGACCATGAGATGACAGAGCGGCTGCACATCCCAACGTCGATCGATCACTCGTGTACGAGCGATCTTGAGTGAGTGTGGCTTGGCGGTGGTACGGGTGACCGAGTCCGGACGGTGCGGCGGTAAGGTCGGACCGGTTTGGGCGACTTGTCGTAGAGGCTGTTGAGGCGTTTGCTCCATGAAGAAGACGACTCGAGAAGCTCATGGCGGGACCGATCGAGTTGCAGGGACAGCCGAGCGGGAGCTTGACTAGATGCAATGGCGCGGAGACCGGTTCTCGACGTCACGCTCTCGAAACTCGTTGAACGGAATCGGCGTCCAAGAGGTCTAGCTGGTGCGACTTGGAGGCGGAGCGACGCGACGGGTGCAGGCGGTGCGGCGGCAAGACGGGCGAAGGTTGATGGCGTCGGGTTTTGGTCACGGTGCCGCGGTGCGGAGGAGGGACGTCGGAGGAAGAAGACAATGAATAGTGGCGGGCCCTCTTCACGCTTTTCTTCTTACGTTGGCTGCCGCATGGGCTGAGCATATGGGCTGGTGAATTGAAGAGAAGAGAAAGGAGAGGTTGGGAGGCCGGGCTGGCGTGGAAAAAGAAAAAAAAGGAAAGCCATTCTTGTTTTATTTCCTATGCTAGAGTCGAGCCCGAGATGAGGAGAAGAAGAATGTGAGATCGGGCTTCGGATGAGCCGGCCGAATAAAGAAGAAAACTGGGTTTGAGAGGTTGGGCTAGTGAAGGATAAAAGAGAAGTTGCTGGGCCATTCGTCGCGAGCTAAAAAAAAAAGAGAAGAATGAGCTGGGGCGGAAGGATTTTTAGACCCGGTTCGGTCAAAAAAGGAAAAGTGGGCCTATTTTCCTTTGTGTCAATCGAGCCCGATTCGGGGTCCTCTTTCTCGGGCCTGATTAGGTCCGACGGCCTGATCCGGACCCGGGCCCGGTTCCCTTTAAATAAAAATAAAAATAAAAATAAAAAAAATAAAAAATAAAAAAAATTCGAAAAATCATAAAAATTCAAAAAAATCAGAAAAATTTCAGAAAATTAAAAAAATGGTTTCTCTGACTTTTTTTACCCCTAATGTGAATTTTAAGCCTTAAATTGGCGTTGATTGAAGACCGATGTCCAATCCGGTCTGATAACTATTGTAATTCGACCTTCGAGTCGAAATTGTTTGTTTAAATATCGCCATCATAGATTTGGTCCGTATGTGCTTATCCCGATCTTTATTTGGCATATTTACCTGATTGAGTGTTCACATACTCTGTCTTTTGAAAAATTGCCTGTTAATTGTTTTTCCTATCTGTTAGGTTAAGGATAAATAGGTAATTGCACTAAATGACAGAAAAACATTGTGCATGATCATTTAGTATTGGTTAGATACCCGATAAGTTTAAAATGATATGCAGAATGTGTGGCCACCTTAGGGAATATCAACCGGTTAGGTACCGAAAGGGCGCTAATTATCTAGTTAGCGTAAACAAGTCCCCGAACCTAGAAGCTCTGGTTGCGTAGGAATCGAGATAACCCTCCCGTGTCTCGATTGGTTTCTAGCCGACCCCAATAGGCTAGTGGCGACTCTTAATAGCATTTTAATTTGCTAATCAGTAAAAAGAAATCCAATGTCACGTGAGGTAGGACTTGGGAGGGTCCATGCCATTCACCGATGGCAATACCTCTAAACCCGCCAGATTCCTCGTGGGAGGCCGAAGGCGAGGTCGCGACAACAACGGTGCCATAATCGGGGAATAACGTACGGTACTCACAAGGAGCAAACCCTAGATTCCGATACCATGTAGAAAAATATTTTTCTCTATATTTAGTATGAATCAGTACAGCATTACAATCGTTTTTATATACAATACAAGGACTGACCTTAGCATCTCAATAAATCAGAAAAAAACTGTAATAAAAGAAAAAATCCCTAATTTATAGAAAATACAGCTCACGCTGACATATTGTGTCATAATAGACGTTTCCCCCCTCCCCCCTCTTGCCAAGCCTAATACGCCATATATGGTATTGTTTGCTCCGAGCTTAAGCCAACGCAAGATGTGGTTGTCTAGGCCGCAACCAAACACAGTTTTGCGGCGCATGAAAGTTCCACTACCATCGTTATAGTAGAAGTCATCTGATCCGACTTCGTAGTGGTGATAACTTATATTATAGGCACAACTACCATTTATAAATATGCAAGGAACACAAAGGGGATGCTCACATGGTAGAGGCCGATAAGATTGCCATTTACTTCTATCGGAGTTACCTTGCCTTAAGGAGAAACAGGCAGTGCATCCTTCACATTGCATCCATGTATCATCGCTACCCATATCGAAAAGGAAATAGGGACGATATGCAGGCGACCCAAGCAAGCCAAGTTTGAAGCTGCTGGTTATGTAATACCCAATAATGGGAGGCCTCAGACGTGACTGAAAATCCTGCAAGAAGGCGAAGCAATGCCACGAAGCTCTTTGATCGCCGGAAAATCAGTTGGCAACCGTGGCAGGAGGTGGCGGCAGTAGGGGCAGCTAAGACGCGGTGTGATTGGGTTGTCCGCTGATGTTGTTAATCATTGACAGGAGAGTGAAAGCAATACCACGACAAGCGGAATGGTGAAAACGATTAAAAAAAAAAAATCTAGGAGATAGACCAATTTTTTTTTCTTTTTGGGTATGGCCCTATTCTATTTTATTTTACAAACGATAAAAAAAAAATCAAGGAGATAGACCAATTTTATTTTTATTTTTATTTTTTTGGTATGGTTCTATTCTATTCTATTTTATAAATCACCGTGTGTGCAATGTGTATGCACAAGTTGCAAAACCCTTTTTCTTCCTTAGTCCTCACTCGTTCCCACCCCCACTTCCTCTGAAGGTGTGGATTTGAATCTCTCACCTCTCTCTTCTCAAGTGTGAAGAGTGGACACTAGGTAAATCCGGAGTGGTTAAGGAGATAGACCACTTTAAACGGGGCTTTATGGTGGCCCCATTTTGGTTTAGCTTTGGAAAAAAGCAAAGGCTTTTGGGCTAAAGGGTTTTCCAACATGCAAGTAACATTTAGTAAGTATATTTTAAAAGACACATTGGGAAATAACATTGGTTTATATGGTATTTGGAAAAACTATACTCTGCAAAGCACTTTTATTTATTTATTTTTAAACTCAAAACCGACAAAGGACTAGCGGCCGATGGGCCTCTGACAAGGCCAAATCTGGTTGTCGAAGAGCCAAATAATGGGTTCTAACATTAAACTCCGGCACTTATATGGGCTTAACCCATTTAATTAAATCAAGTTCAAAACCCATACCCATAGTATTGTTTTTGGGTCGAATAACCCATACCTGCATGCCCATGTGATTTTCAGTGAATGTGTATCTCCATGGGCATGGTCGAATTTCGCTTCCCCCATGGGCTCAGTCCGAATGATTTACTTAATGTCAAAACCATTTATTTAAGTCTAGCCATCGTCAGTCCAATTAAATGTAATCTACCAAGCTATCTATATGCAAAATGCTCCTAAATTATATGCAATTTTTTTTGTCGAAAAACTATATACGATTTAAATAACTTACTTTTTTTCTGGGGCTAGGTTGATCTGTAATTTTCTTTGCAATTGATGCAACTAATTCCTAAATGGGTTGCTAAAATATATGTATCAATACCCGGGACAGAAGATTATAAAAAACTATAAAATATTATAAAGATTACGAAAATGTCCACATCAACGCTATTCATGTCGCGTAGGACAATCGACATCTCATTAGCAATTTACGATCTAAATTGGGATAATGTGAAAATATTTAGGACTTAATTGATTTAAAGAAAGGTTTATGAGTAAATTGGTATCAATGCAATATGTTTAGGACTTATTTTTTTTTATTTTTCTCATGTTTATACGTTCCACAAAAGTCATTGATAGCATGTTGCAAGCATTAAATTATGTTTCATAAAATCACATGTTACATTAAGTAGGTTTCCTGTGTTTAAGGAATTGCATTTTGAATATTTCTTATCTAGAAACGTTCATATCTGAGAATTTAAGGGTGTTCTCATTTGCATATTTGTATTGTGGTTGACATGCCTCATTTCCATGTTATGAATATATATGTATATCTCTCTTCCATATTAGTAATATTAAATTGCATCTTCACAAAAAGTAGAAACTTTCATGGAATAACATTTTAGTATTACAGGTTGATAGTTTGGATTGTACATGCCCCATTTCGATGTCATAAAAAAAAAAAAAAAGGGTGACGCTATTTCCACTCCCATTTTAGCTAAAACACTTCTTTTTGCTAGTTAACTTGCTAAAATACCCTCCTCTTTCTTTAATTAAATGTTTTTTTATCAGCCTAATCTACAAATCTACCTTTTTTTTTAGTCGATATTGTCGAAAACGGAAAAGAAAAATTGATCATAAAATGGAAAAGATTAATTTGTTAAAAGCATAACAAAATGTCGAACATATTTGTATCTAGATATGTATTAACAAAGGATAAACAAATAAAAGAAAAAACATGAAATTTCATGTCGCTCAACTCTTGATATACTTTGACAAAAAAAAAAAGCTTTTGATAGAGAAAAAGAAATTAATATTGATCGTAAATTCAATCTCATAGCAAGTAGATAAAAATTTTAAAATTGGCTTAAAATTTTCCCCAAAAAAATCTTACACTAGTATGAAAGTGCAAAACGTAAACAAATTTTTATCCCTATCTTGCAATTCTTATTAAAATGTGAAAAACTAAATAAAAAAAAAAGTACAAATAATCGATTTGTAACTTTAGAAACCGATAAGTCTATTTGAGAATTACCCAAAATCTGCTTAATAATTATAGTGGATTTTAAATTTCAACTTTGAAATAAAGTTTTCCTCAAACTATTTTATAAAAAATAGATAATTAATTGTGTATTCATAAGCTATTATAACTAGAAATTTCTAACATTTTATATTTATATATATTTTTTCTAATTAAAAGCCCGATATCGTAAATTAAGAATAACAAACTTCTCTAAGAAAAGTGATAACATGATGCATTATAGAATGATATTTTATTAGGTGTAATTTGGCATTTATATTATGAATTTTGATATTTGAAAAGGAAAATAGACATGAAGACAATTGTGTTGGTTAGGTTGATAAAAAAAAAATAACTTGAAGAGGAAAAAGGGCATTTCAGTCTATTGATTGAAAAGAGGAGTGCCTTAGCCAAAATGAGAGTGAAAATAGGAAATTGCGTCTTCATAGAAAATCATAGAAATGTAGCTCTTAAGATTTGCGTTTGCATTAAACGTAAAGTTGTATATCTACGTTATTTGGAGTATAATTTACTTTCCTCTTCTGCACAATTTGAGTGTCATAAAAACGAAACGTTACCATTTTAAGCTAGAGACTTAGGATTACGTTACCCCTATGATTTTGGTTACGTTTCATTTTCATGTTTAGAAAATTAGAAGCTCATTTGAAGGAAAGTAATTTATTTTGGGCGTGGTGCGTCTATGTATAGCATGTCAAAATCTGTATAATTATGTTTCCATTGATACATTAGTCTATTTTAGTAAATTTTCATGGACGGTGCCACGTCCTTACGGATTATAATTCAATTCTTACATTGAAATGCACGTGCATGTTAGGAAATAAAAATCACTAATGAGTAAGTTTCCTTCAAGAGAGCGTAAGCACCAATTCTTATATATGAGATCCAACTGTCAGCACAGAACTCAGAAGCAAGAAGCATTTCTCGGATTCCTGTGCTAATTCGAGATGGAAGACCAGAAATTCATATTGTCTTCGACCACATTGACGATTTCCATTCTTGGTCTCATCTGCATTCTAAGCATTTCCCCTGCTAATGCAGCAACTGACACAAGTAGCTCATTGTCAAATTATATTATCCAAGTCCGAAAGCCGTCGGACATTCATTCCTCGACTTCAGAGGATCTCGGTACTTTGTATCGGTCATTTTTACCTACCACAGCAGCTAGCTCTAACCAAGAGCAACGAATGGTTCACTGATACCGACATGTGCTATCGGGGTTCGCGGCCAAATTGACTGCCGAGGAAGCAAAAGCCGTTCGGGAGAAGGATGGTGTTTTGTACGTGCGTCCAGAGAAGGCGCTCTCTCTGCACACAACTCACACCCCGGACTTCTTGGGATTGCACCAAGGAGTCCGACTCTGGAAGGACTCAAACTTCGGTAAGGGCGTGATCATTGGAGTAATGGACAGTGGGATTTTTCCCGGCCACTCTTCCTTCAGCGACAAGGGGATGCCACCACCCCCAGCCAAATGGAAGGGCCGATGCGACTTCAACAGAACATCCTGCAACAACAAACTCATCAATGCGAGGTCTTTCATCGGCTCGGGTACCGTTATGCAGGCCGATCCTCCATATGATGGTGTGGGCCATGGCACACACACTTCCAGCATAGCTGCCGGTGTTTTTGTGAGTGATGCCAGCGCACTCGCTAATGCCAACGGCACGGCCGTAGGCATGGCGCCTCTTGCACATTTGGCAATGTGCAAGGTTTGCGAAGCAACGCGTGTCGTGAGGGCGACATATTAGCTGGGTTCGACGCGGCCATCGAGGACGGTGTCGATGTGCTTTCTATCTCTTTAGGAGGATCTTCTCAGCCGTTCTTCGACGACATGATTGCAACGGCTGCATTTGCCGCCACCCAAAAGGGCATCTTCATCAGCTGCTCCGCGGGGAATTCGAGGCCGTTATACCGCATAATGGAAAACGAGGCACTGTGGATCCTCACCGTTGGAGCGAGCAGCATCGACCGCAACATCAAGGCTATGGCGCGGCTCGGGAACCGGCAAGAGTTCGATGGGGAGACCTTGTACCAACCGCACGACTTCCATCCGGCGCCACTTCCGGTTGTTTATCGGGGACTAAATGGAACTCAACCCTTGGCCCAATGCCTTCCCGGATCATTAAAAGGCCGGTCGGACCTCCAAGGGAAAGTGGTTGTGTGCGACTTGGGCGACGGAAGTGGGCGAGTCGAGAAAGGTCAAGAGGCCTAGGATGCGGGTGGTGCGGACATGATTCTCGTGAACTCCCACTCGGGAGGGATACGCCACATTGGCCGATGCACATGTCTTACCCGCCGTCCATGTGACATATGACGCGGGAAGAGAGATCAAGAGCTACCTAACCACGGTGTCGGCGCCGATTGCCACGGTCTTATTCAGAGGCACTCAGATCGGGAGATCGGTTGCCCCGGCTGTGTCATTCTTCTCTTCCCGTGGCCCCAGCATCCAAAGCCCAGGCATTCTCAAAGCGGACATCATCGGCCCAGGCCTGAACATTCTCGCCGGTTGGCCATCTCGTTTAGGCAATTCTACGTATGGGAAGCACACATTCAACGTCGAATCTGGAACCTCCATGTCCTGCCCCCACCTCGCTAGTGTGGCAGCGTTGCTCAAGAGCACGCACCCCGACCGGTCACCGGCGGCCATCAAGTCCGCCATTATGACCACCGCCGCCACCTCCAACATGGAGGGTCGACCCATCGTGGATGAAACGCTCAATCCAGCGGACATTTTCGCCACGGGCGCAGGACACACCAACCCATCAAAGACCGTCGACCCGGGTCTCATTTACGACATCGGACCGCAAGATTACATTCCTTACTTTTGTGGGCTCAACTACACCGACTCCGAAGTCGAGAGCGCATTGTTCAAAATAAGGTCACATGCTCGACCACAAAGAGCATACCCGATTACCAACTCAACTATCCATCGATTAGAGTGAAGTTCAAGGGTTCGGCAACGAATGTGAGTGTCACGAGAACAGTGAGGAATGTCGGACCCGCAGAGTAGCGTTAGAAGTCGATCATCGAGCCGATCAAGGGCCTGGACTCAATTGGCGTGTACCCAAGTGTTCTGGAATTCACAAAGGCCAGCCCGACAACGAGTTTCAAGGTTGACTTCACAAGAAGAGTTGATAGTGACGCAAGAGGGACAACGCCCTTTGCTCAAGGGGCGATCACGTGGTTATCCGATGAGCATTCGGTTCGAACTCCTATCGCTGTTGTGTTTGAATGATCGCAGAGCGTCTGTGGTTTCTGTAGTTCAGAAATGAAGTCAACAAAGGGGGCGCTTGGGGAGTGACGTGGCGGGTGATTATTTTTTGGCTTTTCTCCCTATATTTGTGTCCCGAATAATCCGGGGCTTAGTCAAGTTTTCAAACATAAATTATGTAATTCATTTAAGTTTTTGTAGTGCCGAACTACGAAAAATCACGTCTAGATTCAATTCATATTGAACCGAGCGGCCCGAATCATTGAAACTAGAGAGAGGACAATGACGTGTAACATTTAAATTTTCCTTTGAAAACATTGTCATTTCTTCACAAGGATTAACCTAGACTTTGGCTTCGCTAGGAAATTAGATCAAACTTTGATTTATGGACATTGGCACTCCAAAGTACAAAAATTTGGGTGGTTATCCTCGCCATATGAAAACTTTAGCATTATTCTCCTGAGGTAGAGTACACGACCGCCTAGTTAACAGTGTTCGATGTAAGATTCATTGGGTACATGTCATAAACGGATCAACTCGTCTAGACATGAATACTAAATGCGTCATGTGCACTTTATTTTTTGTATCCATTTATGGCACGCTTGGACATATTTAAATAAACAGGTTGACATCAACACAATTTGATGAGTTTAGAGCTGATTTGATGCAACTACGGTTAAAATGTATTCGATTTGCTGGGGACAAAAACATTATGAGTAACTTTCATACGGCACTCACTTGAGTGCCAAAAATTTTTTTTTCCGCTCACTTAAGTGCTATAAATTTGAAAAATCAATCACTTAAGTGCCATCGACATTTGCCTCGGCGGAAAAATCAACAAGGACACCAACCGTCCCGCGTAACACCGCTAGTGCTGATGTTGAAATTTTCGTAATTCTTTTGATTTTTAATTTTTTAAATTCCGCGTTGGAATGGAAAATTAGCTAAAAAATTCATGTAGGATGATTTACCTAAAATGACGCTTAAATGATTGATTTTACTACGATGTTGCACTTGAGTGAGCAAAAAAAATTATGGCTCTCAATTGAGCACTGTACGAAAGTTATGGCATTATTGATGTTCTTATCCCAAACTTAACGAGAGTAAATTTTTAGTTCAATAATCCTTAAAAAGAGTAAGTAAATTCAAACAGAATTAAAAGTTGACAAGTCGATTGAAAATTTGGTATATTAAAAAAAACAATTAGATCTTGATACTCCAAAACTAGTTAGTAAGTTAGTTCGACAAAAGTTGGCACGTTGCTCTAATTAAGTCGATAATTTAAGGTAATATTTAGTAAATTTGAAGCGTAAATTATGCAATAAAAGTTTGTAAATTAGTACAGGACATTGGTGATTTTCAAAGAATCAAAGAAAATTGATGATTTCATAACTAATATTGATAACCTACCCACAAGATATTTGATATAAATATAAAAGAAAAAGTCACTGATCTTCTTTTTTCACAATCTATATTTTTTTATACTTACCAACACTTACAGAAAAAAAAAACTTATTAAAATTAACCAATACTGAAAAAAAATCTCATTATTAGGCAGGGAAGGTTATTACTCTGTGCCTAGACGCATTGGTTCTAAAATCTTATACATCTAAAACACATGTCTTGGGTATAGTTATATTTGATGCAAATTTAGACCAATCAAGTCGAATTTATTCAAGCTTTGAACATAACAGCTCTCCATCTCTTGCATCCGGGCTTTTTTTGTTTTTTGCCAAAACATTCAAGCTTGGAAAATAAGATTGGGATCCTTGCAATGAAAAACTTTCATACAGCACTCATTTGAGTATTATAATTTTTTTATTAGCTTATTTAAGTGCCAGAAATTTAAAAAAACCAATCGCTTAAGTGCCATTGGCGGTTTGCCTACCCAAAAGATTTAACATGGATGATGATCGTTTTACATGGTACTGCCGATGCCGACATGGATAATTTTTATAATTTATTTTAAAATTTTAAATTTATCGATAATATTTTGTTTTTTAAATTCCATGTCGAAATGGAAAACGAAGTAAAAAATCAAGTAGGACGATTTACTGGAAATGACACTCAAATGAACGACTTTACTCTAATGTAGCATTAAATGAGTGAAAAAAATTTATAACACTTATTGTCACTACATTTTTGGCCATCGGGAACAGTCATTTTCTTATGAAATATAAAAGGAAAAATAAAAAAGGGCCAAAGTAGAATAGGTAATAAAAGGGGTTAATACTATGGAAAATCTCAAACTGGTACATCTATGATAAATTTACCCAAAACTATTTTTTGACCACGAAAAATTCGAAATCGGTACAATTGTGATAAATTTACCATAAATTATTTTTTGACCACCAAAAACCCTACACTAGTACACCTATGACATATTTACTCTAAACTAATTTTTGTGATTATAAAAAACCTTAAACTGGTATACTTGTAATAAATTTATCCTTTGTTAAATTGGGTTAATACTAGGAAAAGTTTCAAACTAATATTGTTGACACCCGATTTCTTATCATCATATTTTAGAAACTTATTTAAAAATAGCTAAAAATTATAAAAATTATAAAAAATCAACTTTGGAGCCTTGGCTTAGCCTTAGGAATCAATTTTGAGCAAAAAAACATTTTTCGTAATTTTTAATATTTTTCGAATTTATTGTATTAAGAAAATAGGCCAAAAAATCAGAAAGAAAGAACATTTTTGATCAGAAAAATACCCAAAAATAGTCAATATTTTTGTTTTAATTCCCTCTTTACCTTGGTCAGTTTGAATCTCAAAAATTTGATTTACTTACTATGTTCCTTCACAAACGTGAACCCGAATTGAGCTCAAAAATTTTATTTTGAGTCTTTTAATTTTCAATTTGCACTTCTCATAAGATATGACATTGGTATCTAGAGCCTTGAATTGCATTTGGGTCCGTTTGCCCATCAACTTGTTCAATTTTGACCAAAAGGACTTAAATGCACAAAAATCTTACAATCCAGTCCCCAGTTTTGTTCCAAGTGAAATTAATTTTTTTCTAGGGGCATCCATGAAAATTCAAACCCACCACCCTATAGTTTTCACCTCTCTGAACCCGTTTGTGGTCTTGATTTGGATTAATTTGATCATTTAGGCTTTGAACCAATCAAAAATCATGTTCGGATCTAACTTCCAATTTGGGGTTTTCATTGAATCTCAAGCTATGAATTCATAAAAATACCCATTTTACATGTAAAACATGTTGGGAAACCCAATTTTGGCCTCAATTTCACCAAAAAAAGGTCGAATTTTGACTTATTTTAGCGAATTGGGAGCAACGAGGTTTGCCGGGTCGGGCATGTCCGACTCGTCGACCCCGTACTTTTCATCATCTTCCTCATTTTGCCTTCTACACGCGCGGTCTGTACCCAAGCCAGAAAGCACCAAAATTGATCGCGAAAACGGGCTTGATCAACGGCGGAGAGGGCTGGGCATTGTTGCCAATTCACCTACGCTTGCGGCAGGAATATTCGCGCAACCCGAGTGGCGGGATTGTTATTTTGGACGACCATTCTCGGCCAAGGAGGTACGGAGAGAATCTCGGCCGTTTGGCGCGGCAAAGAGGAGCTTATCGCTTCGTCACAAAGGAGGACGGAGTGACAGGGAGGAAGGGGGGAGGAAAGGGGTGGTGGGGGTGGGTGTGGGGTGGAAAGAGAGAGAAAATACGGGAGAAAGGGAGAGTTTCGGTCGGTCCCCCATTGAAGAGCCGCCGCGAGCTTCTCGAGCAAGGTCATCCAAAACGGCGTAACACCGGGCCCTCTCACCCATTCCAGGAGCTTTACGGAGGTCCAAAGAACAGTCTCAACCCATTAAAATTTGTAATTTGCTGATATACATAAGGCTTCGTATCTTATGCTTGAGTGGTAAATAAATATGCATAGAAACGATGCTTGGTATGCAATTAGCTTTGTGCCCATAATTGTGGAAAATACTCGTACTACGTTGGCTACCAAATTGTCACATGTATTTGAGATTTTCCTTAGGAAGAACCGGCGATTTGCTGGGTTTCCCACAAACAGCACCAATATTGATGCTAGAGCTAGAAACCAAGACAATTTCGCTGGGGAATCAATCTGCACCTCAACAATCGGGTCAATGCTTCAATTAACACCACCGAATAAGAAAATTTCTGAGGAGAGAAGTTGAGCATACGGTTGAGAGATGAAAATCCTTGTGAGGGAGAAAAATGTTTTCGCCCCCATACTCAGAGTCTCGTAATTCTATATGTGACTATTGAGGGGTCCGCCAGACAGTATGGAACAAGTTGCGATCATGGATGATAGGTGGCAAAATGGCGTGATAAATGACATTTGTATTGTTTATGAACCAAACAATAATAAGCATTTTAGATAGTGGTAACTACCCTATGATATGAGAGCAAAGTGATGCTTTGTCAAGATTAGATTGCCCAATAATTAAATCTTGGGTTGAACACTTTGGATCTATCTAGGAAACATATGCACGATCGTGAGATGATGACACATGCCAAGAGATGATTAGTTGGTCGAAGTAACACTTGGCCTCTCTTTATGATACTGAGTGACTTTCCACAATCCGATCAACGTGGGAAGGAAATTACTTCTTGACTTTTTCTGCGTATGTAAAAGTCGTGTTATCCATTTCACTTGCTAGCCGAAAGTTAATAAAGGAAAAAATATTTTTTTCGTGACTTCCGGAGAGACGCTAATAGGTGCAAATAGATGGAAATTTTGTTTTTGACCCCTTAGAGATTTTGCAAGTCATATGCATTCACAGATAGCTTTCTAAACTAGAGAGAAATTATCCGAGAAAGAAAAGAGAGAGATCCCGCACATTAAAACCTGAATAGTCTTTCCCGCATCATTACTTCCTCGACATTTTATTGAATATGTTTAAAGATGAGGAAAAAGGAAAACCACCCTTATACACACGATTGACATGCTTTGGTGCTAATGCTGGTGCTGGGACGGTCTCATAGTGTGACATAAACTTAACATACTTCTCCCACAGTTCATCCACAGACCGACCAAGTCGGATCACCAAAAATGCATCCGAATACGAACTCTCCATCATTCCATTGAGATCCGACACCAACCCTCGCCTCTTCCCGCCGCAAAACTCCGGAAAATACGCCGTCACAATGTACACATCGTCCCATCTGAAACCAAACCCTCTCGGCAAGCCAATTCTTTGGTGGCCATCCAGCCACCAACCGTCCGTAGTTGGTCATGCTTGTGATAAGGCCGATGGGGGTAGTATTGCTGCCTGTCCATTGCCATACGCGAGCACTTTCATGGTATAGTGATTGTTTATCACTATCGTGTAAGGTGTCTCAAGGATGAAATGAAGCACGCACGAACTCTTTAATTAATGTAGTTGACTATTGTGTTTGCACATGTTTTAGAGATTGTTTGTCACTATCGTAGTCTGTTTCTATCACAAAAGTGAAGTGCAAGTGTTTGTTAGGATTGCTTGGAATCATGAAAATTTCCAAAAGCAAAAGAGTAATTAATTCCTGTTGACACCAAAAATAGTCTAGAAGTCAATGGGCATATGTTTGGCACGTGGATGATAACAAGCACGTGAATTGCACGAGAATGACACGAGAGTCAAAATAACCACATACACGCCACGTGGGTATTGACGTACCAGCACACGAGATCTATTCAATTAATGTAGTTGACTACTGTGTGTGCACATGTTTTAGCGATTGTTTATCACTATCGTAGTCTATTTCTATCATAGAAGTGAAGTGCAAGTGTTTGTTAGGATTGCTTAGAATCATTAAAATTTCCAAAAGTGAAAGAGTAATTAATTACTATTGACATAAAAATAGTCTAGAAGTCAATTGGCACATGCTCGGCATGTGGATGATAACAAGCACGTGAATTGCACGAGAATAGCATGAGTCAAGATAAACACATACATTACACATGGGTATTAACGTGCATACCCACGAGATCTATTCAATTAATGTAGTTGACTATTGTGTCTGCACATGTTTTAGCGATTGCATATCACTATCGCAGTCTGTTTCTATCACGTAAGTGGAGTGCAAATGTGTTTCTTAGGATTGCTTGGAACCATGAAAATCCAAAAGCGAAAACGTAATTAATTGCTCTTGACACCAAAAATAGTCGGAAAGTCAATAGGCTTATGCTTGGCACATGAATAATAACAAGCACTTGAATGGCACGAGAGTCATGGTAATCACATACGCGACACATGGGTATTGACGTGCGCAGATCAATAAACAATAATTTGTGTCAGCACCATATATGGCCGATTGTCAAAATAAGTCATTATATATACCCCGTCGCTCATCAAATACCCCTCGATCCATAGAAAACAAGCAAATTTATCTTTACCCTTACATTCCCGCATCGCACTTATCTTATATAAGACATCACTTTCAGATTCACGTCTTCGATTAAATTTTCGGCGTTAATCTTTATCTTGAGTATTGTATCGTCGATTAAGTTCCGACATAGAACTTTTGTGTTTTCAACTTGTGTCATTGATTAAATTCATGGTCTTCGATTAAATTCCATAAGAGATTGTTTAAATGATTGTCGAGTCAATGAGTTAAAGTAGAGTGGAACTATAGATTTTTGTAACTTTAGTCAATGAGATTTCATTTTTAGAAAAATTGAGTTTTTCCTTATCAAGACAGACATTAATGCAATCAATTAAAGCAATTTGTCTTTGTTACAAAGAAAATCAACATGGCTCTAAATTGTTATGGTTTTGATAACCATTCATGCTCGTGAGTTGATCCCAGTACTAGTAAGTGCAGTTTGTCCTAAGAAAATTGAAAGACTTGGAAGGACATCACTTTTGTTTTCCTTCTCTTCCTTCTAGAATTATACATACAATTTATTTATTTGTTTGTTGTTTTGGAATCTATTTTTACAGCCAAGGTACCCCGGCTACCACAAGAAAATATCAAAAAGAAAGATACTAGAAATACATGAGCAATCTCATTGAAACGAATAGTATCTCCATCCCACCGCTATGAAGTCGGGTTGACTCAAGAAAAATGTTTTCGCTTGATTCTTCATGATCGTATGCTTTTTGAGGCATTTTTTGTGTTTAAGGTTTGGATCATCTCTACCAACCTAATATGTCGTTACTTAAAAGTACATATAACTGTCAATATGAAGGGTACTGAACTATTCTTAATTTTCTTTTTATGATTGTACAGGTATTGTGAAGCAATTTTCAGTAAAAAGAAAGTGAATCGATAAAATAAAATAAAAAAATTTCCATTGTGTCTGAGTAGCGCAATGGAGGAAATTAATTTCATCACCGGATTAGACTGAGTACCGATTGAACCAAACTTTAGAGCCATTTTAGTTTCAGATCAACCCCAATCACTTGGAGCATGGGGCCATTTCACCAGCAAAAGTTTTGTTTTATTATTAGAGGAACAAACATCGCACCTACAGGTTGCATTAACCTTCAATGAGTTTCTATAAGTTAAATGTTATAATATTTTATAAATAATGTGATCCCATATTTGATTATTTCATTAACGTTTATTGATCGCATTAACTTGAGTGATAATTGTTCTCGCTCAAGAGTCACGATGTCCAAAGGTTACGATAACGTCTTGATGAACGATGTTATCCAAAGGGGTGCAAAGGGGAGAATTTGAAAAGGCCATCTAAGCCAAACCCTCTATCATCGGTTTTCATTTTAACGTACATACGTAACTTACGTTTCTACATAAAACACACCCCATTGCTTAGAGAGGGAAATTGGCTAGAAGCATCCATTGCCGATCGTTCATCGCTCCACGAATCCTGATTTGTCAATCATCTTCATCAATGGCTGGAGGTAAGTAAAGATTCCTTACGTTTCCGCATTCGGTTTCGATTATACGTGATTTTGTTTGACAACGTATATTCGGGAAGATTTTCTTACATTTTGGTATCGGAGCAGGTTTAATCTCTGCCTTGATGTTTAACATATGATTGCGTTGAATTATTAAATTGTGGGTGCAATTTTCGTGGGTTTTGGGTAAATCGAAATTTGGGGTTTTTCCGGCCATGAGGGAAATCGCCGATTCCGGCCAAATTATGGCAATTCATGACCTATCTTCAATACAGGAGACTCGCCTCATCATAGGGAACAATAGCCCTAAGGTTTCTCGGCATTTAGTTTCTCCATGGAGGCGAATTTGCCGACGGTAGTTCGCGGTTAGGGTTTCGCATCCAAGCGGTTATCGCTTGATTCCGGGTAAAATCCTTCATCGTTTTCGTTGATTCTTGGACCTATGTGGTCGCCCCGAAATGATCTTCAAGGCTCACTATTTATTTTGATCGGATATGGTCTCTTGGAGGAGAATCCGACGGTGGTAAAGCGGCGATTTGGGGTGGCGAAGGTTCCGCTCTTCGAGGGAAACCTTCTATTCACGATCTTTGGGGGAGAAGGTGGGGCGCGTGCATGACACGTGCCCATTGAAGCAATATCTTGCACGTGCCCACACACGAGAGACCTCTTTATTTTATTTTATTTTTTTAGAAAAGGTCTCATCGTTCTGCGCAAAAAGGAAAAAGTTCCGTGATGAAGGAAAACGCGTGGACACGCGCTGAAGAAAGGACGCGGGCGGTGCCTGCAGATTAAAATTCCCTTCAGGTGTTAATAAAAAAAAAAGGGTTTTCTTTTGGGGAAGGGGTATGCTGCGTGGGAAAAGAGGGAAAGTGGGGCATGCCACGTGGAACCCTCCTTTATTATTACTATTTTTAAAGTAAATAAATAAATAATACAGTTTTGTCTTTTATGCTCCCACATCAAAAATTACGGTTCTGCCCCTCGCTGCCTATGTTATCGTTTTACCCCTTAATTGAGGCGGAATTTACGGTTTTAACCCCATTCAGTTTATTTACGATTTTACCAATTTAGTTAATTTATATATTTCAGTCCCTTCCCACGTAGATTTATAAATTTGCCCTTATATGCAATATTAAGTATATTTTGCATGAAATTAAATGTCGAGTGATCCGTATATTTTAATTAATTACAGTTTAGCCACAATAATTTTAATTAATTAAAATTATATATTAAGAACCTCAAGATCACAAATAGTAAATACATTTACTTGTAATTAATTATATTAATATAGTGAATTTTATCCCACAAGAATTTTCATTATATTAATATGGTTAATTAGGTTGAAATACCATATTATTTTTCTTAATTTCCCCACAAGGATTAGGAAAAAGGAATATAATATGATAGTTTCATCATACATTTATTATGAATATATTTAAATTAGAACCTTAGCCCAAGGCAGTTTTTGATGTTATTTGATTCATATTATGTGACATGTTTTGCATTGGTAAAACATAAATTAAGTGAATTTGCCAAATATTGTGAAGTAAGCATGTTTATTTTATTTATTATTTAGTTTTATCACCTGTGAATTTCTCTGAATTTAAGAATGATGTTCCCCGTGTTGAATGGTGAAAACTACAAAATTTGGAAGGAGTTAATCCTCCTTCAATTTGGGTGCATGGGCATTGACCATGCTATAAGGAGAGACAAACCACCCGCTCCTACTGATACGAGCACCGCAAATGAGATAGCCCTTTATGAATAATGGGAGCGATCCAACCACCTTAGTGCGATGTTCATAAAGACAAAAATTTCTCCAAGTATCTATGGTTCGGTCTCTCAACATAACAATGCTAAGGCTTTGTTGGAGGCCATTGGTGCGCAGTTTGAAACTTCAAAAAAGGCGCATGCCATGACCGTAATTATGAAGTTTTCATCGTTGAAGCTCACGAGTGTTAGAGGTGTGCGTGAGCACATCATGAAGATGAGGGACATAGTGGCTTAGCTAAAGAATCTTGAGAATGATATAACTGAATCCTTCCTTGTGTACTACATCCCGAATACTCTTCCCCAACAGTATGCACCTTTTAAGATCTCTTATAACACACATAAGGACAAGTGGTCAATTAATGAACTCATGACTATGTGTGTTCAAGAGGAAGATAGGTTGCTTATGGAATCGGGAGATAGTGTTCATTTGACAACACTAGGAAAATTTAAGAGGCAAGGCAAGCAAAAGGGAAATGGTAAAATACCTCCCAAAGCTGACATTAAGAAGGAATCCAAATGCTTCTTCTATAAAAGGATGGGGCATATGAATAAGGATTGTCAGAAATTTAAGGCCTGGCTCGAGAAAAAAGGTAAACCAACCTCATATTTTTATTATGAATCTAATATGGCTGATGTGAGTCACAACACTTGGTGGATTGATTCTAGATCTACAATCCACATTTCGAATTCCTTGCGGGGCTTTCAAAGCCATAGGAAGCCGGTGGGAAGTGAACAGTGCATCTATTCAGGAAACAAGATGCGTTCGTATGTGGAAGCTATTGAGACATGCGGATTAGTTCTTAATAGTGGCTTTGTTTTAAATTTGGAAAGGACATTTTATGTACCAAGTTTCTCTAGAAATTTGATTTCTATTTCAAGACTATTACCATTTGGTTATTCCTTTAACTTTTCGGACTCGACATTCAGTTTATCATATAAATCCGAAATTGTTGGGAATGGTATTATGTCCGATGGTCTTTTTTGAATTAATTTACAAGACAATACCTTTTATAATGCGATGCATGTTCACGATAACACCGGCATGAAACGATGTGTTGTGAATGAAGATTCCTCTATGTTGTGGCACCGGAGATTGGGACATATCTCCATAGATAGAATTAAGCGATTAGTAAATGATGGAGTACCCGGTACTTTGGATTTTACTAATCATGATACTAGCGTGGAATTCATAAAGGGAAAGCATACCAACAAGTCAAAGAAAGGTGCCAAGAAAAGCTCGGAAATATTAGAAATCATATAAACGGACAACCGTTGTCCAGATATGGATTTACATGGTCAGAAATATTTCATCACCTTCATAGATGATTACTCGTGTTTCATGTATATCTACTTACTTCATAATAAGCGTGAAACCTTAGATGCCTTTAAGGTACTTAAAGCCGAAGTAGAGAAACAATGCGGTAAGCAAATTAAGATCGTGAGATCAGATAGATGTGAAGAATATTGTGGTAGATACACCGAAGATGGACAAGCACCTGGTTCATTTGCGAAGTTTCTTCAAGAGCATGGGATAGTTGCCCAATACACCATGCTTGGGTCTCCGACCTAAAACGGTGTAGCGAAAAGAAGAAATCGAACTTTATTGGACAAGGTGTGAAGCATGCTTAGCAGCTCCAAACTTCTTAAATCCTTGTGGACCGAAGCTCTTAAAACGGCAACATACATATGTTGACACACGATTTTTAATCGGTTTTTCTTTAGAAAAATTTTCAAAAATCCATAAAAATTCATAAAATTGAAAAATCAATTTTGGAAGCCTTGGCCAAGCTTAAGGATCCATTTTTGAACAAAAAATAATTTTCGGTATTTTTCACAATTTTTGATATTTTTGGTATATTAGAAAAATACCCAAAATTCACAAAAAAATAGCATTTTCGGCCTAAAAAATATGGGAAAATATCAAATATTTTTCCTTTAATTCCCTCTTCATTTTGGCCATTTAAAAATTGAAAAATTCAACTTTGGGTCACATGAGTCTTTACAAATGTGGACCTAAATTGAACAAAAAAATCATTTGAGGTCTTTCTATTGTTTTTCTTACTTTGAGTCAGTTATGACATTTGATTCCTACACCTTTAATTGCATTTTGGTCCAATAAATTTCAATTTTTGAGCAGGTTACAAATTGGACCTATTGCATTTCCGATATAATCCGCGATTTTCAATCAAGGTCAAATTGGTCGTTGTAAAACCGAACCCATGCAGAAATAAACATTGACCCACAAGTTTTTCAGCATTCTAAGCACATTGGTGAGGTCAGATTGACACGAATCGATCTTTAAGAGCCCTAATTGAACACATTTTACATCCGAACTAATCTTGAAATTTAGGGGTTTTTCGCTAAATTGAACCAATTTTTCCCAAACTTGTCACCTGGATAACATTCGTTTTGCCAAATCCAATTTTAGAGCTTAAAATTGCAAAAAATGGGTCGGATGAGTGTTGAATTAGGCATAAAAGAAAATTACCATTAAAGAAAATCTTGACCAAGTCAACTAGTTGACCAGGTCAAGCAAAAAAACTCACGCAAGAAGATATTCTGCAGGTTGTGGAGTCTCAATAATTGGTTGTTCAACAGCTGGTTGGACTGGAGGAGCGTTATGAACAACAAGCAATCTAGTACTTGATGTGGAAGGTTGAGCATCCGAATGATCTTTCTCGGGAATATGGTCATCTAATCAATCACTCCCACTAATCAAGTCATTTTCAAGAAATGCCTTTTTTAATTCCACGAATCTAGTGGTATGAGATGGACAAGAAAATCCGTATGCCGTGGACTTTTTGACATAGCCAATAAAATACCCACTTATAGTCCTTGGGTCTAACTTCTTTTCCTGTGGATTGCAAACTCTTACTTTAGACGGGCATCCCCAAACGCGTAAATGCTGCAAACTCGGTTTCCAACCCTTGAATAACTCAAAAGGCGTCTTTTGGACAGCCTTAGTTGGAACTCGGTTCAATATGTTGTCGCGACCCTCCTCGGACGAGGGCTAATGGGTCGCCCTTCCGGCCCGATTGCGTTTGGACCTTCGGATGCGGGCCTATCCCAAGGCCCATTACCCAAATCGCGACGGAGGATAAAAATCGAATCGACCTTTCAATGTGGTCTAGTGACATGTGCTACGTGTGCATGCCTCGGAGTCGCCACCAATCGTTTTGTGGAAGGTACGATTGGAAACCCTATCGAATAGTCGGGAGTTTCTATTCGATTCTGCGAGAACCAGAGAAGTGGGTTCGGGGACTTAGTTACGCCAACTATCAGAGTTGACGCCCTTTCGGTACCTAAATTGATTGAATTTTCTAACCTCGGATTTCATGCATATGAGTAGGGTACGAATCCTAAATCTAGGAGTTCATGCGGATGGGAATGATTATCCTAGCAATCACAATCAATTAAAGTAAATGCGCAAATCAAGGAATCCATAACATGCGGATAAAAGCATACCAAATCAGCATAGCATTCTTAATATAGCCATATTGGCTTAGAGAAAGGGTATTCAAAGCATTGGGGGAAGATCAGGAATGATTTGGTAGTGATTTGCCCTTGAGGGGCAAAATCATAATTTTGAGAAAATTTGGGGACGATTTGCCAAAAAGGGAAAAAACGTCATTTCAGACAAAATTTGGAGTGAGGAAAGTTGAAAATAGGATTGGCCATTTAAACCGACCCATTTCCTAATTTTTGACATTTTTTGGAGACTCACGGGAATTTTTGGAGACAAATTACCCCTAAAGGGTAAAATTGTCATTTTTTGGAAAGATCGGGAGGAGAAATCTCAAAAAAATAGGATTGGCCAGTTGATTGTGGACATTCCTCAATTTTTGAGAATTTTTGAATTTTTTGGGAATTTTCTACAATTTTTCTTAATTTTTTTTAGATTTTCTATGATTTTTCAATTTTTTTTTGGATTTTAAAAAAAATCATTTTTTTCGATTTTTTATTATTATTTTTATTAATAATCGGACCGGGTCAACCCGGTCCACGGACAGCTCCGCCCGGTCCGGGCCTGCGCCCGGACCGGCGTTCCCCAAAACGGCGCCATTTGCAATTCGGCGCCCGAACATTTTAAAAATCCTGCCTAAATGAAACAATGCCCATGATTTTGCCACGTGGCGCAAGGACGGCAATCGGATCGCGCGGCCGGAATCAACGGTTCGGATTGAAGTGGAATTAAATCTCGATCGTTCACCTTGATTACTAAGATTGACGGCTCAGATCAAACGACGAGACTAATCGTGACCGTCCGATCTCAAATTGCGATCGACGGCTCGGAAAAAGGGAATGATTGAAACTCGGCCGTTCAATCCGATCATTTTTATTTTTTCGAAAATGGTTTTTATTTATTATCCGAATTTTCGAAAAAATCTTGATCCCATGATCGGAATGGTGACACGCGGCCAAACCCGGGCCGCGCGATCACAAAACATTTTTTATTTTTCAAAAAATGGAAATTGTTTTTGGAAAATGATTTTTATTTTCAGAAAAACTGAGATCTCGACACGTGGCCTATTCTCGGGCCGTCGGATCAAGGTTTTTTTTGTTTTTCTGTTATAACCGCCCGCGCTGACGTGTCTGCCACATCAGCGCCACGTCAGCACCACATCAGCGCATTGACCCGCTGACCGCCATGTCAACTTCATCTCCTACCTCTAGACTCCGATGGGATGGACGGCCGACGGCTTCCCGGCACGATCCAACGGTGAAATCTCGCCCGATTTGGACGATCTAGGTATCGACGGAATCGTATCGACGTCATCTATAACATATCCGAAAAGAAGCGCGATCTAACGGTGGGAACTATCCTAAAAGAGGCCAAACAGGTCCGGCCAGAATGCACTTTTCCGGCGATTTCTAGATTTCGAGTTTTCAGCCATTCAGACGTGATTTTCAACATATCAAAAGCACCCAGGAGGTAGGAAAGACTTACCTGAGCATCTTGAATATTCGGCGATTGGTCGTTTAACGACCACAGACTCGGGATTCCGGCGAAGTTCGGGAAATTTCCGATCTCGCCATTTTGGCGTGCATCGATGCAAGAAAAGAGGAAGGATAGGCTTAGATGTTGTTCTAGGCTCTAATCGAAGGTTGAGAACGCATGAACAAGACTCGAGCTATGTAGTCGAACTGAATCGCAGATTGGACAAGAAAACAGAGCATACTCGGATGGAAGGGGACTGACCTGGTTTCGCCGGCGATGATGGCGGCACGGGGTAGTGCGACGGTGGTGAGCTCGGCCTCTTGAATCGCTCTCTCTCCTGTGAAGTCGTCCTCTCGCACCTATCTCTCTCTCTGCTCTCTCGTTCCCTCTCTCCTCTTCTTTCTCCCTAACTCTCCCTCTAAATCCCTCTTCTCTTTTTTCCGTTTTCTCGTTCACCTCTTCTTTTATGTTGCAACTGAAATCCCCAAAACCGCCTGGAGGTTCTGGTGCACGCGAGAGAAAACTGGGCTCCCCAAAAAAAAATCCACCCCCCTCTAGTTCGTTATGCTCGCTCTTCGATCGTTGGGGAAAGGATGGGTCGATGAGGAGATCCCTCTTTTCGATTTGGTTCCCCCCCTTTTTCTTCAAAAATTTGACTTTCATTTAGTCTTTTTGCTTCTGCTTCCTGGCGTGCGAGCGAACTGATATTGATCCAGTAGATCTAGTTGCTCAGCAATTACCAGAAACTGTTGAACAACCAGTTGAACAACTTGTTTCCAAGGAGAACGTTGATGCAACATTAAGAAGATCTACTAGAATAAAGAAATCAACAATTTCTAGTGATTACGTTGTGTATTTGCAAGAATCTGACTATAATGTAGGAATTGAGAATGATCCTGAAACATTTTCACAAGCTATGAGTTGTGAAAAATCCGATTTGTGATACAATGCCATGAAGAAAGAGATGAATTCTATGGCATCCAATGCAGTCTGGAATTTGGTTGAGTTGCCCAATGGTAAGAAGGCCATTGGTTGTAAATGGGTCTTTAAAACTAATAAGGACGCATTTGGCAATATCGAGAGATATAAAGCCAAACTTGTTGCCAAGGGATTTACTCGAAAGGAAGGAATCGATTACACGGACACTTTTTCTCCGGTGTCTAAGAAAGATTCTCTTCGTATCATTTTGGCATTGGTTGCCCATTTTGACATAGAATTGCATCAAATGGATGTGAAAACGGCATTCCTCAACGGAGAGCTAGAGGAAGAGGTTTACATGAAACAACCAGAAGGATTCTCCTCTAGTAATGGTGAGCATTTGGTGTGGAAGCTCAAGAAATCCATATATGGCTTGAAACAAGCTTCCCGCCAATGGTACTTAAGGTTTCATGGTGTCATCTCTTCATTCGGTTTTGTAGAGAATGTCATGGATCAATGTATATACTAGAAGGTTAGTGGGAGCAAAATTTGTTTCTTTGTGCTGTATGTGGATGACATTTTACTTGTAAAAAATGATAAGGGATTGCTACATGAGGTGAAACAATTTCTCTCTAAGAGTTTTGATATGAAGGATATGGGTGAGACATCTTATGTTATTAGCATTAAGATCCATAAGGATAAAACTCGAGGTGTTTTGGGATTGTCTCAAGAAACCTATATTAATAAAGTCTTAGAAAGATTTCGGATGAAAGATTGTTCACCGAGTATAGCACCTATTGTAAAGGGTGGTAAGTTCAATTTGAACCAATGCCCGAGGAATGATTTAGAAAGGGAACAAATGAAAGACATTTCATATGCTTCTGCTGTTGGAAGCTTAATGTATGCTCGGGTTTGCACTCGACCTGACATTGCATTCACTGTGGGAATGTTGGGAAGATATCGTAGTAATCCAGGTATTGACCACTGGAGATGCAAAGAAGGTGATGAGGTACCTTCAAGGTACAAAAGGTTACATACTTATGTATAGACGGACTGACAATCTGGAGGTAGTTGGTTATTCCGATTCAGATTTTGCTGGTTGCGTTGATTCTCGAAAATCAACATCTGGATACATCTTTTGTTTCTTTGGCGGAGCCGTGTCATGGAGAAGTGCGAAGCGCACCTTAGTTGCTACTTCCACTATGGAGGCCGAGTTCGTTTCTTGTTTTGAGGCCACCTCGCATGGTGTGTGGTTGAAGAGTTTCATTTCATGGCTTAGAGTTGTGGATTCCATTGCTAGGTCATTAAGATTATTTGTGACAATTCAGCTGCAGTTTTCATGGCTAAAAATCACAAGAGTGGTAGTTGAAGCAATCACATCGACATTAAGTATTTAGCCATAAGGGAATATGTTAAGGAAAAGAAAGTGGTCATAGAACACATTAGCACCGAATTGATGTTAGCTGATCCTTTAACTAAAGGCATGCCACCAATGAGATACAAGGATCATGTGGTTATGATTGGAATAAGTCCAATCATGTAATTTTTATTCGTATGGACGAATTTGTGAAACTCTTGTTTATTTATGATGTTTTTCTCAATTTTAGTGTACACATTCATTTATTCTAAGAAAAATTTGCCATCTCTAATTTGGAATAAACATAAGGTTTATTCATTAAGTAGACCTAGAATAAATATAGGGTTTATTCATTAAGTTATGTCATCACATATGGGCTGATTTAGATGAGATGAGGTGCATTGTGATATATGGAAGATACTACTTGTTCTAAGAGGACATATCGCCATGATTCATGTGCCTTGTCTTCAGCGTGAAGTTTTTGTGAGTTTACTTCAATATTTCGTTTGATGAAATGTTGGGATCAAGTGGGAGAATGTTATAATATTTTATAAATAATGTGATCCCACATTTGATTATTTCATTAACATTTATTGATCACATTAACTTGAGTGATAACTGTTCTCGCACAAGAGTCACGATGCCCAAAGATTACGATAACGTTTTGATGGACGACGTTATCCGAAGGAGTGCGAAGGGGAGAATTTAAAAGGGTCATCTAAGCCAAACCATCTATCATCGGTTTTCATTTTAATGTACATACAGAACGTACGTTTCTATAGAAAACACACACCATCGCTTAGAGAGGGCAATTGGCTAGAAGCAACCATTGCCGATCGTTCATCGCTCCACGAATTTCGATTTGTCAATCGTCTTCATCAATGGCTAAAGGTAAGTAAAGATTCCTTACGTTTTCGCATTTGGTTCTGATTATACATGATTTTGTTTGACAATGTATATTCGGGACATTCAATCTTTAGATTTTCTTACATTAAAGATTCGACATAAAAATGCGGGCGGTTTTGGTGATAAGGCTATAACTGTCTTGAAACCGAAACATGTTTTATTTGTACTATTCAAATTCTTATCCCCACTTAATTAAGTTGGATACTGTGAGGAAATACATGATATAAAAAGCATAGTGTCTTAACACACACAAAAAAAAAAAAAAGAGAATAATATTAAAATGGCAGCGTAGGAAATTAAGGGGTTGCCAGTATATCATGTTGCAAACAAAATAATTTGTCTAAAAATTTAAATTTTGAGTTCTCTTCCTAAGATAGTAAAGATTGTATTCTATTCATAATCTCCCTCACCAGGGAAAAAAAAAAAAACCGCCAAACGTTGATGGACCGGCCCAGTTGACAATAAACAAAAAGGGAAAATTGCAGCGGTGGTGTCAATATGTCAGGGGTAGGAGTAATTTTAGCCGTAGACCTTTTTTTATGTTTTAACTGTGTCATACTAAAGCAGGATAGTTCACTTACTAATTGACATAAGATTTCTTCGTGCAAAAATGAAATTGTTACCTTTAGGTTTTTTATGATTGGATATGTTTCTATGAAAAAAATACCTCAGAAGTTCTAAATTTTTAGTATGAAATGCAATCTAATAGTAAATCATTCAGTTCATAATATCTAGCACAAAAAAAAAATAAATTACACAAGGGTCCTAAATCCGCCATTAATTTAAGAGATACAATGGTGGTGTATGCTCTATTTTTCCTCCATTTAAAATGTGATGAAGTTTAATGGGTATTGGTACTGTAATTGGCTCGAGGGTGAACCCAAAAAAAAAAAAAAAAAAGACTTTAGGATTTGGTTGCATCACTTGAAAAGTTTATAGCTCACTGGCAACAAAAATGGCTTATCACTTAACTGTCTTCCATACAAAATTTTCGAACTTCTAATATTATTTTTTCTATTTATATTATGAAAAGTACAAAAGCAAATACTAGTTGTGAAATTTCTTTGATGTCAGTTTGGTCTTTTCATTTCTAAGGGGTCGAGTTTGTCATTTAAAAAATTAGTGGGGCAAAAGTCTACAAAAGAGACAAATTTATGCAGCATGACAAAATCCAAAGGATATAATATGAATTATACAAATTTAAGAACCATTCAAATAAGGGATGGTCTGTCCCTGGATCGAGTTCAAATGTTCCTACGTTAGTCAAGTTTAATCGCGTTTTTTTTGGACTAAATCAGAAGCTTGCGCAGCTACGATGATGACGATGTGTCAGCTATTGTTACCTCCACGGTCGAAATGGTGCTATCACTAGGTGGTGCGAGGATCTGTCGATGGTGCGGCCACAATTGTGCAGCAGTTTGGCTGCTATGAAACAGTTGTGGACTTCATCAAATAGGAATTGCTAAGCATCGGGCGGGACAAGGGTGACTTGTTGACATTAGTTGGGTCTGTTCATTTCGGGAAAGTAGGCACTTATTGGTCTTTGATTGTCTTTATCATCATCAAAGTAATATAGGCAATTTTCCCAACAACAGTAGGATGTAATTCTAACATGTAACGGTAGATTTTCAGGCACGACAAGTCTATTCTTTTATTGTTTTTGGTTTTTGCTAAAAGATATTTTGATACAAATGAACTCTAAAATCACGAGTTACTATTTGCAATGTGTCGAAGATGCGGGTTGACAACTTGTTTACTTAATTTTATGAGCCATGACTATGTTGTGCTAATGTGAGTGTACAAATTGTCCCCGTTCTCAGGTGTATAGTCTCCCGGCGGTCCGACCAAAAAAAAAAAAAAAAGGTCTCCCAACGGCAAATGTGACGGAGCCATTAGCGACCACAACCACAATCACCACGTCATTGGTTGTGTGTTTATCAATCACCTCGAGCTTTGTTCAGGAAAGATTTTTTTTTTTTTTTTGGGTTGGAGTTGGGGAAATTTTTTTCAGGAAAGTTGAGAGAGTGGGTAATTGATGAATACACTACGACTTTGTCTCAAAGGACACAGATTTTCGCTCCATTATCATGATTAATACACCATCTTTGCTTGAAATGGTTTGTGCCCTTGTGGTCCAGTCGACCAAGTTTGGTTGCATTCTTCAATTTTCCACTTATAGTAGCAGATTTTATATATGTGAATCTTTATACGTCCGTAATCATGGCATATCATAGATACTTGATTTTACATCTCATCATTCCATAGCTGATTCACATATGCTGATAGTAATTATCGTACCGAACCGACCATTTTTCGTTATTATGACATCTCATAATTGACATCCAAAAGTTGGAACCTTATGGTCTCAAAAGGTCATGAAAGCAAGTAGGTTCTCAAATCAAATGGAAGACATTCAAGGGAAAAAGATATGAGCCCTCAATTTATGATAAAGGAAAATATTTTTCATGAAAATCGTTTTGCTAGTTTCTATTTGTTTGGGGATTTAGGGAAAGTGGTTTCTTTCTTGCTAGAAGGGGAAGTTGTTTTCTCAAAATCTAAACTTATCATTTTCAGTTCACAGAAAACGTCTTCTACAGATCGATTAGCTTTTTTCCTTCAAACAAATGGATCCTAAGTTGTCATACATGCTGCCAAACTTCCATGGAGAAAGCACGAAGGAAAAACATATGAGCCCTCAATTCAGAACTCTCATTACAAACATGTAAGAACATAATCAGTATTGGCAATACCCGATGCGCCCATCCTACCTTCAATACTTTGATTTGGGAAATGCTACCACATAAAGCTGCTTGAATATCAAAGATATGCTCAGAGATTGCTGCAGGACAACTCCATTTTCGTCCGTCAATCTCGTCGTTGGGATTTGACCAGACTCACACACAGACTTGCGTTGCGTTTTCTGTGATCGTGGTTTCCCACCGCGAAGGACATTATTAATCAAGATTAGATGAGTTCAGTACAAACCACCCAGACTTCAACTCTACACAAAGAAAATTTCAGACACTTTGCCGGCGAAATACATGGAAATCGTCCAAAACATAAGACTCTTTTCGGAACATGCCGTCTTTATTATTATTATTATTATTATTATTATTATTTATCTTTCAAGATGTTAGGAAAATTTCTAAAAAAATTCTTAAACCTTTCGCACTTTTACTGATTCAATTTTAAGCCTTTTAAATTTATCGATTCAATCCTAAAGCTTTTCACATTTTTCAATTCAGTTCTATTGGCCGGAAATCACTAATGTGGACGTCGGTCGTCTTACGTGGCACAATCGGTGCTGACGTAGACAAAACATTTTTTTTTTTATTTCTTTTCTTCTGGACTTTTTGGAATCATGGGCCCATAGCCTTGTTGGCCACTAGATGAGGGTCGATGGGGGTCACCGGCCCTTGGGAGAGGGCTGCGAAGCCCTTGCGTCCACGAAGGAGTGGTCGCGGCCCTCACCTAGGGTTCACCTGATTCCCTTTCACATTTTTAACATGTGGCATCAACAAGCTTCTAAGCTGAGTAATTTCTCCAAACAAATATATTGTCAGCTTTTGCTTCGACGGCCCATGTACACGAGTATAGGATCCGGTTAGTTTTTTAACCCAAGCAATCCATGAAGAGCCTGACTTCATCAACGCATACCACATTGGACTGTGCACCGGATTGTGCCAGATAATTTACCTTTTTTCGATAAAAAAACTAAAAATGAATTTTATTTTCAAATAGTATAAACAATGTTCAATTAAACACTCGGAATGTTTCTTATAGTTATGACATTCTAGTAAACGTAACATGAAAATTATGACACTCTAGTAATCGATTGAAAATTATTATATTAAAGTCAGCACTATATGAAAGATATGACATTTATAATACATTTTGGGTGGTGCTTTTTCCAATCTTCCTTTGACTTTGACACTCCTTATTTTAAATATTTGACAGTATTATCCCTTATGTGATACATCACTTAAATTATAATTCAACAAAAGTGATCACTTTATTTTATTTGATCAACTCTTTTATTTTGTTTCTTCTTTTTTCCTTGCGGATCCCACTTTCCTTCTTATTGCTGCTCACGCCTATGACCTTCTGAGCTCCGACAACATTATTGTCGTCTCTCTATTTTCTCTCTTATTGGTTATTATCTTCTTTCCACAACTTCCTACTTCTCAAGTCGCAGGACATTGAGAAGGTGAATATTAATGACGCCAACCCCAACTTTCTTCACAATTTCGGTGGCATCGGCATTGGGCTCACCGTTAACCTTTCCAAGGAGCACCTTTTCTCAGCCGCACACAATTTCTTCTTGTACTATGGAAGGTAATATTGAGAAGCATCGCTTCTCTCTGTCTCTCTCTCTCTCTCTCTCTCTTTTTATATATTTTTCTCTAGTCTTCTTGCATGTGACTGCAAAAAAAAGGTGTCTCCAAGTCGAAGGCAATTGCAAGTCGTTTGCTTTTCTTAGATTTTCTCTATTTGTTTGGTATTTAGATTTTGGTGTGAGATTTGGCTCACGTAATTTTGCTGCAATAACATACTCTGGCCAATGTGCATGTTTGGCTGGTTGATATGTCCAATGAACAAAAGCTTCAGGAGCTGCATTTGTTTTAGAAATCTATGAGCTACATTTCAAATGGTGTGGTTCTATTCAGATATCTTTAGGACTAATAAAGGAACCATTTTTGAGTTCGTGTCAAAGCATTTTAAAGCATATGAATCCGTAAGGGCTAAGAACAGCGGATAGAACCTTGATCTTTGAAGTGGGACGCTTTCAAGGTTTGCCAATGTATGTTTATCTTGTCTTTGTAAATTCAATCTTTATTAGTGCGAATGCGAGCCAACTGTGGGATTTTATAGGATTGTAAAGTTGAAATTCATTAGAGCAATACAACATTCTGGATCAAGAAAAATGTCGAAAGAAATTTATTGAACGTGAGACGAGCACAAGAATTGCCTATAATTGAAAATAAGAGCTTTAAGAAAAGAAGGAAAGTGAGACCCGCAAAAGGAAAAAAAAGAAACAAAATAACACAAAGTTGACCGAAAAAAATGAGATCACTTTTGTAGAATTATAATGAGAGTGGTGGGCCACATAATGGGTAATATAGTCAAAATATTAAAATAAAGTCAAAACCAAATGAGGAGTGAAAAAAGTGCCACCCTACATTTATTTCCTTGCAAATCGCCTTCGTGTTATGATTGACGTTGATCTGAAGCTGGAACTTCCTCCATACATCTTCTTCTTTGTGAAGCCTCCCCACAGTTGCTTGGGGTTTTTCGAGGTTACGGCATAATTCGGGGAAGTGTCTTGGCAAGTGCTAGCGTTTAGCATCCTCCTAATCGACGAGTCATTTTATCTTGCATAGTCAAATTCAATTGGTTGCGAAGGTAGAGCTAGCATGTATACATTGTTATCACGATATTCAGAGTGAGTTCCACAACATTCGTAATGTGAAGTCGGGATTGTGCGGGAAAAGACTTGTCAAACGAGTAGGTCGGATCGGGGTCGGATTTGGGTCGATTCATAAATGGTCTAATAGTTAATCAAATCTAGTTTGTTTCTTATAAATTTACTAAAAAATGACATTGCTAAAACATTGTGGAGATTTTTTTTTAATTTAAGAAATTAAAAAACTAACTCATTTTTTACTGAAACTTAATGCAGCCCATTTATGACGCACACCATCAAATATTAGGGGTGAGCATGGGCCGGGTGGATCGGGTCCAGACCTAGACCTTAAAACCGACCCCGTTATAACCGATTCCCAATTTTTAGAATCAAGAACCGACCCTATTTGTCTTGTAACTTGTTTTGGAACCGACCATGTTTTTCGGTCCGGTTCCAAGGTCTATCCGAAAATCTATTTTTTTTTATCAAAATAATATGAGTATCCATGAAATAAGCAATAAAAATTACAATCCACCAAAAGCAATAGTCAAAAATATAATAGATAATACGACAAGATGGGAGGAAACAGAGGACCGAGAGGAGGTGAGGGAGGTGAGGCAACCAAAAGGCAAGCAACGATGGACTAGACACTAAGGTTTTAAAAAAAAACTAAAAATTGGTTATAAAATCGGTTCGGGTGGGTTTTCACCTAGAACCGAAAACCGGACCGGTTTCAACTGGTTCCCAAAAATTGAAACCGATTTAAGTAGGAACCGATTTCCAACCCTGTTTTCGGGTTCCAGGTAATTCTGGTCCAATTGCACACCTCTATCAAATATGTGTTACACAATATGGGTTCTAGATCCATTTTGTCACGTCTATGTGGGAATGATTCGACACAGTTGCTATTACACAGTTGCTATTTTCTTTATTTTAGTTCTCCATTGTGATATTTAGAACATGATTAAATCTTTGAAAGGAGAAAGGAAATGAATGAAATTAACGAATGGTCTTAGAGACAAAGACCGTTTGAACTTAATATGTGAGTAAATGTCGAAGATGATGAAAAATGAGAGATGAGGTTGATCGGTTACTGATTATTGATCGCTAGCGGCCGAATAATCACTTATATAGACTTATAAATTATGGCCCAGATCAGCTGTTAAGCCGAATGGGTCACTGGATCGATGACTTGCTTACTCAACAAAGAATGATGCACATTGATACTTTACTCAATTTAAGATGGATTAATTTATTAATCTTAAAAATGGTTTTTATTTTCTTCCCCTTCCATCCTCTTCCATGGTCAACGGTCGTCGACACTGTACAATGCCATTGCTACCGCTTGTTAATGCTATGAGGCCAACACCGATGGCAATTTGTTGTTGTGCACCACACTGGGCCTTGTGACCGTCTCTCTTGCTATACCCAACCCCTGTGACCTTCGCTTGAGGTCGCCGCCTCGAGTCCGAGGTCTAGGAAACTCTTGATTCAAGGTTTCGAGACATCGGCTCCGAGATTTACGCCTCGCCTAACCACAGAAAGAGACGACAAACAATGAGTTTGAATTTGGTGGTGGTGGTCGCTTGGGTGGTTGGCGGTGGTGGAGATGTAGTATGTTGGTGGTTGGCGGTGGCGATCACGTTGGCTTATATGGTCATTAAAGGGTGGCTGCGGTAAAGGTTGTGGCAGCGTGATGGTTGGTTGCAGCCCTTTACACAATCTCCAATCAACTTAATTTATCGAAACCAAATTATAGCCGGGTAACAACTAGAGGAAGTTGAGTATCAAAGCCAAAAGTTAAAAAAAGGAAAAGAAAAAGAAAATTAAGACACTTAAAAAAGTTCGACTTCGACTTGGATTTTCTTACAAGAAATCCAAGGATGAGAACTTGTAATGTTCCACGGATTCGGTTGTGATATTTATCGAACAAATTCCTCTTACACCCATGATCACGGATGCGGATTGGAATTCATTCTTCAGCCCACAATCCAAAAATTGATTATCATCTTTTTACAACCGGGGATTGGGAAGTCGCTATAATTCGATCCACTTGCAACATTACGGTCATCCCCTCATTTAAAAAATATATCCTATGAATCTGTTTTATCACGGATGATTGTAGTCGTACACATTAGATAAGGTGGATGTCATGCAAGCTCCATCTTTTCAACAATCGAAATTTAGTGGATTTGAGTTTAGACAAGTGGGTCTATGACCATTGAATTCTCAAAATGACTGATTGTATGCATTACGAAGTAGCGGTATAGTTACCTATCTAGAAAATTATTGAACAAACTTAGTGCATCAACTACATTGAATTTGATCCGCTAAAAATAGTTAACTCCATACAAATCTCTTCAATTTCTACAATTCAGATGTAGTTTATTAAATATATTTTTCAATTAATAACTTCGTACTGAGTAGGTGCACACAACTACCTCAACGTCGATTTTGGTAGCCACTTCTCACCAATTGCTCAAGTTTATCTTTGGTTTCACGAAACCGAATGGTGTCTCTCAATCATTCAATGAGACTTCTGGTCTACCTTCCAAGAAAGATCGGTGGCGACTCCAATTACATGCACACGTTGCACATGCTATTTGACCATGCTAAGAACGAACACGATCGACTGTTATTGTGGAAAATCCAAAGAAATACTCCTGTCTCGGGTTGATATGAGCCTGGGAAGGCCCACATCTAGAAAGCCAGCCTGCCATCCGAAGCGGGTCTATCGGCAATCTATCAGCTCATCCGACCAAGGTCTCAAAGGGTCGCGACTGTCCGGCCACATCCCGTCACCATGCGCCCCAACCAATCAGGAATGGACGCTGGCGCCACGTTAGCCCAATGAAGCCCACCGGCTTTGCACGCACAAAATTCTATTTTCCTAATTTTCATTTAAAAAGTTACCTCCTTTACTAGGCCTGCCCACATTAATTACCCTATCCTTAGACCTGCTTTTTCTCTCTCCTCCTTTTGCTTCTTTCCGAAGAAAGAAGGCTGCTCCTCCTCCCTTTCCTGAGCGAGTTCAAAATTTTTGGATCTCTCGTTCCCTCTCTGCTTGATCGCTCGCTCCGTTCCGGCCCTCGTTCATGCGGACTGCTCGGGCGCTCAGCTCGCTCTCTGCTTCGGCCTCCGCTCCCGCCTCCGCTCCCGCCCTCTACTCCGTCGCTCAAGGGCTCTCTGCTCCGGCCCTCGTTCTCGCGCTCTGCTCCAGTGCTCAGCTTTATTGTCTTATTTCTGGACATTTTTTTAAAAATGGGTGGAAAGGAGGAGGTTTGTCACTTAGTCCTATGATTGCTAGGCTAGAGCGGGGCACATGGTGGCAAAGATTCCTTCGGCTGGGGAGGCGAATTTCTCTTTGTTCTTCCCATTTTTACCTTTTTTTGTATTATTTACACTTTACCATTCGGCTGACAAGGAGCCAGGTGTCCATTCCTGATTGATTGGGGCGCACGGTGACGGGCGGTGGCGTGACTACCTAATATTTTCTCCCATTTCGTGGAAGCCAGCGAAGTTTTTCTGACTAGTTAGCCTATGACCAAATGACAAGAATCCACCGCCCCAAAGCTGTTTCTCCACTACTTTTGTCGGCCACGGACAAGCATGTGTCCGTCAGAGAATCCCAACAGCGCGTTGGTGAAGATAAGTCCATGTGTTCCCACCTATTATCTTATCTTGGTCCATATTTGAGCACCATGTTTTTCCAAAGTTCTAGTATTATTGATCTAATTTTACTATTTATTTATACACCTGATTGTGCGTGGGATTACATATCTCTTGAGTGGTCATAGGGTAAATTACTATATATCAAGGAAAAAACTAAAGTTGTTTTTCTGAGTGAGCCCATGACCTTAGATCACGAGAATCGACCACCCTAAAGTTGTTTGTCGGTTCGTGCAATAATCTATAACATGCACTCGTTTTGTCGGCCACAGAGAAGCTTTTGTCACGCCGACAGTCTGAATAACGCGGTGGAACGCGGTCTTTGAACGACAATAAGTCCGTGCGTTCACACCTCTACACCATTTTCCTAAGGACTAAAAAAAAGTCATGCATATCTGTCCTCGAGTATAAATCAGCGACATCAAGTGATCAACGAACTACCTGAACATACCCTGTCAAATCTTAAGCTAATAGTCGTTGCTCGTTGTCCAACTCCACCATTGGCCAATGGCTTCTACATCAAAACCCAAAAAGATTTACGATGTCTTCTTGAGTTTCAGAGGCACGGACGTACGTCACCACTTCGTCGGCCATCTCTACCAAGCTTTACACCGGATTGGAATATACACTTTTCGGGACAGCGAGGAACTGAAAAAGGGACACAATATATCGATGCTTATGAAGGCCATCGAAGAGTCGTGCATCGCAATTATTATTTTCTCTGAGAACTACGCTACGTCAGAATGGTGCGTGACAGAAATGGCGAAGATTATGGAGTGCAAGGAGCAAAACAACATCACCATTCTACCAGTGTTTTATAAAGTGAATCCGAATGAAGTGAGAGGGGGCAGAAAGAGTTATAAGATTGCTATGGCTAAGCATGAGTCCAAGTTCAAGCAAGATTCAGAGAAAGTGAAGAAATGGAAAGAAGCTCTTCTTGACGCTGGTAGCTTGTCCGGGTGGCATTTGAATGATGGGTAAGTAGAGTGGAGTCCATATTTTTTAGGAAATAAATAGATCTACGCATACGTGATTGTAAATATATGTATAGATGCTTCATCTTATGATTCCTGAAAAGTCTTAAGTTGCTTAAGTTAGTAATTTCATGAAAGAATTGGTAAAGTTAAGTATAGTTAAGAAAGACAAATAAAATTTGGCAAAAAATAAGAAAATTTGATAGATAAAAGAAGAAATAAACTTGGGAAGTAACCCAAACGAAAATTGTTAACCTAAAATTAGTCGGTAACTTAATCGAAGAAAAATTGATAATTCAATAGAATAGAGGTTGACAATTAAAAAAAAAAATGAGTTAGTAAGTAAATGGAACGAGAGCTGGTAACTCGAACGTTAGAATTCTGCCTTTACCTTTTGCTAAGCCACTTTTCATTTGGCTGAGGTCTGTAGCTCTTTCTTTTGGATCCTTGTTGCCCTCCTCAAAGTGTAATAAAAGTTTTAAACATGTTTTCTGTTAGCTATTTGAGGTCTTTCACGTTTCATTTTGGTCTATTAATTCTATAGATTTTCAATTTTGGTCATCCGAGTTCTAAATTTATCACAAGTTACATTTTGAGCTCGAAAAATCGCATGTGGCTACCCATAGAACATACAACTTGGCTTTTTCATTGCTGGCTGGTGATTGCTCGATAGTTGCGTATCTCTGATTGCTAAAAACGATGGTACAACTTCTTTTTTCTGTTTTTGTTAGAGATGATGAGTCAAAGCTTATACAAGAAATTGTGAAGGAGATCTCGACAACTCACCTAGGCCGAACACCTTTACATGTTGCTGAGCATCCGGTTGGGATAGATTCCAGAGTGGTTAAGCTGAAATCAATGTTGAACCTCAATTCTAAGGATGATGTTCTCATGGTGGGATTATGGGGACAGGGAGGCATAGGAAAGACAGCTTTAGGGAAAGCCATTTATAATAATATTTTCAGACAATTTGAAGGTTCGAGTTTTCTGGCGGATGTTCGAGAAAATTCAAAAGATCGCAATGGTTTAGTTACTTTGCAAGAAAAATTACTAAACGATATATTATTACCTAAAGAAAGATTGGCGTGTCCAATGTCATTTGGGGGTATTAATCTAATACAACAAAGACTTGGTCATAAAAGAATTCTTGTCATCCTTGATGATGTGGATCACTTGAACCAGTTACGTGCTTTAGCGGGAAAAACCAATTGGTTTGGTAAAGGGAGTAGGATCCTTATTACTACAAGAGATAGCCATTTAATGACTCTCAAGATAGATGAAGATCATGTGTATGAAGTTAAAGCACTGGATAACGGTGAAGCTCATGAGCTGCTTAGTAAGCATGCTTTTCCTCCGCACCACAAATTAAAAATCAGGGAAGATCTAGTGGATGGTGTTTTGGATCATGCTAAAGGCCTTCCTTTAGCACTTGAGGTGTTGGGTTCCTTCTTATGTGGTAGAAGACAAGATGAATGGGAAAGTGTGCTAGACAACCTTTCTAGAATTCCTATGAAAGACATCAATGATGTGCTCAAAATAAGTTATGATGGACTAGATGCAAATGAGAAAGAGATTTTTCTCTACATTGCTTGCTTCTTTAATGGATGGGATTTTGATCGTGTTAAGGAATTCCTCAAGAGCTGCGAGCTTAATGCAGTGATAGGATTACAAATTCTCATTGAGAGGTCCTTGATAAGAGCTGAGTTTGGATACATACAAGTGCATGACTTGATTCAATTGATGGGTAAAAATATCGTGAACCAAGAATCCGATGATCCTAAGAGACGTAGCAGACTATGGCTATATGAGGATGCTCTTGATGTCCCGTCACGTGACATGGTAAGACTTGCACATAAGCTCAAAACTCCGATTCTCATCTTTTGACTCAAATTACTGAACATGCATGACTGAAAAAGCCTTGTACATGCGGGGAGATTGTGATGTAAAAGCCATAATGTTGGAGCCACTTGTGCCAATAAAGCTATCTATCGGTCATGATGCTTTTACAAAACTGAGAAGGTTGAGATTGCTCATTTTGCGGAATGTTTCTTTCCAAGTTCCCGTATGCTTTCCACATTGGCTCGGATGGTTTGAATGGTCCGGTGCTCCCTGGATTCCAGAATTTTCCTCCGGTCCAAACAAATTAGTGGGACTTGAAATGCCCGGATGCGGGATGACAACGGTGCCAAAACCATTGGTGGTGAGTATATTTGTGTATTATATATACTCTTACCAAAGTGTTCCTGTGTTTTGGAAACCACTTCTCTATCTTTCAAATTGATTGTTTAATTACTCGCAGAAATATTTTATGTGCAACAAAATTGGCATTTGAAAAATCAAGCATGAACAACTTTATTAGAAATAATTAGACCGCACAAAGAAATCTTATAAATATACGCAAAAGAGGAAGGCATTTCAAGATGTGAAAATTTATTGTGAATGTCATTGCATCGGGAGAAAATCCAAATTATGATATTGAAAGTTGGGAGAGATAACATAGAATAACCTATTTCATCTGTCTGTCCATGGAGATAGTATTTATAAAATATGTAATTGAGTACAAGTGATAGAAGAAATAAAAGAAGGTTCAAATTCCTTAAAAGTAGGAATGTAACTTCACTCTTATTGTGTCAGTTATTTACATATAACCCTTTTTATTTTATAGAAAAATGGTATGATGATAGCATATAAAGAAAACAAAAATACGAAGAGTGAGCCCGTTGATCTTGTGTATAAAAGTAAAATCATCTAAGGAGTCGCTAGCTGAATGGTCAAGCGTTTGATTTGAATGTGGCGAATCAAATATCATAATTATAGCAGCCTCGGCTCAAAGTAGTCATCAAGTGATGGAGCCTTACCTTACCCAATGCACATAGGTTGACAGTAGTATTTGTTCCGTATCAATAGAATTAGCTCGATCGAAGGTTTGAATGCACCGGACAACAAAACAAGGCATTGTTAGTTGCAGAATTTCCAAATAGATGTGATAAAATATTCCAGTAATGCATGTACCGTGTTTACACGTAATCCAATATAATTAGGGATTTAGTAGTTAACACTAGTTTCTTAATCTAAAGGGAGACCCAAATTTTGAGTTGAATCTTATATATTTTTTTTCTTACATAATGGTTTCCAAAATTCGTTTCGTTGTCTTTGCATGACTTCAAAAAAATTTAGAAGTTTCTTAATTTTTGGGAAAAGTTCATCGTGATAGAATGTTAACTTTAACTGATTATACATAAAATGGTCACTCCGATGCTCACGACGTAACACTTTCACTTGGCTTTTTTGATTGCCACATAGCAGGAGACACGGCTAGCATCTAATCAATATTCATTAGCATTTTGATTTGACTATATCTAATTTTCAATCTCTCACTCGATACATGTATAGATTAAGGTTTACATACTTCCTAAACCTAATAACTCTAACTATCAACATAGATATATTTCAAAATCAGATCAAATCTACCTAGTGAAGAAATTCAAAATGCAATTCGCCATCGGTTATTTACGCATAAAATTTTTGTTTTACTAAAAATTTGTATAGTGATCGAACAAAGAAGGAAACAAAAATATGACCAACCTACCCAAGGAGTAGCTGGTTGAGGGGTAGGCCACATAGTCATCAAGTGATACGACCTAAACGCTGGGGATTTGTCCAAAGCATCAATAAAATTAGCTCGGTCGAAGGTTTGAATGCATCATTCCGTAAAACAAGGCATTGTTTATTACTTAAGTCAATTCTCAAGGAGGAACACTTCTAAGTGGACATATAATCGAGTACTTATTAGGAACTTTGCCGGTAATATGTGTATTGTGTGCACAACTAAATTAATATAAGTGATGCGATACGGCCATAACGCTAGTTTCCTAATGGAAAGTCAGAGCCAGATTTTTGATTGAGCGTACAAAATAAAATTTTTATTTCCATTGGAATGTTTTTCAAAGTTGGCTTGATTGGCTTTGCATGAATTCAATAAAATTTTAAAGTTCAGTAAATTTTACGCAATCCCGTTCGTCTATGATATATAGTTAAAGCCAGGCCTAGCAGAGTCTTCATTCCTATGCTCGTCATGCGACACTTCACTTTGCTGTTATGATTGCCACATGACATTACCTGTGGAACAGTTTTGTCATGTGGCCACATCCGCACTCAGCCACATGGCACTTCACTATACTTCTATGATTGTCACATTGCATGACGCGTGGCATAATTTTGTTATGTTCCCTACACTCACATGCTCGCCTCGTGACACTTCACTTGAATTTTGTGATTGCCACATGCATGACACGCGACACAATTTTATCCCAAACTAATTTTCGTATGCTACTGAAGGGAAGATTTGGGTGAGAATTATCGCTTTATGATTTTTTGTTAGATGAAAATTAACTTGGGATCCTTACCAAAAAAAAAAAAAAAAATTAACTTGGGATAAATGTGTCATAGTCGTTCTAGTTTAGGATTTTCATGAGACGAAAATTAATAAGCGGTGCCAATGTGGCGTTGGCTGAGTTGGTGAGTTCTCCGGGCCTTAGACAATTAAACCGATGAGGTCCTAGGTTCGAATCTCCCCGGCCGCGTCTTGAGGAACTTAACCGGTGGCATTAGTACTCATACCCCCACCACCCCGAAGAATAGTCCATTGCACGTGGGAAACCTCGCTTATAAAAAAAAAAATTAATAAGGGGTAAATGTGCACACCGACTTGGGATTTTTATTGGGATTTAATCTATCATTTTCATACTTGTTAACACAATTTTATCTGTGAACTTTTCTATATTGTGTATCTCTATATTTTAAATTCTTTCAAATAATTTCTAAAATTTAAAGTGATAAGAGTTAACTCTAATTTGATAGTACGTACGTACGTACGTACGTATGTATGTATGAGTACTGGTAAAATTTTTAAGTGTTTAGTAATTTCTCAGTACGATTTTAATTCTCCCCAAATCAGTTTATAGTAACTTTGAATGAAAAGTTAATTATTAGGTTAAAAAATTTACTCAGAAACCTGAATACTAATTGTGCCATATCCTTTCCCTCACAAACCCAATCTCCCTCATGTGTTGTGTAGCCAATTTTATGACCCTCAATCAAGGTAAGCCCCCAAGACGACCCCCACCCCCTCCCCCCGGCGGCCAAAAAAAAAAAAATCAACGTAAGCCCCTACAAATAAATTATGATATTACTAACGATCAATATTATAAAACCATGGACACCGTGAATTGCATCCGATGTTAAATTACCATCATTTCACGAGATTGACTCCCCCGCCTATGTACAACAACTACCATAATGCATATATGTGGCCTCTGCAGCAGATCAACTCTACATTAAATAAACAAATTGCTCAATTTTTATGATTGACGAACTCAAATGTAATAATTTCGTGAAAGATACAATACCGGATATGCTTCAGTGGCAACCTATTCTCAAAAGGGAATTCCACGTTCTAAATATAAGGAAGCAACAGCATCCTACAAAAAACCCCCCTTTTTGTCCCTTCCAGAATGTTTATCGAAGCTGATTTCGCCGTTTCTGCAGGATTTCCAAAATTTGAAGTACATGAATTTCGGCTTCTGCGAGTCGCTGGTTCGCACGCCCGACATATCGTGGACTCCAAATCTCGAGGAATTGCATCTCTGTAGTTGCGAAAACTTGGTAGAAGCCCACGAGTCCATCGCAGATCATGGCAAGTTACAGGTCTTGGATTTAGGTAGTTGCTCTGAACTTAGCGTTCTTCCAGAAGTGCTCAAGTCAAAAAATCTACGAAAACTCCAACTTGGAAACTGCTCAAAATTAGAAAGGTTCCCTGATATTCCACATAAACTGGAAGGCCTACTATGGCTTGAACTTGAAAAGACCGCTATTAAAGGACTTCCTACATCAGTAGAAAATCTTGTCTCTTTGGAGGTAATGTTTATATATGATTGCAAGGACCTGATAAGTCTTCCGTCTAGCATTTATAAGTTACAAAAACTTAGACAATTGGAACTTCGAGGTTGCACAAATTTAAGGAGGTTTCCAGATTCAGCTGATCCGTGCATGACGAATGGACTTCCAAATTTATTCCTTTTAGACCTTGCGGGATGTAATCTATCCGAAGTAAAGTTTCTTGAGAATCTTTCATGTTTTCCTCTCTTGAAACAGTTACATCTCTGGGGGAACAATATTACTAGCCTTCCACCATCCATCAGTAAGCGTGATCATTTGTCCCTATTGGATAATTATAATTGTCATCAATTACAAAAGACTCCCGAGCTTCCACCATCTTTGACGTATTTTTTTTTTTTTTTTTTGGTAAGGTCGTCCATCTTTGACGTTTTTATTCGCAGATAATTGCGATTACTTGCAACTGCAAAACAGTGGATACCAGGTTAGACTCTCTCTCTTCTCTCACTCATATCGATGCCGAGTCGAGTATATGCTGGATCAAGTGTGTGCTCATTTCTTGCAATAGCAGAAAATACAAGATTGGAGGCTTAAGGAAAGCAAACAAATATAAAGTAGTTCTGCACTTTCATGCATGTAAGTCAGGCGGCTACTGCACTTTTATGGGAATGAAGATCACATGAGACTTTGTATAGTAACACAAGCAAGGATCATTGAATCCTACTTAATTATTGATGGGATAAATCGAAGGTGACCAACAAACACCCACAAATAACTCAAGAAAGAAGAGGAGACCGAAGATGGCTTTTCAATATTTTTGTATTCATCTTGATTCACTCATACCAAAATGGTTACAATACATGCCTTTGTATAGGCTCGTTATATGACTCTTGATCTACTCTAAAAACATGAACAGACGCGACATACATACATACATACATACATACATTAACTACACATCGCAATACGAACATACTCTTGAAAGACTTAACTAGTATTGACTCTTGAAAACTACACTACAATAAAGACAAGTCTTGGTTTATGCACTGGTTTGTGCATCTGTCTTGGGAGTCGAACAGTCGTCGACAACCGATCGACAACTAATTCATTGAATCAAAAGCATTCATGAATTTAGTTTAATTTCTAACATTTATGGAGTTCTACTTCCAAATCCGATTAATTAGGGCTACTTACTAAATTCAAATTGAATTCTTCCACATGGATACTAGTAACAAACTTGGGTACTTTCTAACGACTTCTCTTTGTAACAGATACCTCTTAATTTGAACATTTATCTCCCTGGTGGAGAGATGCCAGAGTGGGTCCATCCTATTAAACAGGATTCCATATCTTTCTTGGCTTCAAAGGACTTGTATGACAGGTTTCTTGGATTGGCTCTCTGTTTCGTTGCCGATGCTGGTTGTCCGAAGTTTGAGATTTTACCACATGTTAATGGCAAAAGGCGAGATGGTAAAAAAGGAGATGCCTATTGGAGTTTGTATTCGGATGATATCTGGCTTCGGTGTTTCACACCACATGATTTGTGGGGAGAAGTCGATTTTGGTCGAGTTGATGGGAATTATGTGCAATTTAGCCTTACAGTAGTGACAACTGGTGTGAAAAAATGGGGATTCCGAACAATAGCCAAGTCACAAGAGGACGATTTGAAGTTTGTGCTTCTAGATCCACGTTTCCTCTTCGAGTTTGATCATCCCCTCGATAGATCGGAAGCCGAGAGTTCACTTACGCATGAAGATACTTCGAGCAAAGCAGATCATGAGCTTTTCTCCCTCGAGGCAAGCGAACCAAGACAACGTGGACTTTTAATTGGATTGGCAAAGAAGAGTATGGCAGTGTTTGCTCTCGCTGCTTTTGTGTTTGGATTCAAGAAAATATCAGCCAAATGAATCTAGCTTTATTCAATGAGGTTGGGCATGACTCCACATATCCAGAAGTCGAGAGTTCAAAGAGAAATCACGAGCTTATTCTCCCTCAAAACTGGCAGCATTTGTGGTTGGATTGATGGAAACTTGCTAAGAAAGCAATTCGTAGGTGAGTAAACTCAGCTGATCTTGATAACAATGCCTTCTTCCTTCTTGTTTCGTCTCGTCTTTTTCTCTAAAAAAAACTGGTAACTTGTTACCCGAGTTGACTTTATATCTTAAGTAAAACTCTGTAATTCTTTCTTCTATTTATCTATTTTTTTTAATTATTGTTATTTTTGCTATATCTTCTTTTCTCTGCCATAGGCAAAATTCGAACTCCACCGACGCCACTTTCAAACATCAACTGTGCTCATCTTCCATCCGACACCACTGAGCTCTTACGAATCTTTCCAGTTTTCCCCCTTCGGTAAAAGTGTTTTTGGGTAGGGGCGTGGACCCTGCCATTCCTGCATCCCTCAATGAGCATGATATTTTGTCCCTATTGGATGCTGCAAAATCAAAATGCCGTCAACTACAAGAGATTCCCGAGCTTCCACCGACGCCACGCTCAGCATCACGATCGCTCTTCTTCCCACTCAGGCTGTTGAAGTTGACTTTCTTTTTCTGCACGTTGATTTGTTTCTTAGTTGTCCTTGTTTTTAGGAGTTAGTGGAGTAGTTGATTTATGGAGATCATGATTGTTATGGATTCTATTTTGGTGCTGTTTTTGTTATGCGCTTGCCTATTTAAAAAGGCTTCAAAGATTTGAATAAGATTAAGTCTTATCTCTCCTCTCTTGAAGAATTTTTTTTTTAATCTCGGCAACGTTGGACGAAAAAAAAAAAAAAAAAATGAGGCGACGAACAGGAGTAGTTCGTCTTCCTGAAATAGACGTACCAACTAACCGACAACGATGGAGGCCGGCAAGCAAACTTCCTGAAATCGGTTACCGGCGAACCAACGGTGACGGAGGCAAACGACCGAACTTGCTGAAATAGAGTTACCAGCGAACCAGCGGCGATGGAACCGGGTGAATGGAGGCGGCAGACTACCTCCGCCGTTCGGATGACCATTCTCTCCTCGCTTTTTGGGCTTCCTTCGGCGTGCTATAGATCGGGTAAAGCCTGGGACCTCCGAATTGTATTAGTTGATGTGATACTTGAGCTGGATTTTGGATTCGATAACATTTGGTGCTGCAATTGCATGGGAACTCGAAGAATGTGTTGTTCAATTTGCTCGAGAGGCGTTGAATTAGTGTTTTCTTCGTAAGTTTTGTCTGTGGATGCTAGGTAAGGAATTCACTGGTAATCGACGTTACACGCTGCAAAATCGGTGACAATCTCTAGAAGGTATAGCATTTTTTCACGAGAGAGAGAGAGAGAGAGAGAGATTTGGGGGTGAATTTGACGTGTCTAGGATATTTAGTATGTAGGTATCAATCGTAAAGATGTGCAGCTGGTGACCGATTTGACAGGACAATTGAATTTTGAGAAACTTCAGATACTGGCATAGGACTCTGTCGCTAAGTTTTGTCGGGCACTTGAAGAGGCAAAACTATAGAGGAATGAAGAAGGTGCGAGGAGATGGCAAGCCACCACCAAGTGTCGCTTGACAGTTAGTCATTTTTGCCATTTTTTTACTTTGGCAACTAGGGAGAAATGAAATCAATTCTACTTAGGGCATGACAAGAACATGAGCATTGGCTTGTGCCCATAGATAACTGGTTAGGTGGTTATTTTCTCTCGCTCTTTGACTTGTGGGTAGGAAAAAGAGAAGAGTCACGGGACATAGATTCATTCCATGTATACTATACAGGACCCGCAACATCTTGATCTTATAGCTATGAGACATGGATTCTTTCAATTAGTTGCTGCCTATTGATACTGAAATATTTCTATGTCGGCACTTGATACTGATTTCCCCTTGAATTGCCCGTATGCACACATGAGAGAAATTCCGACTCTTATATTTTGGTTCTCCTAACAAGTAACAAGACCTATTTGCTTTTCTTATGTAAGGCAAAGCTTGCTTTGGACAGCCTTGAAGTTCCAGTTAAGGAAGAAACTTATTTTCAATAACCAGGTGCATTTCAGAAATGTTACTTTAAAAAAAAAAAAACAGTTCCGGGAAGTAATTCAAGTTAAGGTAACATCGCTTTGTTCTCTTCTTGCATACATGAGGCCATGTGATTGCTAATTGTGGTGTATGGCATGTCTTTCCAGTATGATTTTTCTTCCGTCTAACATTTCATGTCTCCTAAGCTTGTCCAGAACTCATCAATATTTACTCGGACTTTGTTGAGATAAAAGAAGTTAATTTACATAGTGAAATAGGATCTGTTTCATTGTGATTTGAGCAGTATGGACAATGTCTTTTTCTTGAGTTATTATTTTGAAAGAAGAAGCTCATTTATTGTGCCGCCATGAAAACTCCGACTTTAAAAGGTAGAAATTGACACTTATGTTGCTCTTAATACGACATCAAGCAAGAGGACGCATTTTGTAGATGAAGGACCACCTTGCTCAATTTCCACCTTGTGAAGCTCAAAAACTAGCCTTAATTAGTGCCTATTATCATGATAGAGAGCCCGAGACTGTTGTTATAATGGTGAGCATGGTTCATATGCAATGTTTGGAAGATATAGCTGATTGATACCCATCTTAGCCGGTATTAGTATGCAAGTCATCCGTAAATCTTCTCTCGCTCGGATCACCGGTGCCAATAACTTTATGCGAGAACTTTCCCATCCACAGTAAAAGCCTCAAGAGTATGCTGTGTTTGCGGGACGTTGTTTGTTCTCCAGGGACATTAGGTTTAAGCCATGGCTAACCCAAACACAGTTCTTTTAAATCTGATGCAAGAAGTTTGCCAACGCGTAGAGCCTAGTTCTTGTCAATTGAATTAAATAGCACACTTCGGATATTATTTGCTTGCTTGAAAATCTGTTTTCTGGAGTATAGATACTCCTTAAAATTGATATTATTAGGACCTAAATGTAAACTTCTTAAAGTCAAGCATATTCCTTTATCGGCGAACTTGTTTTGAGTGGCTTCTTTTGCAAAGTGCTTTGTCAATTAGTCTGCTAAATTATATCTTGCATGATATTTGGACGTGTTTTACAAATAGAATCTGTTTTGGGTTTCAAGCCGATGAGCTAGGTGAAAATGCGGAATCATCAGAAATATTGGGTGGCTTCCACAAAAATTTCATCTTTATTGCCTCGTTCAAGTTTCTGCGTGATTTATGAATGTTTCCAACTTTTTTTCTTGTTTCTTTTGCAGTAATGGAACTTCCGGATCAAATGCACCCTAAGTATAGTTGATTCATTGGAGCCGTGCTCAAACAATATAATGGTTGCTGTGAATGGGCATAGAATTTGCTCGGTAACAAAAGGTAGAATTTCAGATGCCCTGTTTATCCAATGTAGCTTTTTCCTCTAGACGGGGTATTCTTAGCCAGATTACCATTTGAGAAATGGGACGTTATGTCCTTAATTAAGGAAAAAGAGTAAGTGCAATTTCTTAATAGCTAATCCGTCGGTTAGACTTGTTGAGAGAAGTATGTTCTTGATCCTTATTGTGAATTACCGACATATATGGTTCTTGGTCACCCAATTCTCCAATTTGAGCTCTTCGATTGCATATATTTCAATAGAGTGATCAGAACTTAAACTTTTCATGCTTCTAAGATAATTAGTACGCTTTGGCAATTCATTAGATACGAAAAAGATGGCCTTGACATAATTTGTCTATGCAATTATAAAATGAATTTGATTTCCTTGTCTGTTTTATAGAACCACGTAACTTGAAAATCATTTGGTAACTTGAATATCATTCCCCTTTTCCATTTTCCCCTCCTTTTCCATTCATTTGCTGTTGATGACATTGTGCAGTCTATGATTCATTTAAATGTCATACATAAATACTGAATGCTAATATTGGGATTTCATCTCCAAAGCCTTACAGGTCGCGGGTTACTCACTCTTCTTATTAGATCCGCATGCATTGACCCTTCCCGTTGAATCTCGTCATGGCTTTGCACAACTAGGTAAGACCTTTGGATTATGATTCTCGCTTTTCTGAACATCATGGACATCATGTATGGTGCTATGATGCAACTCTTTTGCATAGTGAATGATTGTCAGTTACTTGTGCATATACAAGTGGGCTGCATGGTTGGGACCTTCTATAGTGTAGCCTGTTCAAAGGGAATGGCATGGATTATGGCGCTGTGGCAATGTTTCCTGCTGTGGCAGTAGGATATGATGCTCGTGCTAGATGCTAAGATGGGGTATGCCTATAGCTATAGATTTCCTAGAAGAAGGACATCATGAGTACTATAAGTTGTTTACGGCGCTCACTTTAGTTTATTCTGATTGTATTGTTCATTTTTCATACTCCCGTTAGTTAATCTCGTCATTGGACTATAACCTAAATCAAACTTGCTGTTCAAGTTTGTTCTTATTCTTGAGGTGAACTTCATTGCAGCATTACTTTTGAACTATAATTTTCCGACTCTTTGTATTCTACATGTAAAGCAGAAAACTGGATATGAAATAAGTGGTACCGATTCTCGCACAATTAAGTGCCTCTCATGTTTGTTTGTGATGTCAGAAAAAGTTAATTATTTTGTCACAAAAATGTTAAAACATTTCATAAACATAGTAAGTTCAAACAGTTTTTTTAGTATAGATACTTGTGTGAATATTACTGACGATGATTAAAATTACGTATTGTGATAAGAGGATGTAGTTAAACATTTAGCATTCCATAGAGTGGCTTTAAATGATTCTGTGCACTCTAATTGACAATGCATGTGCCATTTACTGCTTTTCCAATCACGAAATTTCCTTGAGGGGCCCGAGAGAAGAAGCTCGATTCTTGTCCGGATCGGTTTTTGCCTGGATGGTCATGTGTTCACCGAGGATTGCAGCTACAATCACAAGTTCATTTTGTGCTTTAACTTAATTATCAGATATTTTACGGCATTAACCCTCTGTAGGCATCACCTTTCGGATGCTAATTTTTTTTTCATGGGATATATTCTTTTAGTATGCTTGATTTTTTATTTTACTTGTTCGAGTTTTCAGAAATTTTCAGTTAATTCAAGGTATGCTATTGATGTGTCTGCGCACGGACTATATCATGTGTGATCCCTAATTATGATAAAAGTGATATCTAATTTGCATGGATTTCCTAGCAAAGAATGCATTGACTGGATTTAAGTTTCTTGAGTGTACCAGTTATGTCCTAAACACTGGAATATACGATGTTGTAGAATCGATCAATGTGGTAACGACTGTCGACTTTGCCTAGCATAAAATTGTGGGAAAATCTCAATGATTTGATTGGTCGCATGGTGACCATGATTGTTTAGATAGTCAAGTGGTGGCTGCAAGAGTACATGAAAATCTCAATGATTTGCTTTGTCAACAGAGGCAATTGGCGCTCACCATAATGTGTGCATCCAGGGGCCGGTGTTGCCGAGGGCGACCTCCTTTCTCTTTCCCTCTCATCTCCACACAAAGTCTCTTTTTCTATTTCTATAAATAGTGCAATTGTTCACAAAGGGCTCTTATAATCTTTGAATAGGTGCATCTGAATTGTGTCTGTTTGGACAATTGCTTGATTTTCAAAAAATCGTGTATGTTCGGACATAATTTCTAAACTTTCGAAGTATTGTGTTTGTTCGGATGTAACTTCTTAACCTTTGAAAGATTGTGTATTTTCAAATGATTTCTCTATAAATTACTAAACGTTTTTGTTCAATTTATTACTTCTTCCAATTTTCGTTCTTTCAACGCAAGAGAAGTACATCCTTTATTTTCTATTGTTTTCCTGGAGAGTTTTTAAAGAAATATTAGAATTATTATCTAATATTCTTGCTTGAGACTCTACTATATCCTACAGGATCTTTGCCCGTAATTATTAGCAATGTTGTGGGGAAAACAATTTCTTAAAGTGAGTGATATCATGTATCAGAGTTTGATTTCATTGTTCATTCCATTCGCTAAATTTCTCAACGGAAAGTTCCTTGCCCACAGTTGCTTAGAGCTTTTCAAGTGTATGGGCAACGTTCCGGGAAGTGTCTTGGCAAGTACTAGCTTCCGGGATTATCCCTACAATTTCTCATATTCGACGAGCCATTGTGTCCCATCGTAGTCAAATTTGATTAGTTGCGGAGGCAGAGATGGCACGTATACGGTGTTTTTACGATACTCATCCATGACAATTGTAAGGTGAAGATAGGATTGTTTGGGAATGATCCAACACATTTATAATTATTGTTGATTTTGTTTTCCATTGTGAAATTTAGAACACGATTAAATCCTTGTAAGGAGAAAGGTAATAAATGTAATTAACAATCTAAATTAGAGACAAAGAGCATTTCTAATTAATATGAGAGTAAAGATTGAAAAATGGGAGAAATGGGATCAACCGATTACTAATTAGCGATCATTAGTGACTGAACGATCACTTATGTTTTTAAGTTGTGGTCCAATGGGTGGGCTGTTAAGCCGAATAAGTCACTGGATCAGTGACCCTACAGAATTTTGGGGCCGAGACCTCAAAAGTTCTTTAAGGTTGGGCCCCATTGTTGGATTTGAGCTCCAAAGCTCAGTCAAGACAAAGAATTGGGCCAAGACCAGCCCATTATAATCCATGGGCCTAAGTTGGCCGAAGCCCAAAATAGTGCACGATCTGCTACCGATCGGGTCGCGCCTACGCGTGACCCCGTTTGACAGATAGCATTCGGCATTTAAAACCACTCAATCAAAATATCCTTCCTGATATCCAACCAAAATCAAGTATATTTATCACCATTCAATTTCAATTGAAGCGGGGGTTGTTCACAAGGACAATCGGAGCCGATAATCCCCTAACGGCGGAAACCCTAGCTCTGAGGCAGGGGTTGTTGACTTTACTTGAACTGAAAAGATCTTCTCCTCCGTGGATGGCAAAGTCTTCAAGTGCTTTGCACGTGGGGTCTGTTCCGCAGTGAGATTTAGTTAGTGATAATTTATCACTTGTGGAGCTTTTGGCATATCAAGCCCATTCAGTCCCCAGTCCTTGGCCCATTTCGAACTTACTTGCAGACTGCAAAGTGACGTTGGACCAGCTTAAGGAAGCCCGAATTATCTTCTCTCCTTGCGAAGCCAACTCTTATGTGGATTGGTTAGCTAAGGCTCGTAGATTAGGTTATCTCTCTTTTAGTTGGCAGTCCATGACCCCCTCCATTCTTCGGGACCTGTTATGTTTTGATGCTACTTCAGGTTATTTCTCGAACTTTATTAAGTGAATGAAAGTACCTGCATTTTAGACCAAAAAAAAAAAATTTCAATTGAGAAATCCTTTTAAGGCAAAGATCCGTTATAAAAAAATAAAAATAAAAACGACCTTATCTCATTATCTAGAAATAAAAATAATTATCTCGAAAAAAAAGTACATATTTAAGAGTATACCCAAACAAGATAAAGGAATCTAATAGATTAGATAAAATTTCAAAGAATTTCATGATTCAGTGTATGCTTATGAAATTATCATATTAGAATGGTTTCTAAAGATGCTTATGAAATTATCATATTAGAATGGTTTCAAGCTTTAGTCCACATAATAAATGGCTGAGGCACAATTATGCTCCTCAAAATAGCAAGCCAAAAATCTCGATTTATCGAATTGCCTTCATTATATGGGCCTTGGTGGTACGATAATTTTAAAAGTTCACGAATCGTGCCCACTGCGACAACCGGAGTAGGGAAGCATGTCGTTATGATTATTTATCCAAATCTACTTATGCTCCTGCACAAATTCGTTCCCTTCTTCATTGGTTCATTCGAAACCTACACACAAGTCTCCAAGCGCTTAAAGAAACGTCTAAGTTATGCAACTCATGACAAATCCGCCGTCTCTGCACACCTTAAGGATGAAAAGCAAGATGAAACTCGGGAGGTTCGAGGTTCTGGACATGTTCAATGCCCGGATGTTGGTTCGTTCACAAAAATGATCATGGGTTGGTCAAAATAGCCGCCTTGACGATGCCTGGAAACCGTTGTAAGAAAAGCCCGTGGGAGACGCAATTTATTGGAACACGTGAGGTTTTGTAAGATCACCGCCAACTATTCGAAAAGTTTAAGTTGTTAAATGTAGTCATGATTTAATACACACACACACACACACACACACTTTATCACTCCCCCTCACGCTTGATCTGGTCTTTTTTTCCTAATATTAAGCATGGACATATTTAATTGGAGAGGTAAGTGGAAGCCTAGAAAGATTCAAACTCAGTACCTCATACCGTGATACTGTATAAGATTGGATGAGATTACCGCCAACTATTCTAAAAGCTTTTAAAACAGTTGGGGGTGGTCCTACAAATTCATACAGATCACAATGATTAAAGACTGCTTAGATGCGGGGAATTGATGATGATAGAAGACCTTTTCGATGAAATACCTGAACCCAATGTTGTTTTGTGACAAGTTGAACGGGCAGAGGGATTTTTCAAAGAGATGCCTTTAAGAGATCTTGCAGCATGGAATGCGATGCTTCAAGGGTATAGTGAAGCTGCAAGGGTGGGCGATGATATGAAGTTGTTTCAGCAAATGCTTTCTCAAAATGTGATTTCATGGACTTCAATCATCGGCGAGCTTGACCAAAATGGTAAGAGTGAAAAAGCTTTAATTGTTTTTGAGAGAATGTTCAAGTCTGGTGTTGCACCAAGTACTTTGTCATGTGCTTTATGTGCCTGTGAAAATGCATTGTCTTTTCCCATTGGTGTGCAGATTGATGGTCATGTTTCCAAGTCAGGATTCTGCCTTTATGGATTTGTATGTGCTTCTCCCACCACGTTCTATGCTAACTACATGCAAATTGACAAAGCAACCCAAGTCTTTAGTGAAGCGTTGTGTCGGAGTGTGGTCATATGCACGGCTCCTCTAACTGGTTATGGCTTGAATGGTAGGCATGAAGATGGCATGAAGGAGTTCAGTGACACGATGAGAATAAATGTTCTACTAATCTATCTTCTTTTGTACGCACGTTAAATTCTTGCTGTATTTTAGAGTGTCTAGATCGAGGTAAGAAGGTCCATGTGTCAGCAGTAAAGATGAAATTGGGAAGTGAAATTTTTGTTGGCAATTCTCTTATAGTCATGTGTAAAAAGTGCGGAGTCATTGATGATGCTGTTGCAGTGTTAAGAGGAGTCATGGAGAAGAATATCGTCCCCTAGAATGTCATTGTTTGCAGGGTGTGCAAAACATGGAGAGGGATGCGAGCTATGGATTTGTTTAACCACATGATACGCCGACATGTGCAACCAGATGAGATCAAACTCGCAGGACTGCTTTCTTCATGTTGTCATTCAGAGTTGTTACAAAAGGGGGAGAGATGCTTTGTTTAGATCCGAGCATTATGCTTGCACGGTGGGTGCGCTAGGACGATGTGGGGAACTAGAGGAAGCAGAGGGATCTCGTAAGAAACATGCCCTTTTAAGCCAACTCCATCGTGAAAGGGTTGCTGTGGCAGTGCACGGATCAGTATTGTCGAGAAGGGTAGCACGATAACTCTTAACGAAGAATCTACGAATTTGTGGGAATTGTCATTCTGCAATTAAACTTATTGCGAAGATTGTCGGTTATGAGATCGTTGTGACAGATTCCAGCCGCGTTCTCACTTTAGGAGTGTCATTTGCTCTTGTGGGGATAATTGGTTGCAAGGGCATGAGGTTATTTCTCCAATAATGAACCTGTAAGCATCCTGAAATTCCTCAGGTTAAGCATTGCTGAGAGTGGAGCAGATAAACGAGCACTTCTTTTTTTATCAGCTTTGGATTAGTCCAGGAGGCTAAGTGAGTTCAAGTATTTCGAAATCTACATGGATGTCTGTTGAGAAATGAGTACTTATCACTTTGCTTACAGCTTTTACCCAAAAATGACTATCCACCCGTGAGATAGGCTGACTCGACTAAGAAACCTTAAAATTTAAGTCGAATTCCAATTCTGCCTCAATCTTTTGCTCTATCTCAAGACAAACCCTCAAGTTTAGGTCCAATCTTAAATTTGTCCTGGATGTTTTCTTATCTAAAATAATCACCAACTTTAACTCTAGTCCCAAATTTGCGCTGAACTTTTTTTTTTTAATCTAAAAAAATATCAAGTTTTAATCTATCTCAAATCTGCCTTTTTTAACCCTCCATCCAAAAACGTCATTAGTTGTTTGAGGTGAAAATAACAAATCCACATCAGTAAAATGAGGTGAAAAAATATTTTCAACACGTAATTGTTCTTTGATATGAAGGGAAATTACTTGTGGTGCCAAAATTAGTACTATCGTGTTCTTTGTCTTGTTCCAGTTGAGCAGATGTTGGTGATAGAAACTGGTAGTCCTAAAAGCACATTTGACTAAGTTATGCATTGCATGGAAAGTGGAAACTACTTCTTTTAATAGGGAGTAGTCAACTTTTCATTTTGCAGTCTCCCAAAGATATTTGTTTTCCTGTGGATGACTTTGTGTTGTGTGGGGTTTAAAGTTCACAATTTTTGTGCGATCTACTTTATCGTGTCTTGCTAATATGCGGTATCTTCCTGACCACAACGGAGAGAACCAATCCTGTTCATCCTGAGATGAATTTCACAATACCTCTGCCAGTAAAATACTATCACTATCTTATGAGATTCTTTTTTTCTATGGATGGAAGTTGGACCTGAGAGTGCATTTTAACTCAGTCCTGATGACGCATACTTGAACTAAAGCTCCGTTGGTTTCGCGTAAAACGACTTAGCTTTAGTAATGGAGGCATAGGCAAGTGCTGCTTGAGAGTTTCGCTGAATATCTACCATGAGACTTCTCTTATCCGACGCGAACAACCACTTCCAGTTGGAAAGCTGCATGTAATGATTCACTACGGGCGCGGGAGATTAATGTTTTTGTAGTTGCTTGCAGCACAGGGAGGATCTCTGTGAGCACAAGAGCAGTAGTCTTCAACTCTTTGTTGTTTTCAACATCGGAAAGTAAATGTAAGAATACTGTGGAAGAAAGTAAAAATTTCACTATATCGTGAATTTTGGTTGTAGTAACACTGCAACTACTTGAAATTTTTGTCTATTAAGTGTCTCAACTTTTCTTTGTTCAGTTGAGTACCTAAACTGTCAAAATATAGCTCAACGCAATCTTTTCGTTAAATAACGTGCCAGGTCTTTTTTTTTTTTTTGTGTGGCTTTTATTGATGTGTCTCATTTGCTTGGCAAATACGGTCAATACTGCTAAATAGGAGCTACTTAACAAATGATGTATCACCATGTGTAAGGAGGAAGCAAGCTAGAAGGCCCATCTGAAAAGGGCATAAGTTTACAGTAGGCCCAAGATGAAAATGTAAGGGGTGACCAGGTGGGGCCGTTTTCATCTTAACCCAATTGGAGGTCAAAACTCTTTAAATTATCCCAAATAAACAGTGTTAACTCTACCACAAATCTCTATGTAGCACCGACACGAAATGCAACACGCCACACCGGCCATTGATGATGATCTCCACCAGCCATCGGTGCCGATGGCTGGCAGAGGAAAAAATGGCAAAAAAAAAAGAAAGAATAAATAAATAAACAAGGAAAAAATTCAAAAAGTAAAAAAAAAATATTAATTGTTCACGTTGGCGATTTTTGGTCAAAATTGATCGGAAAGACTAAATTGGCAAATTGTTAAAAGGTTTAGATGCTCTCTAAAGCACAATATGATTGTGCCTTCAACTAGTCTGTTGTGCTATAGTATTTTTGTTTAGGGGAAAGTAATAGACTCATGGCACTTGATATTGAATAATTAATTCGGGGCCTGATCCCATGATGCTTTGAAGGCATCTAATGCTTCCTCACCACCCAAAAAAAGCTATTGTGGATGAGCTGTTGTGACTCATTTATCTAATAAATTGGTTAAACAACATAATCATTTTTAAAATAACAATATGGGCGGCCCTATTCTCACTCTCGTTTTGTCTAGTTAACTTATCAAAGTACCATTCTCTCTCTCTTCAATTTATTGTTTCCTTTTTATCACGTCAATCCACAAAACTACCACTATTTCTATGATCTCTCATTAATTTCACAATATAAATGCTCTATTATGCCCATGAAGATATCAATTAACCAAATCTTATTATTTTTCCTAGAGAATGTTGTCAATTTTAATTTAGGGGCTCATATTTCCATTCACAAGAAATTTGTATTTATGGAAGCTTATGAACACACGAGTAAGTGCTTTTTGTATAAATAGTATGAATGAGACTATATTTCAAAGTCGAAAATCAAAATTCAATTTAATTACTTAGCCGATCATAATAAAAAAATGAAAAATAAAAAGTGATCAAAATATGGAAAAGTTAAAGCATGAACAAATGTCAAGCATATTTATATTTTGACCATATCTAAATATTAACAAATGATATATGTATAGAGGGCTGAACGTGGGTTATTCTTCCTCACTTTCCCAGGTTAGACTCTATCTCTCCCTCCTCTCTCTCATACACACTCACATTTTATGCGGTGTATATGCTTACCAAACTCAAATTGAATTCTTCTATTTGGATACATATAAAAAACTTGGGTACATTCTAACTGTCAATGACAGGATTATAGGATAGTTCTCCCTGGAGGAGAAATGCCAGATTGGATCGTCCCTGTTGAAGAAGGTTCCATATCTTTCATGGTTTCAGTGTTCTCATATAACAAGTTTCTTGCATTCGCTCTGTGTCGTTCTCAGTAAGGATAAACAGGAGAAGGGACTACTCTCACTTCAGATTGAATCACATGTTAATGGCGAAATGCGGAGCAGTAATTCAGAAACTATTCAACGTCCGTTGCATTCGTATCATATCTGGCTTCAACATATGTCACCATATAGGCTCTGGGGAGAAGTTGATTTTGGTCAATTAGATGGGAGTTACGTACCATTTAGCCTTACGATATCAAGTAGAAACGTGAAAAAAGTGGGGATACAAAATAATAGCCGACCTAACAGAGGACGATTTGAAGTTTGTGCTTCGAGACGTCCAGCTTCACCGTGCAAGGTTGTTCTTGAATCCAACCGTACACGCGCACATACTTTTTTGTTTTCTTTGTTTTTGCGTGTGTATGCTTGCTAACTTCTCTTTGCTCCGCCATAGGCAAACTTCGAACTCCACTGACGCCACTTTCAGCATCTCCGTTCCTCCATCCAACACCACTGAGCTCTGAGAACGTAAGATTGCCACCAGCCACAAAGGCGATGAACAGAATTTCATCTTCCTGAAACAGAGTCCCTAGCAAACCGATGGTGATTGTGACCGGTGATTTGAGGCAATGGACTACAACTGCTGACCGAAACCATGGAAACTGATGATGCAGCTCCCGGTTAACGATAATCTCTTGAGGTCCTGGGCTTCATGCAGGTTGGAGTAGATCAAGTAACGCCTGGCATGTCCGAACTATATTAATTGATGTGATGCTCGAGATGGATTTTGAATTCGATCTGCACGGTGCTACAGTTGCGCAGAAACTTGTAAAGTGTGTCGTTGAATTTTTTCGAGGGACATTGAATAAGTGTTTCTTCGTAAGTTTAGTCGGCAGATGCTTGGTCATTAGTGAATTCAATGGTAATTCACGAGGCAGTGGGGAAGGACTCTGTTGCTAAGTCTTATGCGGCACTTGAAGAGGTAAAACCAGAAGAATGAAGAAGTGAGATGGCAAGCCATCAGGAGAGGTTGTTTGACAGTTGAGTCCTGGGAGCTTCTTGAATGTTTTAGTGGGAACCTATATAATGAAAGATAAGCCTCTGTGGTACATGTAGTTCAACAGTTAGGGGGGATTTGTATCTGAATTACAGGACCAATATGTTGTAATAATTATTATTTAGGAGTTTTGTGACCCGTATATTGTACAGGACTTGCAGGATTCTGATTACATAGATATTAGACATGCGTTTATTCAATTAGTAGCTGCATATTGATACTGAATATTTTTACTGCTGGACACTTGATGCTGATTTTCTCTTGAATTGCTTGTATGCAGGCATGCATGCTTGAGAATTTGCGACTTTTATACTCAATATTTTTTCCTCCTAACTTTGTTTCCTTAGGCCGTATGTAGCTAGACTTTGGTATACTTAATTGGTATAAAAATGAATGGTGAGCATTGAATTGCCTTTTAAGATGTAAGAACCGGCTTCTTGGGCACATTTTTTCACACAATGGCCACATTTGGACGTGTTATACAAATAGAATCTGTTTTGGGTTTCAAGCTGGTGAGCTAGGTGAAAATGCAGAATCATTAGAAATATTGGGTGGCTTCCACAGAAATTTCATCTTTGTTGCCCCGTTTAAGTGTCTGCATGATTAATGGATGTTTCCAAATGCTGGATCAAATGCTCCCCAAGTAATAGTTGATTCGGTGGCGCTGTGTTCACCCATACAATGGTTGCTGTGAATGGGGATAGAATTTGCTCAGTAACATAATCACCGTCATAACAACATTCTCATTCAGATGCCCTGTTTATCCAATGTAGGTTTTTCCTCTAGGCTGGGTATTCTTAGCTAGATTACCATTTGAGAAATGGGAGGTCATGTCCTTGGTTAGAAAAAAAAAAAGGCTAAGTGCGGTATCTTAATAGCTAACCCGTCGGTTAGACTAGTTGATAGAAGTATCTTCTTGATCCTCATCGTGAATTACTAAACAGATATGGTTATTGGTCGAGCAGTTCTCCAGTTTAAGCTCTTCGGTGGCACATATTTCGACAGACCGATCAGGCCATAACCTTTTCATGCTTCTGAGACAATTAATATGTTTTGGCAACTCATTACATACTGAAAAGAAGGCCTTGAAATAATTTGTTTACTTGAATATCATTTCTCTTTGCCATTTTTCCCTCCTTTTCCATTCATTTGCTGTTTATGACGTTGTGTAGTCTATGATTTGCTTAAGTATTATAGAGAAATAATGAATGCTAATATTTGGATTTCATCTCCAAAGACTTACGAGTCACGGGTTACTCTGCGTGCATTGGTTCTTCCCGTTGAATCCTGTCTTGGCTTTGCACAACTAGTGGACATCATGTATGGTATTATGATGCAACTCTTTTGCATATTGAATGATTGTCAGCTACTTGTGCATATAACAAGTGGGCTGCATATAAAAGGGAATGGCATGGATTACTCTTGAACTATAATTTTCTGACTCTTTGTGTTCTACATGTAAAGCACAAATCTGGACATGACATAATTGGTGTTGATTCTAGCACAATAAGATATTCTCCTATTTGTGTGACGTCGAAACTGATTAATTATGTTGTCACAAGAGGTTGAAACATTTCTTAATCATAGTATGTTCAAACAGCCGTTTTAGTAGAGATACTTTTGTGAATTAGTGACGATGATTAGAATTCTATTTTGTGATAAAAGGATGTAGTTAAACATCTATCATTCCATAAAGTAGCTTTAAATGATTATGTGCACTCTAACTAACAATGCATTTTCCAATCACATAATTTCCTCAAGGGGCCTAAGAGAAGAAGCTCGATTCTTGTCCGGATCGGTTTTTGTCCGGATTGTCATGTATTCACCGAGGATTTAGTTACTTGTTACGTGGTAAATCTTCTTGGCAAATTTCATGTTATAACTCGGTCTATGCCGTGAAAATTTCAAATATTGAAGGGCTTGTGAACCAGAAATATGCTAATAGACATACGGTCCTACTAGTAAAGGGATTGGGGGTGGGGACGCTAGTATCATAGATGTGGGGTTCGATTGCCGCACTTTGCAAAAAGATAGAGAAAAAGTTAAAGAGATGAGAGTTAGAGATATGACTAGCGAAATATATTATTTTGCAATTTTGCAATTTGACCTTTTTGGTTGTTATTTTGGACAATTAATTTGTGGCCTTTGTTACCCAATGTAACGATTCTTATACTCTAAATTTGGTGCCCTAATTTAATATGTGCGTCAAGAATTTCCAACTTGAAGATTTTGGTATGCAAAAGTGAACAGAAAATCATATGATGGAATTCGACAACTTCACTTATTAATTCTCGAAATCAGGTCGGAAGTTCTATTCGACAATGTATATCGATTCTACTATGTCGATTTCCTATGATATTGTCCAAATTGGCTTCATTATCATGCTGCCCACAACAATTTCGGTCATTTTGCAACTTTAATTTCAAAATGGCGGCTTAGTTGTGCTTTAAAAGAGTCAAATTTGCTGCATTTTAAAAGAGGTCTGTAACGGGTCAAGATCGGGTAGAAACTGGGTCGAACAACTCGGACAGAGGTTGAAGAAGACCGTAGGCACATGCAAGGAAAATCCCACGTGCAGAAGAAGCGCGTGTGGGGGCGTGACAACTCTCTCAACTCCAATTTTAATGTGGTGACGTCGTACTTTTCTATCACATGCATGTGGTAGATATGCCTAATTTTCTAGGAGTAACGTGCTGCAAAATTACATTAACATATCCAGAAATGTAATTATAGGAGTCACTCTCCAGGTTATGTACTACGGCATTTGAGATTGACGAATACAAATCAAAATTAGAAGTTCTAATTTGCTGAGATACATAAGGTTTCGTATCGTATTCGTGAGTGGTAAATAAATATACATAGAAAAGGGTGTTTGTTATGCAATAATTTTGTGCGCATAATTGAGAAAAATACTCATACTATGTTGCAAATTCTTGTCTACCAAATTGTCACATGTATAACGACATTTGAGATTCTCCTTAGGAAGAACAACCCAGCGATTTGCTCGGTATCCCACAAACGGCCCCATGTTGATGCTAGAGCTAGAAACCACAGCTTGGTTTACAATTTCGTTAGGAAATCAATATGTACCCCGACAATCTTGTCAATGCTTAAATTGGCACCACCACATTGATGATTTGTCAATAATTAAGTCACTGGTTGAACACTTTGCATCTATCTACGGAACATATACCCGACCACCAAAATGGCGACACATGCCAAGAGATGATTAGTTGGTCGAAGTCACACTTGGCCTCACCTTATGATACGTTAGAAGAGTGATTTTCACACGATGTAATCAAGGTAGCAAAGGAAACTTTTTCTTTGACTTTTTTTGTGTATGTCAAAATTCATGTTGTCTAAAGTCTGAACTAACCTACGCACAATTTTTTTCACAGTATATATATACATTTGAAGAATCATGGTCTAAGGTCTCGAATGGGCCACGTGGCTAATCCACGGCCCTCCGATCTAGAGATTAGATCTATGGTCGGGATCGGACGACGTGGCTAATCCACAACCGTCCGATCGGGGATATTTTTTTATTCCGAAAATGATTTTTCTTTATTATCTGAATTTTAAATAAATTGATCCAACGATCAGCAATGTGACACGCGGCCAAACCCGGGCTGCGCGATCACAAAATCCTTTTTTTTTTAGGAAAATCTGAATATGTTAAAAAAATCATTTTTAATTTTTGAAAAAAGAGATCGCGATACGTGGCATTATTTCAGCCGTCAGATTGATTTTTTTGTTATTTATGTTGTAACCAACCGCACTGACGTGGCTGCCACGTCAGCGCCGCGTAGTCGTTGACCGGGTCAACTCTCATTGATCGGTCAATACTTCGCCGTAATCGCCGGCGCTTCGCTGGAAGTCACAAACTGAACCTAAAACTAGTGAAAACTATTTCCATTTCAACAGCTAATGAATCCTTAGTCTCCATAAACCTACATGAATTGGATACAACAAAGAAAAATCGCCTGAACTAACCTGGATCAACCCGCACAGTAGCGTTTTCCGGCGACGAACTTAAACTCACACATTCAAGAACAACCAAACCACCAGAACCTATGAGCAATACCTATGAGGATCAAGAGAACTTACCTGTAGCTTATCGCAGTTCGGTTTTGATCGAGGTGGGGTCACTCGTTTGTGACGTGTCTGGGGTTCAAGGAGGTCGACAATGAGATATATGCGGCAATAATGCAAAAAGAGAGCACGTACGTGAGCAGGAAAGAATGAGGAGTAATCTGAATCAAAAAGTTTGAAGAATCATGGTCCCGATCGCAAGTTGCCATTAACGCGAGCTAGGGTGGATCGAAACTGGCCTCACTTTTTCCGGTGATGAGATGACGCTCGATTGGGCTCGAGCTCCTCGTATGGACTCCACTAAGCTCGCGGAACCGATTTCGTGGCTCGTCTCGCTCTGTATCGTTGCCGCCGAAGCTTCAAAGCTTCTACTCTGTCCTTGGTGATGGCGAGCCTGAGAACTTTCCGATGCCCCCTCCTCTCTCTCTCTCTTTCTCTAGATGTTCAGAGTCGCGAAACCGTGCCCCCCTTTTTTGTTATAGAGCCCAGTTGTTGGAGTCCCTTCCCCCGAATGCTCCCCTCCGGATTTGTTATCGTTCGTTTTCTGTGTTGGCCTCCCTCCGTTTGCACGTGCACGGCCAGTTTTTAGTTAGCCCGCTGAAGTCGGGAACCTGTGGGCATTATGGTAGTCTCCGTTTTTAAGTCTGGGTAGTGCCAATTTGGCGTTCCCTTTTGTTGCTTCCTTGGGCATTTCCTGCATGCGACGAAAAGCTAAAGGAGATGAACAGGGAAGATGGTCTCCTGTGCCCGATGGAAAGAGAACCCATTAATGGTTCTGGGTGTGCGCGAGTTTCTTTTTGGTTGACCTGGTCAATTAGTTAACTTGGTCTTTTTTTTTTTGCTTTTCTCTCTTCTTCTTTTTTTTTTTTATTGCTTTTATGTGTGTGTCTAATTCAACACCAATTTGACCAGTTTCTGCATATTTAAGCCCAAAATTGGTTTTGGCAAAACGAATGTTATCAAGGTGACAAGTTTGGGAAAATTTGGTTCAATTTAGCAAAAAATCCCTAAATTTCAAGATTAGTTCGAATGTAAAATGTGTTCAATTAGGGCTCTTAAAGATTGGTTCATTTCAATCTGACCTCACCAATATGTTTAAAATGCCGAAGAACCTATGGGTCAAGGTTCACATGTGCATGGGTTCACTTTAAAATGATCAATTTGACACTAATCGAAAATCGCGGACTATATTGGAAATGCAAATAAGCATAATTTGTAATCTGCTCAAAAATTGAAATTGATTGAACTAAAATGCAATTAAAGGTGTATGAATCAAATGTCATAACTGACTCAAAGTAAGAAAAACAATAAAAAAACCTCAAATGATTTTTTTGGCTCAATTTTAGGTCCACATTTGCGAAAACTCATGTGACCTCAAGTTGAATTTTTCAATTTTTCAATGGCCAAAATGAAGAGGGAATTAAAATAAAAATTTTGGATATTTTCCCATATTTTGGAGGCCAAAAATGCTATTTTTTTTTTGTAATTTATGGGTATTTTTCTAATATACCAAAAATATCAAAAATTGTGAAAAAATACCGAACAATATTTTTTGTTCAAAAATGGATCCTTAAGCTTGGCCAAGACTTCCAAAATTTTTATGGATTTTTGAGAATTTTTCTAAAGAAAAACCGATTAAAAATCGAGTGTCAACAACGTCGACATGTAATTTTTCAAAAAATAGAGAATTTCAACACGCTGAGACACGTTTTATATTAACTATTATTTTTATGATTTCACAAATAAATAAATAACAAAAAAAAGGTAGGATTGAATTTACATTAAAAACAGTATTCACCACTTCTATGGCAATGGCAAATTTCATTTTCCTTCAAAATAAAAATTTATATAAAAAAAACAAATACACAAAAAGAAGCCAAGCACACCAATTATTAGTCACGTTACACGGCTGGGAATTCATTTATCCATGATTTGCCCTAATTAATCCCCGCTCCCTACTTTTCTTTTTTGGGAGTGACAGGTGAAGACCTGTTGAAGATCGTGTAAGACTTGAAAATAATGAGAGGGAGGGCGACGAGGTCAAAAATGAAAGGAGATGGGTGATGATGGAAGGAGAGCCGTTGGATGGAGGTCCGGTTGGTGCGCGTGAGTTGACAGCTTTTAATGAAAAAAAAAAACAATCTCACACTCCCCCACACTCTCTCTCCTCGCTCGTCTCTCATCTCGCCTCTTCCCCAGGCTTTCTGTCCTCTCTCTTTTCCTTTTGAAAACACAGGCCTCCCCTCTCTGTGTCGCCAAGTGAACGAAGCAACGACAACCACCGTGATTTTGGCTGCCTCGTTTCTCCTCCGGCGCTCTCTTGCTCTGGTCCTCCGTCGCTCGTTCGCTCTCTACTCCGGCGCACACAAAACCCATTCACTGCTCGGGACGCTCGCTGCTCGCTCTAGCGTTGGCTCGCTCGCTGCCTCCCTTCCTCCAGATCCGCGGTCTTTCCGCCCTCCTCCTCCACTGTCGCTGGCTCATGGCGAGACGCAGACATTCTCCTCCCCTTCTCCTCCTGATCTCGTAGTTTCAGATCTCCATTTTCACCGCCCTCCTTCCTCTCCGACTCGCGAGTCCGCCGCGTGTCGCTGGCGTTGCAACGCGTGTCGGACGCGTGTCTGTGTCCGATACCGACGCGCCCGGTGCTTCATAGGAAAACACTCTATCAAATCTTAAGCCCACAGTCTTTTCTGATAGTTGAACTCCATCGTAGCAATGGCTTCTTCATCGAAATCCAGAGGGCCTTATGAAGTCTTCTTGAGTTTTAGAGGCATGGACGTGCGTAAAAACTTCGTCGGCCATCTCTACACGGCGTTAATCCAGGGTGGAATACGCACTTTTCGAGATAGCGAGGAACTGTGGAAGGGAGATAAAATATCGATGCTCATGCAGGCCATCGAAGAATCGCGCATCGCGATCATCGTCTTCTCTGAGAATTATGCTTTCTCGTGGTGGTGCTTGGAAGAGCTGGCCAAGATTATGGAGTGCAAGGAGCAAAATGACCTCATCGTTCTACCAGTGTTTAGAAAAGTAGACCCAAAAGAAGTGAGAGGGGGGAGAGCGAGTTATGCACGAGGCCTAGCTAAGCATGAGTCTAAGCATTCGGAGAAAATGGAGAGATGGAAGAAAGCTCTTTTGGACGCTGGTAACTTGATCGGTTGGACTTTGAATGATGGGTAAGTAGAAAGTAGAAAGGGTTCCATCTTTTGTATATGAAACTATTCTTTACGAGTGTGATAATTTTTTATTTATTTAGTTATGGGCTATTTGAGGTCTTCACGTTTCATTTTAGTCACTTTGAGTTCTATAGATTTTCGATTTTGGCCAACCATTTCACAAACTAGTTACAGGTGGCATTTTGAGTTCAAAAAATCACGTGGCTATCCATAAAACAGACGAGTGGCTTTTCCAATAATTAAAAATGGACACTAGCACTTCATCGGCTGAAAAATTTATTGATTCATTTGATCAAAATGGAATGTTCAAACTTGTTTTCCGAATGGACAGAATGTTAAGTAGCGTTATTTCCCTTACCCCATTTCGTACAGGATTAATTAGCGTGTGCAGGCCATGTAAAGCAATAACATCGTGCTTTCGAGGAATTTAGTGGTTTTGGAATCAAAATCTTAACCATCGTTCAAAGTCCTAAATCACATGAGAGTCAAAACGAAGAATAAGTGAATCGTCACATCTAAAGCGAAAGTACATGAATCACTTAAGAAGACAGCTACATGTTTTGATTGGTGTTGAGCTCTCGGAGTTCAAATTTGACTCGATGGGAATACATTTTCTTTTGGCTGTAATTATTTGAAAATGAGATGCACTGCTTTGTTACTTTTGGCTGGTGATTGCTTGTTATTTGCTTATTCCAATTGCTAAAACGATGCTAAAACTTCCTTTTACCCTTTTGCCGAGATGATGAGTCAAATGTTATACAAGAAATTGTGAAGGACATCTCAAATCGCCTAAGCCAAACACCTTTAGAAGTTGCTGAGCATCCGGTTGGGATAGAGTCCCGAGTGGCTGAGGTGAAATCAATGCTAAACCTTGAGTCTAAGGGTGTTCTCATGGTGGGATTATGGGGACAGGGAGGCATAGGAAAGACAACTTTAGGGAGAGCCATTTATAATGATATTTTCAAAAAATTTGACGGTTCAAGTTTTCTGGCAAATGTTCGAGAAAAATCAAAGGATTGTATGGGTTTAGTTACTTTGCAAGAACAATTCTTGAATGATATATTATTACCGCCACAAAAATTAGTGGTGTGCGATGTCGCTAGAGGTAAAAGTCTAATACCACTTAGACTTTGTCAAAGAAGAGTTCTTGTCATCCTTGATGATGTGGAAGACGAAGAAACGTTACGTGCTTTAGCAGGAAAAGCCAAATGGTTTGGCGGTGGGAGCGGGATCCTCGTTACTACAAGAGATAGCCATTTTTCGACTCCCGGGTTAAATTGGGATGATGTGCATGTGTATGAAGTTAAAGTGCTGGATGACGGTGGAGCTCGTGAGCTACTTAGAAAGCATGCTTTTCCGACATACCAAAAATTACAAGGCGGGACAGATCTAGTGCATGGTTTTTTGAATCATGCTAAAGGCCTTCCTTTAGCACTTGTGGTGTTGGGTTCCTTATTACGTGGTACAACAGAAGTGTATGGGAAAGCATACTAGAGAAGCTTTCCAAGAACCTTGACAAAAAGATTAATAATGTGCTCAAAGTGAGTTATGATGGACTAGATAAAGATGAGCAAGAGATCTTTCTCCACATTGCCTGTTTCTTTAAGGGGCGAGCAAGAGAGTATACAAAAAGGTTCTAGACAGGTTGCGATCTTCAAACAATGCGGGATTTGATACTCTTATTAAGAGGTCCTTGATATACATTGAGCTAGGAAGGCTACAAATGCATGACTTGATCCAATTGATGGGTATGGATATTGTGAAACAAGGATGTGATGATGATCCCGGGAGACGCAGCAGGCTATGGGTGTATGATGATGTTCTTGATGTTCTATCATGCAACATGGTAAGACTTGCAAGCACAATCAAATCTATGCTTCTCATCTTTGACTATAATTAATGAATATGCATAACCTAAATATTCATGTATATACAGAGAGATTGTGCTGTCAAAGCCATAGTGTTGGAGTTACCTAAGCGGACAGAGATATGTATTGGTCCCGATGCTTTTACTAAACTGAGAAAGTTGAAATTGCTTATCTTGCGCAATGTTTCTTTCCAAGGTCCTGTATGTCTTCCTAATCAGCTAAGATATTTGGAATGGGCTGGATGCATTCCCTGGATTCCAGAATTTTCCTCTGGTCCAAATAAATTAGTGGTACTTGATGTCAGCGGAGGCAGAATGCTGGGAGAGCCAAAACAATTTGAGGTGAGCATATACCTACATTGACATTTTTTATTATCTAACCTCATTTCTGCATGGGTAGGCGTGTTATATGTACGAGTACACCACAGGAAGTGGTGTTCCTCTGTTTTAGAAACCATTTCACCATTTCTCTTCAAATGACTGTAACTACAGGCGTTAGAAACTTTTTTAAGTGCAGCGAAATTGGGATTTGAAGAATTAAGCGAACCATTCTAATATTTAATGGGAACATTTTGTTGATAAGACGTGCAATACAACTAGATGTTATAAATATATGTGAAAAGTGAATGTTATTTCAAGATTTGTCATGTGGTTGGCATCCGCACTCTCATTATGTGACACTTCACTTTACTTTCTAATAACTTCACAACATGACCCATGGCATAATTTTGCCAAAACTATTTTTGTCTACTAATGAAGAATAGATTTGGTTCAGGTATTTCAATTTGAGTTTTTTTGTGAGACAAAATCAGTTTGGGATAAATGCGTCTACCTATTTGAGATTTTTAATGGTATCATACCTAATTCTTTTAATATTTGTCTAAAATTTTTTGTATGTAATCTGTTTTATACTATGTGGGTATATATTATTCAGTTCTTTCGAAGAAAAAATGTAAAATGTATGTTGATAGGAATTATGTTTGGTTAAGCGATCATAAAAACTAAATTGCTGGTTAAAGCGTGCTCGTGAGTGTGCCATGCGGCTTAATCTCGACCATCAAAAAAGCTTTACCCATGTATATGTATTATGATTACTGGGTAAAGTTTCTAACTGTTCAGTAATTCCTCAATCCGGTATGTAATTCTCACAAAATTAACTTATAGTAACTTGGAATAAAAGCAACCGGAATAGTAGGTTTCAAGTCGCCTGATCTAAATATGAAAGTCCTTACAAGTGGCAACAGCATCCCACGAACGTCCTTGTTTTCCCTTTCAGAATGTTTATCAAAGTTGGTTTCACAGTTTTCGCAGGGCTTCCGAAACTTGAAGTACATCAGTTTCTATGAATGCGGCTCGCTGGTTTGTACACCCGACTTGTCCCGTACTCCAAATCTGATGGAGTTGGAGATCCAGTCTTGCGACAACTTGGAAGTAGTACATGAGTCGATTGCAAATCATGACAAGTTACAGGTGGTGGATATAAATGATTGCCCTAAACTTCATTATTTTCCAATTCTCCATTCAAAAACTCTCCAAGCTCTCCGTATTGAAGAATGCGAATATTTTGAAAGGTTCCCGGATATTCCACATGAACTCGAAGGCCTAAAAGAGCTTTGTTTTAGATATACTGCAATCGAAGAAGTTCCTGCATCAATAGAATATCTTGTCTCTTTGAGGAGAATGTGCTTAGGTGGTTGCGACAGGCTGATAAGCCTTTCGTCTAGCATTTACAAGTTACAAAACTTAGAAGAATTGGAACTTAACGAGTGCAAAAAGCTAACCACCTTCCCCAAGTACGATTATTCAGCTGATTCGGGCATGAAGATCGGACTTCCAAAATTACGCAAATTAAACTTTAGGTATTGTAGTCTATTCGAAGTCGAGTTTCTTGAGAATCTTTTCTGTGTTCCCCTTTTAGAAAGTTTAGAGCTGCATGGGAACGAAATTACCAGCCTTCCTACGTCCATCCACAAGCGTGATCATTTGTCCACATTGATAGTTTCATGGTGCGATGGATTACGAGAGATTCCGAAGCTTCCACCATCTGTTATTTGGTTTGACGCGCAAAATCACCATTCTCTGAAGAATACTGATCATTTGACTTCATTGAATGATTTTGTCCGTAGAGGGTTGGCCATGGCTGATATTTCCTCACAGGTTAGACTCTCTCTCTCTCTCATCATTGTGGAGTTGGAAAACTTAAGAAAATGCAACATCGAAGGCTTAAGGAAAATCCACCGTAGTACTTTTATGGGAATAATTTATTTCGCATGAGACTTGTATATGAATTCAAGTGAGAATCATTGGATCTCTACTGATTTATAGAGCTGTAGTAGGAAGTGGAATTCACTACGATTACTTACTAAACTCAAATTGAATTCTTCTATTCGGATACAAATAACAAATTTGGGTGCTTTCTAATAGTCTACCTTTATAACAGGAGAGGCCCGAGTGCTCTATTATTATTCCCGGATGCCGGATGCCAGAGTGGATCCTCCCTGTTGAAGGGGATTCAATATCTTTCATGGCTTCCGAGGATTTGTATCATAAGTTTCTTGGATTAAGTCTCCGTATTGTTGTTCATGGATATGGACAGGGGCCCAATCTCTTGGAGATTGAAAAACATGTTAATGGCCAAAGTCGGGGTTCCCAACGACAGGGTTTGTTGTCTAATGGCATAGATCATGTTTGGCTTCATCATTCCATAGATCTATGGGGAGAAGTCGATTTTGGTCAAATTGAGGGGAGGTACGTACGATTTAGCCTTACAACACAGTATGTAAGAGTGAAAAAATGGGGACTCCGAATAATATGCAAGCAACTGAATGATGATTTAAGGAATGAGATTCTGTACAATCAGCTAATGGATCTAGCTTTACTCAGCGAGGTTGTTCTTGAATCAACCGATTTAGAAGCCGAGAGTTCACATATGCACGAAGTTAGTTCGATTGAAACAGATCCTCAGGAAGACTTGCAAGATTGTCGAATGAGTACTGAGGAACATAGACAAACGGTACTTCATGAGCTGTCCTCCCTCGAGGCATGCGAACCAAGACCATGGGAGCTTCTAAATCGATTGGCAGAGATGAGTATGGCAGTGTTTGCTCGCTGCTTTTGTTGTTAGGATGATCAGGAAACTCGCTAAGGAAGGAATTCAGAGGTAAGTGAACTCCACTGATCGGCATTTCTACTTGTTCTTCTCGTTTTCTTTTTTCAATAGCATGCTGTGACTACTCACTTTTACCAGCACAACGATGAAAGCGACTGTGCCTCGTAGAGAGAGCTTGACAAGGGTGTGTCTGGAGATTCACAGCAGAAGGATTGGGCAAATAATTTCTCTAGAAGAAAAGTCGGACGAGAGCAAGATCAGATGCGCATACATCTGGTCCGGACTTGGGATGTGCATTTGATGCTGGTGGAGTCAATATTGGAAGAGAAGGCACAACTCCCGTGGAGTATAAACGACCAAGAATACTCTCCGTGAGTTTTATCATTTTGTACTTTTTCTGGAAACTAGTTCTTGAAACCATGGAAACTGGTGACGTAGCTTCAGGTGAACGATTCTCTCCGGAGGTTCTGGGCTTCAGGCAGCATGCTATAGATCAGGTAATGCCTGGCACGCCCGAATTTTATTACGTTGATGTGATACTGGATTTTCAACTCGACTCGGTTGGTACTACAATTGCCTGGAAACTTGAAGAAAGTGTTGTCGAATTTGTTCAAGAGATGCTGAATCAGTGTTTCTTCGTAAGTTGTCTGTGGTTGCTTGATAGTGAATTCAGAGGTTATCGATGTTACAAACTGCAAAATCAGTATTTACTTGGAGTCCAAGAGTAATAGGTTGTGCCCGTGGATAACTAGTCAGATAGTTATTTTTCTTTCGCTCTGTGGACTGTGGATATGAAAAAGACATCATGAGAAATTCGGAGTTTACATAAGTTATTCAATAGACAAAAACACGAGAATCTGATTGTTGATTTTGATTTCTTAGGTCCTGGCAACTGTTTAGGATCCTCTTTTTATCTTTATGTGCCATGGATTTTATGAAGGAAAATGGCTGAGAAGCTAAAACTCCTGGATTCTTCTTGAATGTTGAGTGAAAACCTGATTAATGAAAGATTAACTTCTGAGGTTCCAATAATATGACACACTGGAATGAGCAGCACTTAGTTTCTCAAATTAGTTGCTGTTTTTTGCTCTAGTGTTGTTAGAGCCATATCGGCTTAAGTGTTAGGTGGGAGTTGCATCTGACTTGCATTATGAGTTTGTATTAATAATCATTACTTGGAAGCCATACAGGACATGCAAGATCTTGATCATATAGCTATGAGATATGGATTGATTCCAATTAGATATGAGGTTGTCGTGGTGGCTTCCCCTCTTTTGATTAAAAAAGGCGTAGTGAGAGATGCAAAATCCTTGCAAAATTGCAAGGACAGGGAGGATGACTGCAATTTCACATAAAATTTTGAGAGTATACGACACCGCGTACTAGAAATTAGATCTCATATCAAATAGTGGGGAGAATGCTCTTCAAAGAATGACCCCACCTTGACATTGAGGAGCAATGAGAGTTGTCCGTTCTTCACACATAAGATCCTCTCTTAGACTAGGTGCTGTGGGAACTTGAAGAAAGAACTGAAATTTCCGGAAAAGGTGTATCGATGATTCTGTCTTGGAGACGGGTACTTCCAAAAGAATTCATGATCTAATGCTGTGACACCCTAGGATTTATGAACTATAAGATAAGGGAAATGATAAAAGTGGACCCACCTTATCAATTTAGCCCCTCCCTAGTCAAAAAAATTCTGGATTTTTCTCTCTCCCCACGTTAACTGCTCTGCCGACTCTCCCCTGCCCCTTCTTCTTTTTCTTCTTCTTTACCCTTCTTTTCTTCTTCTATTTTCACTTCGTGCGACGCCTCCTCAGCCACTGAACACCACCACCACCTCACAGCCCGTCAACCACCACTCCCTCCATCGCCTGCAGCCATCGCTGCCGTTGCAGCAGCCCCCGGGAGCCTCGAATCAGCCTGACTCCCCTGCTACAACCCTGTTTCTGTTTCTGCTGTGTTGCTGCAGCTGCTGCCCTTGCTTTGTTTTCGCTCCTGCTGCAGCTCCGATCCTTCCTTTGACCACCCCCGCACCTGTCCTCTTCTCGTTGAGCCGCCTTAGTCCCTCGCCGAACCCCGAACAGCCCCAAGAATCGAAGTGTCTGCTTTGTTCCCCTGTTTTATGCTCTGTTTTGCCCGCTGCTGCGCCGCTTGGTTCTGCAATTGTTCCGACCACCAAGAGCCACCAGCCACCTCCCTCAGTCCCCCTCAGACCACCACTGTCAGCCCCACGAAGTTCCACCACCATCGGAACCCCAGAACAGCCCAAACCGGAGACCTTGCTCTACCTCCACCTGTGCTGCGATTCTGCTTCTGTTTTCAGCTCTCAGTCGCTGCTCTGCCACCCACGGCTGTCCCCTGAAATTGTCCCGACCACCTCACACCCTCACTGTCAACCTCGGAGCCATTTACCACCCAAAAGAGCCGCCACAGCTGCGAACATCCCTACCCTGCCTCTGCCTGCCCTGTTCTGTCTCCGATGTGCCCTGTTCGCGGGCCAGTTCCATGGACTGTGGCCTGTTTTGACCTGGGCCACGCCTGGCTCATGTCCGGCCAAGTTGGCCGAGAACCTAGGCCATGTGCTAGGCCGTGGCCGAGAATTTTGGGCCGAGAGTCTGGGCCTTGTGCCTGGTCCGTGGGCCAAGTTGGCTGAAAAGTTTAGCCCGTGAGCCCAAGTGTCCGAACAACATCTGAAGCTCGTGCCAAGGGATTTTCAAGGATCGTGACGTACTCGCCCTGCATAATTGACTGTAAGTCAACCTCTAATCCTTGGTTAGATCGTTAATTACGTTTGGATTAGTTTAATTAGATTATTATGGTGTTTAAGTAGATTAATTAGGGTTGGGATAGGCTAGAGACTCTATATAGGTTGAATGACCATAATTATCTAAGTTAGTTCAAATGTGATTGATTGAGATTAAATTAGTTGATCGATTGGATGATTTTGCGTGATTGTGAGTGAATAGCGGGTTAAAGGTGAGCGCTCGATTAAGTAAATGAATGAATTAGTTTATATGCAATTGGATTGATTGTTCATTATTAAATTGTTATTTGTGCACAATTCGTGAATATATATGAATGACTGGGTTAAATATCTGGTTAAATTGATTGATTGGTCTGAGTTTGACCACTCGATTTATGGATGCAAGGTCGCATGGGATAACATGTGCATTTGTGTGATTACTCGTGGAGTTTCTTTGTGTGAACATATTGCGTGAGCATTTGACTAAATGCAGATTATAAACTGACTATTTGTTGAGTATGCTCGAGTGGTCATACGATAGATTATTCTCGACAAGTTCGTGCTGTGCCGGTCATACGGAATCATACGACTTGTCGGATGCCGTCAATACGTGTCCGGTGCCGGTCGTACGGATCACATGGATTGTCGGATGCTAGTAACGACTTGTAACGGACCGAAGTCCCTACAGGGATTCCTGATAGTGCCGTGCCGTGCCATTCATACGAATCGCACGGGCTATCGGATGCCGTCGTCGGAAGTAAGGGACGAAGCTTGGTCCCGCCGGTAAACACGGCCGATCGTAGTGTAAAGTCACACCGGTCGTGTGCAATTGGGCCGGATGGCCGCTAATAATCGGACCACGTGTGGTGTCCGCGTATGCGATTGACTTGATATCTATGGGTTGTTATGTGCGGCATATTATGTCGAATATTGCATATCGTGTGATTTTCAGCGGGTGAGCTGCATGTGATTGTAATATTTATATATCGATATGTGATTGATTGATAGGACCCTCTGGATGAATCAACCCCCTAGCCAGGCTTTGACGTTAACTGACGGAGATTTATATCTCACCCTATTATTGTTATACTATTTTCAAGTTCTAAGTGATGAAGCTAGTAGTTCTTGAAAAGGCGATAATGACAAGAGTGACGTAGCTCTATTTGGAGTAGATATGAAGTTGATCCTACCCCGCCCCGAAGTATGGGGCTGATTAATGAGTCATCTCGGTTGACTTATGATGTGACTGTAAATAAAATCATGTTTTTGAATTAATGCGTTTTCCTACTTGCCTATCCCTATCTTATATCTTGTCCGGGAATATTGTACGTTTCTACATGCGTAGTTAATCTCATGGGTTGGTAGTGTGCCCGGGATGCTATCCTTTTAACCCGAGGGACGAGATGGCGGGGATGCCGCGCGCTCGAGGATCGGAGCGTTACAAATGCAGTTGGTTTTGACAAAAATCCTGTCCCTAGGATACAACGATCTTCCTCACTTAGTCTACACACCAAGCAAAGGATGAACATGATTCAAGCCTTGAACGAAGGAAACGGCACTAAGAGATGCACCGATTCAAAGATAAACTATTGGAGTCAAACGTTAAACAAGAGTAAGAAACAATAGATGGATCTGTTTGATTGTGACTTGAGCAGTACATAAAGTAGCTAATATAGATTATGGACAATGTCTTTCTATTGAATTGTTAGTTTTGAAAGAAGCAGTTCAAGCACAGGGAGGACGCATCTTGCAGATGAAGCAGATGAAGTACCATCTTGCTCAATGTCCACCGCGTAGAGCTCAAGAACTAGCCCAAATTATTGCATTGTTTCATTTTAGAGAGAATGAGACTGTCGTTATAATGGTGACATGGTTCATATACAATGATTGGAAGATGCAGCTGATTGAAATCCATGCTAGGCAGAATCAGTATACAAGTCATTTGCAAATCTTCTCTTAATCAGATTAGCCATGCCAGTATCTCTCTGAAGAGAAACTTACCCATCTGTGTTAAATGCCTCAAAGTATCCCTTGTTTACAGCTATTGTTTGTTCTCCAAGGACATCAGGTTTAAGGCATAGCTACCCCAAACACCTCTTTTAAATCTCTTGGGAGAAGTTTGCCAAGGTATAGAGCCTACTTACTGTCATTTGAAGTAAATTGTACTTTAGAGATAATTTACTTGCCTGCAAACCTGTTTCCTGGAGTACAGGCATTTCTTGAAATTGATATTCTTAGGACCTAACTGTAAACTTCCCAAGTTGAGCACATTTCTATATCAGCAAACTTGTTTTTGCTGAGACGTACCTTCTTGTGCAAAGTGCTTTGTCAATTAGTCTGCTAAACTATCTCTTGCTTGATATTTGGAAATGTTTTGCAAATGGAATCTGTCTCTGGTTTCAAGCGACGAGCTAGGTAAAAACGTGGAATTATCAGAAATATTGGGTGGCTTTCACATAAATTTCATCTATGCTTGCCCTTCAAAGTGTGTGCTTGATTTATGAATGTCTCCAACTTTTTCTTGTTTGTCTTGCAGTAATGGAAATTCTGGATCAGAGGCTTTCAGATTTTGTGGAGGTATAATGGCATCAGAAGTAATTTCTCTTCTGCAAGTTTTTTATGAAGGTGCAAACCTTAACGGTATGAACAGCCATCCACCATTTTAACCAGCTGAATTGTCCGTACGAAAGATTGTTAAAATACTGCAGTTAGCACCTATTTACATTAGATAACATATGGGAAATGATTGTTCTTTCACAGTGGACCATGGTAAAATGCACTCTTTAAGAGGCTTTTATGAGCATAGCAGAGCGGTTGTGCAGTTTTAACCAAAGTTCACTTTATCGATCAATGAACTCGAGCATTATGCCTGTGAGCAACATCTCCCTGAAGGACCCTTCTCGAAAAATCTCTTTCAAAATCTAATGCTATCGTCTTCCTAGCACTCGTCTTCATTCATATTGATCGAGAAGAATTCAGGAATCCTCGTTCTATTTCTACTTTACAATCAATTCTCTCAACGAGCTGACTGTAGCTGAGGCTGTCGGTAATTGCAGAGCGCTCTCTCTCTCTATCTCCCCCTCTCTCCCCGCACGCACGAGCACACTTGTCCCTATGTAAATGGTTTTTCGCAGTAAAATATGTTGTTGCATCTTTGGTCTGAAGAATTATCTACACACATCCCAGGTAAATAAATCTGGCCCGGTGGAATTTTTGTGCTTATAAAGCTTAATGAAAGTGGAAGCGTGGAAGTAGTGGGTCATTGGCTGCATAAGAGCACATTCAGAAGTTAGGATAAGTTGCACATCTGGAGATGGTGGGTACACTTATCCAGACTGACACCAAGTATAATTGCTTCATTGTGGTGGTGTTCAGCCATATAAAGGTTGCTACCAGTAGGTGTAGAATTTTCCCAGTAAACAAAAGGTGAGAGTTTCAGGTGCCCAATCTTTTCCTCTGGCCAATTTTCAGATGCCCTGTTTATCAAATGTAGGTTTCCTCTAGACTGGGTATTCTTAGCCAGATTGCCGTTTGAGAAATGGGACATTATGTCCTTGGTTAAGGAAAAAGATGAAGTTAATGGTTGATAATCTGTTTGGTTAGACTCGTCGGGGGAAGTTTCTTCTTCCTTGATCCCTGTCGTGAATGACTAAACATATATGGTTCTTGGTCGACCGATTCTTCAATTTGAGCTCTTCATTTGCAAATATCTCAAAGCTACTGATCATACCAAAACTTTTTCATGCTTCCGAGATGATTAGTGCACCTCAGGGACTCATTACGGACATAAAAAATTTAGGACTTTTTTGACAATTTTTCTTAGTTCATAATGCTATCTAATTTCTCGTGTCTTGCTAATATGTGGCTCCGGCTCCCAATTGCCTGAGCCTTGCTGACCACAATACATCCGGCAGTAATATGCAACAACCTTTGGGATTCCTTAATTCTACGGATGAAAGATGGTCCTGAGATAGCACTTTAATTTTTAGTCCTGATGGCACAAACCTGAACAAATTTATCTTTTTATAGGTTTCAGGTTGTGCTCACCAGGTTTAAAACATATTGGAATTATTTTTAATTACTATTTCATAAATATTTAACTCCATATAAAAATTATTCATCAGGTAAAAATTGTATTCACAAGATTTTAAAATATACACACCATTTTCAAAAGGAATTCACAAGAACTCTCAATTCCTAGAATTTGTTTGGTAAATGACGTTTTAGGCCGCGCCACATAGAATGGTAATAAAATGGGAGAGCAAACTCACAGCTCAGTAAGTGACAATCATCATTACTTCTTTGAGCTCAAGTAATGATTAATGCCATTTTGTATAAGTATATATCGGCATAATGCTCGTGGAAGTAATACCAACGGGTATTCTCAAATAACAAGAATATTTCATATATTCTTCATTAGTCAATGCATCACATAAATGCGTCAATGCATCATAGAGATGCATCAATGACTATATAATAGGCCGCAAATATCAATGTCAACCACTCATATCAAGAACCGCTATGACACATTTCGCCAGGTGACAAATATATAAATATACATTGCACAACCCAAATTATGGCCCTCTTTGGTTCAGCATTTGGCCAAGGGACTTTAAGAAAATGCAAATACTTTTGTGTTAAAGGCATTTTTCAAAATCCAAGTAGTGTTTGGTAAAGTATATTTTAAAAACACATTTGAAAAGCAACTTTGACATAATTGTTTGGTAAAAATAAACTTTGTAAAATATTTTTTCTTTTTGAAAAAAAGGCAGCGACAATGGCCGGCCGGCGGGCGGCGACCGGTAGTGGCGACGACGGTGGCTGGCGACCGGTGGCAACCCGTGGCAGCGGCGGCGGGGATTGGCGACAGGCGGCAGCGGCGGCGGGGATAGGCGATCGGAGGTGGCGGCAGCGGGGATCGGCGACCCGCAGTGGCGACCGGCGATGGCGATGGCAGCAACCGACGATTAGCGGCGACCGGCGGCGGGGATCGGCGATCGGCGGCGGCGATCGGCGGCCGACAGCGGCGAGCGGCGGCCGGTGACGACAACAGGCAACCGGCAACCGGCGGCGGCAACTAGCGATTGATGGCCAATGGCCGATGGTGGTAGGCGGTGATAGCAAGCGAAGGTGACAAAATTAAAATAATAAAAAAAATTAGTTGCATTTCCCAAAAGTCCGTTAGCTTAAAGTACCTAGTACTTTAGGCTAAAGGACTTTGGAGAGCATTTGATATGTAATTGCATCTTCCCAAAGTGAGTTAAAAAATGAACCAAACACCATTTGTATTTGGCCAAGGGACTTTAGAGCCCCAATGTTAATTAGGAATGCTGTACCAAACCGGCCCTATAATCTTTCTCAAGGATATAGTCGTAAAAGCCACTTTTGCAAAGTTGCTCTATGCCAGAATTACTATTATAGGTGAGGACCTAGACTTGATTTGTTCCTGGGCTTGCGGACGTTTTATGGGTCTTCAGGATAGCAAGGCCTTTGTACTCATGCTAATAACTTTGCGTATAAAAAAAATTGAAATAATTTTATACCTATTATATACTTAGTTGTGCACATAATTATGTATCGTTTAAATAGTCATGTGTTGAATTGTTACGGATCACTTGAAAAAAAACGAAAAGAAAAGGAAAAGCAAAGAAAAGACGACTACTTGGAGATTGGGAATTGCCCTTTCGACAAAGCCATCAAAGGTTTTTCTTTTTCTTTGTTTTTTTTCTTGGTTTTTTCATTAGTGAGCCTTTTAACAAAAGTTAAGCTAATGACATAAAATACTTCAACTACAAAATGGAAAACGAAGAGTAGAAGACCAAAAGATGGAAACCATTCCTCGAAGGTGATTTTCTAAAGTTACTACTGCTCAGAGGTTGGGGATGCCATTTCGAGGATGCCAGCAGAGTTTGCTAGCCAATGGTGAGCCTATGACTTAGATGACAAAGAATCCACCGCCATAAAGTTGTTTGTGAGTTTGTGCAATAATTGAGTCCATCCTTAAGCACCGTCATTTTTGTTGACCTACCTAATAAAAAGTCGTGCATCTTTCAAGAATGTTGCTAGAGCAAGTAGCGATCATCATTATTTTTGTGAGATCAAGTAATGGCTGTTGCATTTTAAATCAAAGGTCCGAAGTTAATTTGTTAATAGGGCTTAAGGGGGTGTTTTATGAGCCTACAGGGTGGCGGGGCTTTCGGGTTCGCGTCCCATGAAAAACCATCAAATAGCGCTGGACCTATTACATACTTAGTTGGCTTTGTAATTATATGTCTTTTGAGTCGTCATTTGGTAAATTAGTATTGATCATTTGTTGAAAAAGGAAAGCAAAGAAAAAAAATACTAGTCGAAGGTTGGGAAGGACATATTTCGAGGAAGCCAACAATATATATATATATATATATATATATATATATAGACACACACACACACACGCACGCGATCAAAGCCATTTCCTCGAAGTTGTTATGCGGTTTTCAGTCAAAATAAGTCTAGATGTTAACAACTATTAGATATCTTGGTCCATACTTAACCATCATGTTTTTCCCAAAGTCGTAAATTTTACTATAGCTCAAATTTTATTTTATTTTTCTGGCAGTGCGTGTAATTATATATCTATTGTCTTGAGTGGTCATGTGATAAATAATTATTATACAAAGGAAAAGGAATTTCTCGGAGGTTGATAATAAATTATTAGTCAAAATAATTTGTGATAGACTAGACGCAAATGAGAAGGAGATATTTCTGCACACTGCCTGTTTTTTTAAGGGCCGGGTAGTGAGCATGTAAAGAAAGTGCTCGACAGTTGCGATTTTAAAGCAATACTAGGATCACGAATTCTCACCGAGAGATCCTTGATAAGAATTGAGCAAGGGAACTTGCAAATGCATGACTTGATTTAATTGATGGGTAAGAATATTGTGAACCAAGAATGTGATGATCTTAGGAGACGCATTAGACTATGTATGCATGATGATGCTCTCGGTGTTCTATAAAACGACATAGCAGGATTTCCAAATACCATCAAAATTTTGCTCCTTATCTTTAACTCTAATCGTTGCACATGCATAACCTAAATAGTCTCTTATATATATATATATATATAGGGAGATTGTTCTATAAAAGCCATAGTGTTGGAAACACCTGAGCCGACAAAGATATGTATCCGTTCCGATGCTTTTACAAAAATTAGAAAGTTGAGATTGCTCATTTTTGCGCAATACACATAATTTTCTCCAAGGTCCTATATGTCTTCCTAATGAACTACGGTGGTTTCAATGGGCTGGACGTGCTTCCGCTATTTCAGAATTTTTGTGACATTCCGAATTTCCTGTCATTTCGAGACTAATGAATGAAAAGTTATCTAACAATTTATTTCGGTGTTATCTTGCTCGGATCCGATCGGTCTCCAGTTAACTAACCATAAAATGGGATTTCGAAATTGGACAATGGACAATGAAGCATGCCAACATTTGATACAAATTGGACGTCACCTCATCAAGGGTAATTTCTATTGGAAAAGCGAAAAATTTGGACTATCAGTGCAAAATTACCATTTTGCCCCTAGGAGGTATAATTTGGTGTTAAGGAAGGATGAAGGGCATTTTGGTCAATTGACACCCCCATGGACTACCGAAAATGTGAGAGAAATATTGGTCAACGATGTTCAATGAATTCCAAGATATTTATGAAAATAAGGCCAAATATGAATTTTTGGATAATTATCCATAATTAACCCTATTGACTTACTATTCACATTTTGACCAACCCCAATTATTGGTGATAAACACACACTCTCTCTCTTCACTTCAGTTGAACACTTTCTCTCTCTCCCTCTCTACGTTGCCCCCTTCTTCCTCTTCCTTTCCCATGAGCAGAATCTACTCAGCATGACCAGCTGGCTGCTTTGTCTGACTGCTTCACTGATTTAGCTATAACTTTTTCGTCCGACGTCGTCTTGAAGTAAGACCACCTCCATTTGAAAGCTTATTGTCTTATTTTTCCAGGGACATATTATAAGCTCGATTTGGCCTGGTAGTTTTTCCCATACGCCTGTTTGAATGGACAAAGGTCTGGACGAGGTAGAATCTGACCCGGTTTGAGAGAGAGCCTTCTTGCATCGGTTTCCAAAGCTCATTTGGCTTCCAACTTGTGGTGAAACCTTCTAGACATGTTGTACTTGAGTTGGCTGAGTTAGGATTGCAAGTTTAGTTGAGATTTGAAGAATTTTCATGGCTGATTTGAGGTAAATTCTGGAGGACAGAATCTGTCCATTTGCGCGCCTAAAGGAATTGGACTGATTGGAGGCCTTAAAGGTGTCATTTTGAATTCAAATTTTTGGTGAGACCTCTATAATCATAGATTGAGAGGTTAGCAAGAAGATTATGGGATAACTTGAAGTTTAGAGGAAGTTTAATTGCTGATTTAAGTTGGTTGTTGCAAAACCAGTTTCTGCTTAGCTGCTGCCCTGTTCAGGTTGAAGCTGTTGGAGGCTATTTAATGTGTCGATTGGCTTTGAAATTCTTGATAATACACCTTAGGATATAGTATAATGTGTTATTGTGGAGTACACAAGTTGGATTGGAGTTTAGAAGTGGTTTCATGGCTGATTTGTGTAATTGAACTCAAACCGTATACTGTCCTATTTTTGGACAGAATTGAAGTTGGACCTTGAGGCTTCATTTGGTGGATTGAGCTAGTCCAATTTGCTTAGTAAGTCACCCCTAACCCTTTATTAGGAAGTTAAGGTACTAATGGAGGAATTTGACTTTCAATTGATGGATTTTACAAGGTGATTTGTACTTACAATGAGCAAGGTCCAATGTGGCTTATAGTTGTCGAACAATGTGTGTTTACTTTAGAGTGAAATTGTGTTTTTTAATGGTCATCTGATATTTGATTGCCTTAATGTGTGAACTGTTTTCCATGCAATAAAAGTGTTGGCCATGGTGTTTCTCATATTAATAGTATTGTTGATTGCTTGAGTTTGATATACTCGATCATGAAGTTTGTGGAAAGATAAGAACGGCTCGTGAGCCCTTAATAATGAGAGACATAATATGAATTGGCTAGTGGATGGAAACGAGATATGTGAAACCTTGAGACTTGGCCATGCGGGGACGAGTTTATCCCGAGACTTGTGCCATGCTAGGAGAAAGGAAATGAAATATGTGAAACCTTGGGACTTGGCCATGCGAGGACGAGTTTACCCCGGGACTTGGTCATGCGAGGAGAAGTTATACCCCGAGTCTTGGTCATGCGGGGTAAGTTTGATGCGTGTTGAGATGGGCCATGGAGATGGCATTGGGAACCCGATGCGTTGAAACGCGGGTCCAGAAATTGTTATAGCCTAAGGCGTAGTAATATACGGGCCTGGTCGAGGAGTTGAGATTGAATGGTGAGCCCGAGGCATGTTTACACGGGCCAATTCACCGAGTTGAGAAATTATGGTAAAATGAAAATTAAACTATAATATATGAAATTATTTTCATGCTAGTACGTAAAGCTTGGTCATCCGATGAGCTATGCCTTGAAATTGTGATTGTTATGCCATGCATGTTGACGTGTGTTGCTGTTTCATGATATGTGCTTTGTTTTGTGGATTATTATAAAAATAAAATAGATAATAATGCCTCTGGAGGTACTAGCTGCCTAGTCTAGGTTTAGGGTTAGCTTATTGAGATGTAAATATCACCCTATCGTGGGATCACCATTTTCGAGTCCCAAGTGATGCATCATGTGATTGCCATGGAGTAACATCGGAAGGCGTTTTTGGGAGGACTTAGATATTAAGTTCTATTCGGATATAACCCTTTGTAATCTTAAGAAATTGATAATTTTGTATTGTCTGCTTTGATTATGCAGCCAGTTTGGTGAATACTAAAAGAGGTACCATCCTTCGTCATAAGTCATTATTGGTGATTAATGAAAAGGAGTAGTTTGCTCGCTTCCTCAAGTTCAATTAATTTATATAAACTTATAACTTGATGGCCGAGGGATTCGGGGAGACCAAAGCAAGTCAAACGGCATGGTAGGATATTCGCGTGCTTACTAGGTTCGGGGCGTGACATACCCGTTTGTTTGTTATCGGAGCGAGGTCAGCTCGATCCAAATCGACTTGGATTGATATGGAGTGATGACTTGAGGACGATTTGATAGTGAGACCCTTAGGATTAAGCATTGATTTTTGAATCTTGAGGATTATAGGCTTGAACTTGTGTGGTACTCTAATGGTTCTAGTAATGATTGTAATGGATGAACTTGGGAGATGTTACAACCGAAGTTCATAAGGAAGCAAACAAAGATTGAAAAGTCATAAGCCCGGACAATGAGGTTGAAAATGTGCTTGAGTTTAATAGAGAATTACTTATGAACAGAGGGTCAGATGGACTGTACAATTATGATTATGGCTTGCCAATGACCCAACTTGAGTTATATGCTAGAACATAGGCAATGGATTTATGAGATGTGACGGTCATTGGTGGAATTAGAGATCTTCTGTGGATGAGAATTGATTTGGAAATGATTATGGTATGACGAGTAACAAGGACAATCATGTAGTACTTGTATTTGTGGCATTAAAATGGAAGTCGAGGAATGTGCATGCATGAGCTTATCACTATCGAACCTAATAAACTGTCACTTTGTATGGGACAAGTTGACAGGATACCTATAAACCGTAATGAAGCATGGTATGGTACGTGTGGAATGGGGCTTTCTCCGTAGATGTATGACTTGGGACAACCTACAACGACCGTGTCCGATGAAAGCGGGGAGTAATCGCCGGGACAGATAGGTCCGAACAAGGAGCGGCTCTTGATAGGCTTCTAAGACGGCAATGAGGCAGGAATGACCCAGGCCATAAATTGAAAGGGAAAGTCTAGGTATTAGGTTAAGTCCGATCTTGATTAAGAGATGTGTTGCACTAAATTGATCCTTAAGGAGAATTTTCAAAATTTACCCGGCATTTGTGATGGCGCTTGTGATTGGTATGATTAAAAGCTCCGTGCTTGGCAGTGGATGCTGTTAAAAAAATATTTATGTTTGTGATTGGCCTGTTGGGTGTGTTTTGTAGTTGGCATCATGTAATTATTATCACCAAGGTCTAATTGAGAGATTAGACGGCGTGTGGGGTTCATACCCCGTTGAACCGATGTCTTCCGAAAGTGTGATAGCTTGTTGTGTTCGTATTAGAGGAACATGTATCTTTATACTTAAAGTATGAGCCATTAACTCACTGAAGTAATGCCTTGAATGGTTGATTGATGTTGGCCTAGTTGAGTTATGGCCTAGTTGAGACTTGCCTAATAATTGGCTGTTAATTGAGAAATTGCCTCGTTGAGGCTGGCTTGATAGGTAGTCGCTGGTTAAAGGTGATTTGGAATCCTTGGATAATTGGCAAGTAGTTGAGAGTTGCCTAAGAACCACTGGATGGTTGATTGCTGGTGATAGATAATAATATGAGTAGCTTGAAACTGCTAGACTCGAGTATATGACTTAAGTCTTTAATTCATGGAGGGAATTATAGTGGTTCAAGTGCCATAAGGACCTAATGAGGTCAAACGACTAGAGTATGGTCACTAAAAAAGTATTTAGCTCGAGTGTGCAAGATATGAGAAGATTCAAGAACTAAAAGGAATCATGATAAGTGAGTAAAGATGAACTACAACAGTATAAGCGCTAGAAGAGCGTTTGGCCCGAGCTTGTAAATTGTGCAAGACCCAAGAGTTGAAGGGGTCAAGAGAACCTTGAGAGGATTTGAAATTCGATGGGTAGACAGACTCAAAAAGGAGTTGCCATTGTTGCCCAAAACAGATAAGATTGCTACTGTTAATTGTGTTGTTAGGAAAGTAAATGGTAGAGATCGTGGGAAAGATGATAAAGAATGGAAATGAAAATCGTTTGAAAGAAAGCTTGTGGATGAATGCATAAGAGTGAGATTGATTAAGTTTGATGGAGAGAGTAAATTTAAAACTGCCTTTCTTTGGATTGGGGATTGTGTAAGGAAACATTAGAGGTTTTGGGTGCACGTAAGAAAAGAAGTGACCCCGGCAGTTACTATCCATATGAGGCCATGAATGATTGGTGAAAGGTTACCAAAGGAAGAGCTTTTCCTTGAAGGCATGATATCTGCCTAGATTGCTTTCGCTAAGTTGTTCAATAGAAAGTACCTTTCCGAGGTTTCTCGATAACAAGGATTGCCTGAACTTTAATAGCTTTGCAAAGATATGAAGGCGATCAACCAATACGAGACAAAGTTCTCGAAGCCGTCTAAGTGTACTAAGGGTGGTCAAGGACCCTTTGAATGAAACGTAAAGTTCCCGAGTGGATTGAAATTTGGAAGCCTTGTGGCTAGTTATTATTCCTAAATCGAAGAACTCGTAATGGATCTTAATGAAAGGAGCGGATCATCGGAAGGAGTATGAGTAAGAAAACTATTGCTCATAGATTACGAACAAAGAGATGTTCATTATGGAACATGGAATGTGCCCGTGAGGAATGGCTATTACCTAAGCGTAAGACCCATGGTGTAAGATGGGTAGTCCGTCTCCCTTGTCATGGAAAGTGTTAAGGAAAATTGGAATGCTAGGTTGCCCAGATTTAATGGTTCTCCGAGTTTGATTGAGATTGAACTGGAACCATTGGAAATGGGGTTCTAAGTTGTTGTCCCTAAAGAATGAGACGTTATCCTTAAAGACGATTGGACCATGAGATGGCCGTTGTTGAAAAGAAAAGTGAATGGATTTAATAGTCCTAACTACTCGCGATTTTAATGAATGGATGAGTAAGAGAAAAGGGTACTTAAGATGTATTTGCCAGGCGACTTGAGGTAGTCGAATTGAATATCCAAAATATGGATTTGTGAAAACCGAGGAAGAACCTCGACTCCTTGAAACCTTACCACTTGAGGTGACTAAATCATTGGAAGAAAATGCCAAGTATGGTGACATTTGGAATCCCGGAATAAATGCACCGCCGTTGGCATAGACTCCAAGATTGGCGTCCTATGTAATAGGAAGGACGAGGTGGATTCAAAGTAAAAGAATGCCACTGAAATATATAGTTTCCTTCATAGGGTAGGATACGCTAGTATGGAAGGAAGTGAAAGTTCTAATCATCTCGGTGTTAAAATTTAGCGTCCGGGCTAAGAAAGAAGATGCAGAGCTCAAATGATTTACGTAAGATATTTCTGAGGAACTACTTTGTAGACAATGTCGAATTCCAGGATTTGTCGAAGTTCGGTTGAGTGAATGAAATTGGGATAAGTTCGTGTTAGCTGGTTGTGGAACCAAGAGGTTAAGGCACTAATGCCCCTTGAGAAAAGAGTGACAAAAATGCACAAAATGCTACCCGATCGGATTGGTGACCCATGAGAGCAAAAAACCAAGGTATGAGCTCTCAAGTGGATGGTACGAAGGACAGCTTGAACGATTCAACATATGGTAGCAAGAAATTGACAATAGTCGGAGTAAGTATCCAAGGAATAATGGGATTGATTGTTGCCACCTTATGAGACGCCGATCGGACTTGTTTAAGGAGCTACGAGAAAAATGAACAGCTTACGAGGGTATCATATGGACCCTAAGGAAACGCCCGTTGTATGCTAAATGTGAAGAGTGCGAGCTGTGGGCTTGATAAAGTGAGATTCCTTAGTCGCGAAATGCTAGGAAATGAAATCTCTGTGCAACCCTAGAGCAATGGAATAAGCGATGAATTGATTAAGGTCGGTATGAATTACTGAAAGTTGAAGTTTCCCGGGATTGATGGATTACTATAAATGCTGTGGGAAGATTTCCCCCACAAGAGCTATTCCATCGATAAAAAGGACTAAGGATGAGATGTAACGCGAATGGATGGATGAATGTGAAAAGAGTTCTCAAGGACTTAAGTCAAGTTGGTGACCACGCCGATAGTGGCATGTCCGTTTGGAATTGAAAGGCTTATAAAAATCATAATGATGCGACGCAGAAAATAAATTTGAGGCATAACAAGACAATCAAAAGTGGGCATTGCGTATACGTCGTGACGATAAAGCCATATGGATTGGAACGCCTAGTGCATGATTGGAGTTGGCTTGCGAACGTCCTTGAGACGAATTCTGGGGAAACAATACTTGCGTGGAAGAAGGTTTCAAGCCTATGTATACCACAAGAGCATAAAGTATCAACTTGCTAAGAGGAACTGAATGAGAGGCAACTCTGATGGATGAAATCGCTTACGGATATGGGAGCATTGCTTATGTAAAGAAGATCTCGCAAGTATCTAAATTATAAGGGTTCGAAGTATTGATCGTCCCAAAGGGAACTGGAGGAAAGGTCATGAATGTGCTACCCTATATCGTTTAGGAAAGGTGAATTAAGTAACGGATGCGTATAATTGGAAATTGAGCATCGTGCAATTGGTGATGGAGGAACAAACCTTACCCCGAGAAATAAGAGATTCAACTTCTAAATTAGAAGTTTACCAATTGACTAGGTTGATGGCTACTTGAAGCATCAAACCCGAAGGTCAGAAAGGAATTGAGACGTTGCGATGAACGAACTCGGATATCTAAGGGGTTGTAGAAATAAATAGAACGGAGAGGAAATCTAGACTTCTGAGTACTTGGAAAAAGAAGCATAACAGGCCTAGAGTTAGTACAACGATCGGCTGAGGTGGTAAAGGTCGTTAGAGAAAGATTGAGAGCAGCGTAGAGTCGTTAGAAAAAGTTATACCGATAAACGATGCAAACTTTTGGAGTTTCAAGTTTGCGATCACATTTTCCTTAAGGTATCGCCAATGCGAGGTTTATCATTGTTTGGAAAGAAACGAAAACCGAGTCCAAGATACGTAGGTCCTTTTGAAATCTTGGAAAGGATTGGAATCTTGGCATACAGATTTGCCTTGCCACCGAACTTGTCACAAGTTCATAATATATTTTATGTGTCGATGCTAAGAAAATACGAGCCAGACCCAACCCATGTGTTGGATTATGAAACTATTTAAGTGGATGACCGAGTATTGCATGTGGAAAAGCCGGTTAGAATCAAAGATCGAAAGGAGCAAGTCTTGAGAAATAAGACGATACCATTAATCAAGGTGATTTGGGAGCACTACGGAACTAAAAGCGCTACGTGGGAAAGTGAAGAAGCGATGATGCGTCGGTACCCCCATTTGTTTGAGTAGTTGCGTTTATTGTAAATTTCGAGAACGGAATTTTTGTAAGGGGAAAGAGTTGTGATATTCTGAATTTCCCGCCATTTTGAGACTAATGAATGAGAAGTTATCTAACTATGTATTTCAGTCTTATCTAGCTCGGATCCGATTAGTCTTGAGTTAACCGACCATGAAATGGGGTCTCGAAATTGGGCAATGGATAATGAAGCATGTCAACATTTGACACGAATTGGACGTCACCTCATCGAGGGTAATTTCTATTGAAAAGGTGAAAAATTTGGACTGTCGGTGGGAAATTACCATTTTGCCCATGGGAGGTATAATTTGGTATTAAGGAAGGATGAATGGCATTTTGGTCAATTGACACCCCTATGGGCTGCCAAAAATGGAAGAGAAATATTGGTCAATGATGGTCAATGAATTCCAAGATATTTATGAAAATAAGACCAAATATGAATTTTTGGATAATTATCCATATTGACCTACTATTCACATCATGACCAATCCCAATTATTGGTGATAAATATACTCTCTCTCTTCACTTCAGCTGAACACTTTGTCTCTCTCCTTCACCACGTTGCCCCCTTCTTCCTCTCCCTTTCCCACGAGTAGAATCCGCTTAGCTCCACCAGCTTGTCGCTCTATCTGATCGCTTCACGTATTCGGTCATAACTTCTTCGTCCGATGTCGCCTTGAGGTAAGACCACACCATTTGAAAGCTTATCATATTATCTTTCCAAGGACATACTATAAGCTCGATTTGGCCAGGTAGTTTTTCCCATAGGTCTGTTTGAATGGATAAAGGTCTAGACGAGACAGAATCTGACCCGGTTTGAGAGAGACCCTTCTTGCATCGGTTTCCAGAGCTCATTTAGCTTCCAACTTGTGGTGACACCTTCTAGACACATTGCACTTGAGTTGGCTGAGTTAGGATTGCAAGTTTAGTTGAGATTTGAAGAATTTTCATGGCTAATTTGAGGTAAATTCTAATGGACAGAATCTAACCATTTGCGCGCCTAAAGGAATCAGACTGATTGGAGGCCTTAAAGGTGTCATTTTGACTTCAAATTTTCGGTGAGACCTCTATAATCATGGATTAAGAGATTGGCAAGAAGATTATGGGATAATTTGAAGTTTAAAGGAATTTTAATTGCTAATTTAATTTAGTTGTTGCAAGAACAATTTTTGGTTAGCTGCTACCCTGTTTGGGTTGAAGCTGTTGGAGGCTATTTAAGGTGTCAATTGGCTTTGAAATTCTTGATAAGACACCTTAGGATATAGTATAACGTGTTATTGTGGAGTACAAAAGTTGGATTGGAGTTTAGAAGTGGTTTCATGGCTGATTTGTGCAATTGAACTCAAACCGTATACTGCTATGTTTTTGGAAAGATTGAAGTTGGACCTTGAGGCTTCATTTGGTGGATTTAGCTAGTCCAATTTGCTTGGTAAGTGACCCATAACCCTTTATTAGGAAGTTAGGGTACTAATAGCAGAATTTGGCCTTCAATTGATTGATTTTACAAGGTAAAATATACTTACAATGAGCAAGGTCCAATGTGGTTTATTGTTGTCGAACAATGTGTGTTTACTTTAGAGTGAAATTGTGTTTTCAAGGTCATATGATATTTGATTACCTTAATGTGTGAACTGTTTGCCATGTAATGAAAGTGTTTGGCCATGGTGTTTCTCATGTTAATAGCAATGTTGATTGCTTGAGTTTGATATACTCAATCATGAAGTCTCAGGAAAGATAAGAACAGCTCGTGAGCCCCCGATAATGAGAGACATAACATGAATTGGCTAGTGGATCTAAACGAGACATGTGAAACCTTGGGACTTGGCCATGCGGGGACGAGTTTACCTTGGGACTTGTGCCATGCTGTGGAAAGGAAACGAGCTATTGTTGACACCTAAATTTTGATATTTCTAAAATCATCCATTTCAAGCATAAAATGAGAACTAGTCATAGTTCTCACTAAAAATAAATTTCTCATGCATTACATATTTACTTTTCGTCAGTCGTAAGCATCATTGTGTTCAGCTTAAATTGACAAGCGGACGGACTGGGCATCACATGGAAAATTCGACTAAGCATGGGGATATTGCCAAAAATTCTAAGAGGGCTTGAGCCTATTTTTATATTTAATTCAGCCCATTTATGCTCATTTAAATGTTAAAGGCTCTTAATTAATTATTCATTTAATTAATTAAAGCCCAATTTGAGCTCGGGATTATACAATTAAGCCCGCAAGAGCAGGAAATTGAGCTAGCCCATGACAATTCCTCTTGTGGCGGAAATTATTGAGGAGTTTTAATGAGATCGGACTCTTGAAGATCAGAATTTTTAATCCGACGGTCACCCTAGTCTATAAATACCACGTTAAGCTTAGGGTTTAGGGGGAACGGATATGATAATACACGGCCAATGTGAGAGACGTCTCTCCGGTTCGTCTTCATCCGTTGTCCAGGGGGCCACGGACACTTCAAGATACACGGCCATGGAAGGAGAAGGGGTGTCTCCATGGTGAAATTCAAAGAGACGCCCACGCACGGAGAGAAGGTGGGGACATGGGAATTCGCAAGTTGAGAATCTGAAGAAGACTGCACAAATTCAAAGAGATATCAACGACTTTGCATATCCGATTTCCCTAACATTCACCAACTGGGATTGCTTGATTAGCTTCATTCTGGGAAAAGATACCATGCTCCATCGTTGCATCTATCACCGATTCTCCACTAGTCGAACGTGCAGTGGTTTGGTTTTAGTATTATCTCAAGATTTTCCCTTTTATTGCACTTTAATTAGTTCCTGCAGGTTTTCAACAAGACGAGATTTTCACCTCCGATGTGTTTTGGCAAGCTACTTATAAAAACCCAGTGAAGTTGCAATCCCGACCATACTTCCGGTCTCCTATAAACGAGCAACGTCCCGGACGCTCTTACAATTTCCAGCAAGTGCGGTTCCGGGGAACTCCATACGAAGGGGGCCAATTCATGAGAAGACACGGCCCTTAGAGGGTTCATAATACACACTCGCACCTCCCTCATCGAAGCAGATGGCTTTAACTTGAAGCACTCGTGAGATCCCGATCACAACAAGGCAGTGAGGCATGGACTTCTTCGGGAAAGGACACCGGCTCGCACACACTTGGGAGTTTATGCTTTGAAGGACACGATTCACACATGCTAACAGGAAGTTTTTCTCCCCATGATTTCTTAAACCCCACTGGATTCTTATTGCAATTTTGTTTTATTGACTTGGGATTAGAGAATTTCACTTTCCTCTCTTGGTTACGGATTTTCAATCAATCTTGCCCAGGGATCTCCTTGAAGCAACCACGTTTGCCCCCATCCGGTGAAGTCTATTATTTTGCGGACCCCGATTGAGCGGACCCATCCCCGAGATGCAACCCCAATTTGTCACCGACAATCCATTCCAACACTTTGGAGTCCTCTTTGCTGGGCCCAAATTCCCGTTCTGAATACCTAACGATCTCCGAAGTTTGTCACGCCTCTTCCCAGTGAGTGCCCGAACTTTGCACCGTCGAGAACGAGGAACAACGAGAAGGAACATGCATCGAAAGTTTTTCCATTGATGAATAACATTTCCAATGAACCCCAACCCACTAACATTGTGGTGTATTGTTTGTGGTTCCAGGTGTCATTAACCAAACTTTTGCAAGTGCCTTAGCTTGCTCATGCCGGATGTTGAGCCGGGCCATTGAGCTTGAGGCAACAATTCGCTGCACTCCCAATATTGAGAAATCGGCGATGCAATCATCTCAATTCAGTTTATTTCAAGGAGTTCCGAGGAGTTCCGCAGCCATGAAAGCTCCATAGCTGCCCATGAACCACCGAGTTCATCGTTCGGTCCAATCTGCGAGCCTCCGAGGATTGTTGATCCGCAATTCATCGAGATTCAAATTTGGCAACATTATCTCGGGATTAGTTAACGATCTTGATTTGAAATATTCTGAAAATTGCTTGCTTAATTTGAATGTCGAGTGAATATTGGGTTAATATGGATTGATCTTATAATATCTATGTGGTAATTGCTTAACTTGAATTCCGAGCAAATCTTGTGGATATTATGCCTATCTATAGAATATTTGACATCTTTTGTTGCTCTATTTAAAATTTTTGAATCCTAAGCATATCGGATAAGATTTGTATCTCGGTTGGGAATTCCGAATATATCTTTAAAATTCGAGGAATTATCTAAAAAATTTCAGATCTCGAGAGATAATCTTTCATAAGTTTAAAAGATATGCAATCCCTTGCGGATAGGGCCATACACCCTTGAAAATTCCGGAATCCCCTAAGGATTTTCGAAAATTCAATAAATATTTGCACATCTTTAAACAAAACTGCCTATAATGTATGCTCCCCGGTGCCTAGTCCCGTCGGAAAATTAAATCACACGCGACGCCCATGATCTTATGGGATGGGATGGTGATTCAAATATAGAAATTCATATTCCGCCCTTTGACGAAAAGGGACGTTGTATTTCTATATATTTATCCGCATATTGGCTCGAATCTTCGAGGATGTAGCGGATAAAGTCTCGCTCCGGCCCGGATCTTCGGGAATGAGAAGATTTATCGGAAAATCGGATTTAAAGGTATATTATGGGCATTTTTGTTTAATTTTGTTCAAATTCATCATTTTCAATTGAAAAATTCGAAAAAAAAAAGGAAATCAAAATCACAAATCATCAATCGGGAAAAGGCATTTTCATGAAATTTGGTACCGAAAGGGTGTTAATTAAAAATTAACATAATCAAGTCCCCGAACCTTAAATCTCCGGTTAGCAGAAAATAAAGTATTCTCCCATACTTTATTTAGGTATCTAATCTACCTACCAAAAAAGATTAGTGGCGGCTCCAACAAAAGAAAAAAAATCAAACCTAAGTTGCAAATTGGTAGGGCTTGAGAGAGTCTGTATTAGGTTAGTTAATTCATCTAATTAACCTAATAATCCATTAACCTAAATTAATTTTTAGGTCGCGACAGCTTGGCGACTCAGCTGGGGATTTAATTTTTAATTTTTCAAAAAATTAAAAAGGGGTGAATCAAATTTTTCAAAACAATTTTCGGAAATTAATCTTTAATTTTCGAATTTTCTAATTAAACCCTTTTAATTTTTGAAAAACTTAAAAATTGGTGGACTTAAGCCGTCGATTTTCATGCCTTGATTGTTTGGTTGTGATTTGCTTTGATTGATTGTGAATGTGATTGATTTTTGGACTGGTTGTTTGGAGTTCGATTGCTTTTCATCCGATTATATCTCGATCATGCTCCATTATTCTTGATTTTTCTAATCATTTTCATGCAGGTTTTCTTAATTTTTGGCATTTAATTTAATTATTTCATTTTATTATAAAATACCATGATTGAGTGAATTATACCTGTCGTGCATGATTCATGATACTGCATTGGACCCTAAAATGCTAGTTGAACCTAAGATGGTATCCGGGTAAGGATCCGCCCGGCCTCGGGATGGAGGAATGGATGACCTTTCCCTCGACCCCGATCATGTTGAGAATTCCTCGCTCCGGCCTGAATCTACGGGCATGAGAGGACTTCCCGACATCCCTCAAGCTCAAGAGGTGCTGGATACGACTTAGATCGTTAAGTCAGATTCGGCCCCGAAAGCTCTAAAACACCTGGCTAATAAAGCATGCATATGTCATTCCGCTTGTCTTTGAACTCATGATCATCATGTTAGCACATGTATTTTCTCCCTTTATTTCCTGAGTCGGTTCATGGCAAATTAGTTTGTCTTTGTGGTCTTGTCGAGTCCCGTCTTTTTACTTGTATCTTTACATTCCTAGGTCTCTTGTTTAGGATTTTTTTTTTGGATTTTATGGTGGTCATACTTTGATTACACTTTTAGATTAACAAAACAGTTCTATTTTCATTCTGACCTTGCTGTCTTGTACGAATTTTTACGCCCCTTTCATGTTGGATTCAATTTCCTCACTTCAAACGAAAAATGTTTGTAAGATCTTGAACCATAGTCTCAAAAATTTTATGGTAATCCAGTGTGTTTTCTATTTATCATGGAATTAATGGCTGGAGTCAAGCAGGCTGGGATCTTGCACATTCTCAGACTACATATTCATTTTGCGATTTACTACTAGTAAACGTGCCGCATTGCTAAATTACCAAACATGAAAGTTGTAGGTTGATGTCTTGAATAATAGCCTACAAAATTTTGGAATTAAATTCTCAGTTTAAGGGACCCCTTCGTTCTTTTAACAGCAGGTGGACGAAACAGTTTTCTGAATGTAATTTTTCACAAAGACGCATTAAACTGATTTGGTCCACTCAGATCTAGCTCGATCGTCCAACACAAAAGTTGTTCATTAGTCTCTTTTCTATAAGTTGGTAAATTTTCAAACCATTTTCACTACCGGATGATTTTTCATGAATAATTTCCCAAAACCCGATGAGGTTGGAACCTGCAGGTCAGGGTCACGAGTCAAGTGTTCATGAGTCTAGTATAGCCATGGATCGACTCGACGTCTCTCACACATTATACTCATCATATGACCCTCCCTTAAAGGTAATCTATCATGGGTTCCCCATGAGTCACCCGCTCTCCGGCTAAGAAAATGGCAGACAAAGCTGAAATCAACAACGCGGTCCAAGAAGCTCTGCGGGAGCAATTCGAGGCTATGAACCAAAGGTTTGAGGGTATGATGAGCCAGATGGTGGAACGTATAATGGCCACTACTGTTGTTCTGCTAAGCACCCGACCGGTCCAACACCTCGGGACGTCGTCTCTTCGACCCCTCCCGCAAGCAATCCTAAGAAGGCTTCCGAGCATGTCCCCGGTGACACCATGCTGCTAGAGGATGTTGTCATTACTAGCGCTAGCTTGAACTCCCCATCACCAGCTCCTATCTACCAAGCCAGCGCTGTGGCTATGAGACCAACCAATGAAACCGCCAAACTATTGGCCCGGATGAAATAGAGGATAAAAGAGGTGAAAGAGCGAGTGAAAGAGTCGAACGAATGAATGAACGATCTAATTGATCTCATTGGATGGATGGGTTATCTCTTGAAACATCTGATCAAGGCGAAGCAGACATCTCCTCCAAACAACACCAATTCCTGTTGTGGTGTACCTGCTCCGAATCTAGTGACTCTCCCCGACCCGATCGGGTTCAACCAGTATTCTGGTCCCATCTTTCCTAATGAACAACATGTCACTCAAGTGCCTATGGAAAATAGCCAGTTCAAGATCAATCTCCGATTTCTGAGAATTTACTCAACTGTCTCAATCGATGTTTGTACTTTGGCCAATATTGCTGAAAAAGGGACTGATCCAAAGGGAGGAAGATTTCTTCGTGGCCGAAGATGCACGAAGTGTGGATCCAAGCAAATCCTGTGATTTCCATTTTGGCTGTGCCGGCCACTCGTCGGAAGAATTCTTCACATTGAAGACACAGATCCAAGATATGATTGATGCGAGGAATCTCATGTTCCGTATTTGGGAATATTGTCGTGGAAATCCAGACTCGCTAGTAGTCCCAAGCATTTGGTTGGAACATCCAGATCCGGCCAAAGATGGAGGCAACAAGGAGATATGGGATACTTTAGGGCACCCGAGCGGAGGATACAACTTCATAGTTAAATATTCTACACCTCCGAGTCATAATGCTTTTCCTCACGTTGCTACCTAGAACACGTGGGACGGTTAGCTCTACTAAAGGCCAAGAGAGTTCATCTCCGAGGAAGTGGGCGTAGATCCAAATCAGTAATATCTTTTAAGTTTATGCATTCCCCTGTGTGGGACATGTTATTGCTTCCTTAGGTTTTTCTTTTCATGTTGCATCTTAAGATCTCCCTTTTCTATAGGATGTAACTCGATTGACTCATTCATCAATGAAATTATAAAAGTTTTTCATTATTTTGAAATCTTGATGAAGTATCCCAAACCAACCTGATGATGATAACCAACGATTGAACAATTTGTTATCTACGGTAAGCACCGAGGGTTGGGCTTATCAAGAATTCTCGTTCCAAGGTTTTCGAAAACAAAAGAGTTTTTCAAGGAAAATCTTCAGAATTAGTTGACATGTGGTTTAACCCTATTTGTCTTACTGATCTATGTGCTATATGTTTCAGAATTAATCTAGGGGGCAGGAGGCAGATTCACAACCTGAATAGTGCATGAGGTCCAGCCGACCACCAGGCAACCTCACGTATAAGTATTGAGCTACGAAGCTCATGATTGAGTTAAAAATCCTTGGTTGATCCCAGTTCTTTGACCATATGAGGCAGATCCATGCTTCGCCCTCATCCATTGCTTGCGGTAGCTCCATAGCCGGACGTTCATCGATCATCAACGCCGATCAAATGTTCGGCGACCCTTGTATCGATCGACATTACTTTTGGTTATCCCCCGATTAGCCCAAATGATGATCCTTGGGGCAATCCTTACCCGATCCCTCAATCAACTCACTAGTCGCAGCACATTAGCTAACTCCTGCACCAATCCATTGGCTAGTCGAACCAAATCCATGCTTCGTCCTCGACCGATCCGTTGATCATGCTATGTCAGTCAACGAAAGACAAGACGAACCAAGACCGCCCAATCTCAAAGGGAGTGTCTCCTGCCTTGCCCGATCATTTCTGAATATAACCTTCTATTTCCCTTTTTGCAGGCATTAAGCTTGGAGACATGTCTATGATTGCTCTCGCCGAAGCAAATCGACCATCAGAAGCTCTTCAAATTTTTGCTCATTTCATCTTTCTATAACCCTATTCATGGACAGTTTGCTATGCAGGATCAAGCGTGAAAACAAACTGTTTGCCAAAGCTCAAAACCGAATTCCCCGTACCGGCTATGTCCGTGGCAATCCTACATTTTAGCAAAGCTATGATCATCTGACATAACCCCTCCCGATTGAAAATGGGGCAAATTGATAGCGTACCCCGACTTGTAAAGGGGGTATTTTTTTTTTCCTGAATTGTGCGATTTAGAAGATGACATTTTCCTTCTTACGGGATCATATGACTACATCACTAGTGAACAGAGGCAACCAGAGCATCTCAAGTGTTCATCCAACCCAATCCACTTACATGTTCTGAGACAACTCGAGTTTCTTCATTCCCGATAATTTTCTTGCATTCTTTCATAGTCTGTTTCCTAAGCAAAATGCATAAGATTTTCATGAAACATGATTAATGCTTGAGAATTGCCACATTTGCACGTTTGAAAAATGCTCTCACTTTGCATGATCTATGCCTGATTGTTTTTCATGTTTAATTTACCAATTCCGAATGGGGAGTAAAACCGCATGTGATACATTGAATGAACAAGAATGGGGCATGACAGGATGATGAAAGGCAAGCCATTTCTACACATGTCCTGCGTTATAATCCCCAATGAGTTGAGCAGTAGCTAGGTTCCGCATTCACAAGGCAAAGGGTTTTCTCGCAAAAGGTACGATAGCTGAAATGACAGAGGCATTCAGTTCTCTATTCCAAACACTACAAGTTAACCCTTGATTAACCCATTTAAACGGCAGTCTCATTTCTTTACCCCCGTCAAGAACCACTCCACATCGGGGTCCGGACAAGGTAATTCCAGCAGCAACACAAGGTAAATGGTTAGAAATTTTCTTGCTCGGACTAACATTAATCTTTGGGTATTTCTTTGCATTTATACTCGAATTTTAATTCAAGTGCCTTAGGATGATGAAGATCATTCATTTCTCTATTCTACACACTATGTCTTTTGCATAGCCCACTTGAGCCTGCAAATTCCTTTCTTAAACCTCTTTTGGTGATCGGTTGCTCACTCCAAGACGAAGATAACATTTTCCCAAGGAGCAGAGTTGGAGATGGTCGAGTCAATAGAGAATTCCCGAATGGACTCATTTCTTGTATGCTAGATTTTTTATGTTTTACATAATTTTTGTTTGTAAATGTTTGTTCTTGTTGTAATTCTTGGTTCAAAATCATGGGATTGTAAAAAAAAGGAGAGGCAAATATAGCCTAAAGGAGAAGGGCCCACTCTCGAAAAGAAAAAGAGAAAAAAAAAGCAAAACAGAGAGATGTCGAAGAGCTGTCAAAGAAAAAGAAAAAAAAAATCTCTTCTCGAAAAAAAGGAAAAAAAAAAAATAAAAATGAGAGTCGGGAGTAAGAAAAGCAAAGGCCGATCTCATAGAAAATTTCGAGCATAGGAAAAACAAAGTGCCTACCAAAAGTAAGGCCAATGCCCATTCATTTGTAAAGTACTTCTGAATTTTGAATATACATTTTTGCATGTTAAGTTGTAAATTCCATGTACATGTTTGCATTGTGTCTCTTGCAAATCCCCGACAGACACTTGTTGTGAAGAAGACTCCCCAAGAAGTTAGTTTGTAAAGTGCAATTTTCAGTAGAAAACTACCATCCCTCATTCAATGATGGTATTCTTTACGAAGACATATCCGGAAGACCAAGATCGGTGACTAGTCGGCGATGATCACCAACGTCAAGCCCCTTCCGATATATTTTCCGAGCCAAAACGAGCCTTTTTATTCCTCGGTCCCCAATCCTAGCCTACGTTACAACCCTTCAAAGTCTCTTCTGATTAGGGCACTTGAGTTAATGTAGAGTTAAATGATTTTAAGCATCACTCAAAAAAGTTCGAGCAAGATTATTTCTCTCTCATTTTTGCAGGATTCTTGACTTGTAAACCTGGAGCGGATGACGAAGAAATTCATTTCAGCAGCCTTGACTCAACTAGAGTCCCCTTTGTAAACCTTTGACCTAGCCCTCATTACGGTCCTAATCAAAACCTCCAGATCTGCTCGGTCGTATCAATTGCGAGATTACTCGGATCCTTGTCGAATGTGATGATCGTAAGATTGAGTGATTTTTCTTGAATCCTGCAGACGGGATAAATAGCCTTTTTTGAGAGTGAGAGAAGCCCTTTCGGACTGAAGTCCCCCCATTCAGCTCACATTTGAGATATTCATAATGTGAGAACCTCCCTGGACAGGATTGGTAATGCAAACTGGATAGAATGGTTATGCATGAACCATAGTATGAGTCATTGCATTATACACATGTTATTTCTAATCATTTCAAGTTCGGCAAAATAGTTTTGCATGAACTCATTGTTGAATATGTTTGTACATGATACCTCCGACATTCTACGCTACGTAATGCATTTCCGATGTTCGAGTTCCCTCCCAAGGTCTCGAAATTCATCCGAGGATTATTGAATAAGCAAGTTCTACTGGCAAATGCCCACCATGTGATCTTTCAAACCCTCGGGTAAGTATCTCTTCAACTTGAACCCTTCCATGGGAGTGAGTAAAAGTCCTTTCCGACAATAGATTCATCATTTAATGCGATTATGTTTTGTTAAAAGGACTAGACTTATTTCCTTATTGACAAATCCCCATGGAACTTTGCAATGTAAACAAAAAAAATTCAAGAATTTTTGGACGTGTCATGTTGTGTTAACAATTGATCATGTTCATCTCAAGTGATTAAATAGGTATGATACAAGCAATCTACCTCGTTCCTTGATTATTCATTCGGAGAACCCAGGTAAGTTTTATGAACCCCTTTTCAAATTAACAACTCTTCCGATGATAGTTGTTATGATTCAATTCAGGCAATATGCCCCTTTCGTACTTATCGATTCCATTCGGTGGTACTCCTCTCAAATATTGTTCAAATTAGGCAATATGCCTCTCCTATCAGGTCGTGTAGACATATGCACTGGCGATCTTGACATCTTATCAAATCATAACGACGTAGCTCTTATAATTTCGGTCTCGGATCACGAAGACATATGCACTGGTGATCTTGACCTTTAGTCGGCTCATAATGACATAGCTCTTATGATTCTCGGCTCTTTCATCAAATCATAACGACATAAGCACCCATGATTTTGATCCAAATCAAATCGTAACGACGTAGCTCTTGTGATTTTGGTTCCCCTTTGTCAAATCGTGAAGACATATGCACTGGCGATTTTGACATTTTATCAACTCACAACGACGTAGCTCTTGTGAATTTGATTTCACTTCTTTCGACTTATAACGACATAGCTCTTGTGATCTCGAAGGACACACATATCTTGCGTCGTCTCGCATTAGAGGGAAGTCTTTGATAACAGATGGGCCTAGTACCTTAAGATCCTCGCATCAGAAGCTTGGAAATTAAGAGAATCATTAGCTTATGAGGTATCCGGTAAAACAGGTATGCTCGTATGCGATCCATGTGCAGGTTTCTTTAATATGGAAAAAAGAGAAGCTTTGGCACATGTCATTTACTATCTTGCATGGCATGCATTATTTCCTATCACATTAGAAAATGGGATTAAGACTCCCACCAAAAATAAATTATCATATGATTTGCAAAATTTAGGTTTCAATTTTAGTCTTTGAGCGAAACTTCTACGAGCCTCCACTCAAAGAGGGGCAGCTGTTGACACCTAAATTTTGATATTTCTAAAATCATCCATTTCAAGCATAAAATGAGAACTAGTCATAGTTCTCACCAAAAATGAATTTCTCATGTATTACATATTTACTTTTCGTCGATCGTGCGCATCATTGTGTTCATCTTAAATTGACAAGCAGACGGACCGGGCATCACATGGAAAATTCGACTAAGCATGGGGAGATTACTGAAAATTCTAAGAGGGCTTGAGCCTATTTTCATATTTAATTCAGCCCATTTATGCTCATTTAAATGTTAAAGGCTCTTAATTAATTATTCATTTAATTAATTAAAGCCCAATTTGAGCTCGGGATTATACGATTAAGCCCGCAAGAGCAGGAAATTGAGCTAGCCCATGACAATTCCTCTTGTGGCGGAAATTATTGAGGAGTTTTAATGAGATCGGACTCTTGAAGATCAGAATTTTTAATCCGACGGTCACCCTAGTCTATAAATACCACGTTAAGCTTAGGGTTTAGGGGGGACAGATATGATAATACACGGCCAATGTGAGAGGCGTCTCTTTGGTTCGTCTTCATCCGTTGTCTAGGGGGCCACGGACACTTCAGTATACACGGCCATGGAAGGAGAAGGGGTGTCTCCATGGTGAAATTCAAAGAGACGCCCACGCACAGAGAGAAGGTGGGGACATGGGAATTCGCAAGTTGAGAATCTGAAGAGGACTGCACAAATTCAAAGAGATATCAACGACTTTGCATATCCGATTTCCCTAACATTCACCAACTGGGATTGCTTGATTAGCTTCATTCCGGGAAAAGATACCATGCTCCATCGTTGCATCTATCACCGATTCTCCACTAGTCGAACGTGCAGTGGTTTGGTTTTAGTATTATCTCAAGATTTTCCCTTTTATTGCACTTTAATTAGTTCCTGCAGGTTTTCAACAAGACGAGATTTTCACCTCCGATGTGTTTTGGCAAGCTACTTATAAAAACCCAGTGAAGTTGCAATCCCGACCATACTTCCGGTCTCCTATAAACGAGCAACGTCCCAGGCGCTCTTACAATTTCCAGCAAGTGCGGTTCCGGGGAACTCCATACAAAGGGGGCCCATTCATGAGAAGACACGGCCCTTAGAGGGTTCATAATACACACTCGCACCTCCCTCATCGAAGCGAGATGGCTTTAACTTGAAGCACTCGTGAGATCCCGATCACAACAAGGCAAAGAGGCATGGACTTCTTCGGGAAAGGACACCGGCTCGCACACACTTGGGAGTTTATGCTTTGAAGGACACGATTCGCACATGCTAACAGGAAGTTTTTCTCCCCATGATTTCTTAAACCCCACTGGATTCTTATTGCAATTTTGTTTTATTGACTTGGGATTAGAGAATTTCACTTTCCTCTCTTGGTTACGGATTTTCAATCAATCTTGCCTAGGGATCTCCTTGAAGCAACCACGTTTGCCCCCATCCGGTGAAGTCTATTATTTTGCGGACCCCGATTGTTCGGACCCATCCCCGAGATGCAACCTCAATTTGTCACCGACGCACTCCATTCCAACACTTTGGCGTCCTCTTTGCTGGGCCCAAATTCCCGTTCTGAATACCTAGCGATCTCCGAAGTTTGTCACAGCTCTTCCCGGTGAGCGCCCGAACTTTGCACCGTCGAGAATGAGGAACAACGAGAAGGAACATGCATCGAAAGTTTTTCCATTGATGAATAACATTTCCAATGAACCCCAACCCACTAACATTGTGGTGTGTTGTTTGTGGTTCCAGGTGTCATTAACCAAACTTTTGCAAGTGCCTTAGCTTGCCCATGCCAGATGTTGAGCCAGGCCATTGAGCTTCGGGCAACAATTCGCTGCACTCCCAATATTGAGAAATCGGCGATGCAATCATCTCAATTCAGTTTATTTCAAGGAGTTTCAAGCGGTTTCGCAGCCATGAAAGCTCCATAACCGCCCATGAACCACCGAGTTCATCGTTCAGTCCAATCTGCAGGCCTCCGAGGATTATTGATTCGCAATTCATCGAAATTCAAATTTGGCAACATTATCTCGGGATTAGGTAACAATCTTGATTTGAAATATTCTGAAAATTGCTTGCTTAATTTGAATGTCGAGTGAATATTGGGTTAATATGGATTGATCTTATAATATCTATGTGGTAATTGCTTAACTTGAATTCTGAGCAAATCTTGTGGATATTATGCCTATCTATAGAATATTTGACATCTTTTGTTGCTCTATTTAAAATTTTTGAATCCTAAGCATATCGGATAAGATCCGTATCTCGGTTGGGAATTCTGAATATATCTTTAAAATTCGAGGAATTATCTAAAAAATTTCAGATCTCGAGAGATAATCTTTCATAAGTTTAAAAGATATGCAATCCCTTGCGGATAGGGCCATACGCCCTTGAAAATTCCGGAATCCCCTAAGGATTTTTGAAAATTCAATAAATATTTGCACGTCTTTAAACAAAACCGCCTATAATGTATGCTCCCCGGTGCCTAGTCCCGTTGGAAAATTAAATCACACGCCACGCCCATGATCTTATGGGATGAGATGGTGATTCAAATATAGAAATTCGTATTCTGCCCTTTGGCGAAAAGGGACGTTGTATTTCTATATATTTATCCAGATATTGGCTCGAATCTTCGAGAATGTAGCGGATAAAATCTCGCTCTGGCCCGGATCTTCGGGAATGAGAAGATTTATTGGAAAATCGGATTTAAAGGTATATTATGGGCATTTTTGTTTAATTTTGTTCAAATTCATCATTTTCAATTGAAAAATTCGAAAAAAAAAGGAAATCAAAATCACAAATCATCAATCGGGAAAAGGCATTTTCATGAAATTTGGTACCGAAAGGGTGTTAATTAAAAATTAACATAATTAAGTCCCCGAACCCTAAATCTCTGGTTAGCAGAAAATAAAGTATTCTCCCATACTTTATTTAGGTATCTAATCTACCTACCAAAAAAGATTAATGGCGGCTCCTACAAAAGAAAAAAAATCAAACCTAAGTTGCGAATTGGTAGGGCTTGGGAGAGTCCGTATTAGGTTAGTTAATTCATCTAATTAACCTAATAATCCATTAACCTAAATTAATTTTTAGGTCGCGACAGCTATGTGAAACCCCGGGACTTGGCCATGCGGGGACGAGTTTACCCCGGGACTTGGTCATGCGTGGACGAGTTTACCTCGGGACTTGTGCCATGCGGGGAGAAGTTATACCCCGAGTCTTGGTCATGCGGGATAAGTTTGAAGCATGTTGACACGGGCCATTGAGATGGCATTGGGAACTTGATGCGTTGAAATACGGGTCCCAAAAATTGTTATAGCCTAAAGCATGATAACACGTGGGCTTGGCCATGGAATTGAGATTGAATGGTAAGCCCGAGGCGTATTCACGCGGGCCAATTCACCAAGTTGAGAAATTATGGTAAAATGAGAATTAAACTATGATATATGAAATTGTTTTATGCTAACACGTAAAGCTTGGTCATCCGATGAGCTATGCCTTTGAAACTGTGATTGTTATGCCATGCATTGACATGTGTTGCTGTTTCATGCTATGTGCTTTATTTTGTGGTTTATTATAAAAATAAAATAGATAATAGTGTCTCTGGAGGTACTAGCTGCCTGGTCTAGGATTAGGGTTAGCTTACCGAGATGTAAATTTTTTTTATGGCTAGTAATTTCGTCTAGAGGGGGGTGAATATGTGATAAAGTGTGATTTTAAGAATTTATTGCGGAATTTAGATCACACAGCATAAAATAGAGATCTCAAATGATGGAGCTAGAGTATATTACAACGAGCAAACAATTCAATTGATGCAGGATATGTAATGGGATTGATACGCGCTGTTCGTATGCAATTTAGCTATCACAAAATATTTAGAGTGATCAGAGTAAGATATAAGGAAAACTGCACAGAGGGATTATAGTGGTTCGGCTTTAGTTAAGCCTACGTCCACTTCTTCAGCTGATAGCCAATCGGCTGGATTTCACTAGTGCTCGGAGGTTACAGATCCATGATCTCCTTGATACTCATGACTTCAAACCCAGCGCTCAACACTCGTGTGTACACCTCCTCACAATCACAATGGATGGATCAAGAAGTGTGTTGGAAATGGAATTAACTTTATTAAAGAATCATGAACACTTTTTCCTCTTAACACATATCTCTTATTTCCCTTCGTCTTCGAGATGTCTTTTATACTCTTCCTCCTCTAATCTAGTCGTTGCAAGACATCCAGAAGAGATCTCTCCAAATCTACCCTTTTGGACGAGATGTTTGCCAAAAGAAGATCTCTTAGCCGTTGGGGATCGCTAAAGGAAAGTCTTCTCCGCTTGGATCAAATCGCCCATACAATTATGATCTCGGGTTTTCATAGATGGTTTCTTCCATTTGGAAAGTCTTTGTTTGTCTTCTTGGTTCCGCATCCTTGATTGATCTCGGTCATTGAGAATCTTCAAGAATGATCTAGCTCAATGACGTCCGTTGATATACATTAATTAAGCTCAGTTTGTATTCCTCTTGAAGTTCTGATTATTGCTCATGAAGTACTTCTCTCGGAGCTTGAGTGTCATTCCAACGTCCGAGCTATCCCCGCTCATCATCCGAGCTCAAACTAGTGTCCGAGACTCTTAGAAACAACATATGAGCCAAATCCTTTTGCCGATTCAATCCAAGTGCATCCCCGTACCCAAGGATAATCTGCAAAACAAGTAAATCACGACATTATCTCAAAACACAATAGTACTTGGATTGTTTTGTCAACTTCAAAACCATCTAGGGATTTTTCTCAACAATCTCTCCCTTTTTGATGATTACAAAACGATCCACAATAGTAATGAGTAATTGAGTTTAGAAAAGGTGAGTAACTTCAGCGAAGTTACTCTAGTAAGGATCTTGCTAGGGAATAATTTTAGCGATTTGTTCCTTGTACCTTTAGCAAGAATAAGTTCCGAAAAATGCATTTACATACGATGATGAGCAGTCTCGGAACTTGTGCTATCTCGGTTGATGAGTTTGTATTATAAGTGTATGTACTTATTGATATGTGTGATAGTTTCATATACGATGCGAGTATGAAGGTTGTAACTCCTCAGAGCATCACATTCCGTCAGATGCTCAGAGCTTGTCCCGTTTAGCCAAAGCTTTCAAATTTGTGAAATATGTAATCTTGAAAGAAAGGAACTTGTTCACCTGCTCAGCTTAGGAGAAGGTAATCCTTCTCAGATGATGTTTCCACAGATCATGCTTAACCTGAAATCCTGTTCTTGAGGGATTTGCGCCCATATTACTGATTGATTTCACATGATTCATTCACATATTTTTCGAGTCATATATCGCACATATCACATCATGACATCACAAGTTATAGCACTTACAACACAATTATATCATTATATACCATTTTTCCCCTTTTTGTCATCAGCAAAAGGGAGTAACCCGCATAGTCAGATAGTGATAAAACGTTGTTCCCCCTGAATTCAATGCCTATTCAGGTTATCTATGCAGTATACTCAAATCAAACATGCTAGCATTCAAATAATGAATCATTCAATCAACTGAATCAGAAAAGAAAAGAACAGAGCTCAGAGTAAGATTCAGAATACGGATCCAAACATGAAATGTTAAAAAAAAAAGATTAAAGTTTTGGTGTTTGGTCCGGATGAGAAGAAGATGGGGCTTGATCTGAAGTGGAGGCTTGGTTTGTAGGTAGTTGGACTAGGACAAACTTGGATAGTTGATTTAGCTTGAGGTCCAGATCCTTCTTCGCAGTGAGGATCCCGTTGTCCAAGAAGCCCAATTGAGATTCCGAATGATCATGGACAGTTTTTCGAATTTTCACAACCTCGGCATCTACCTTTGTGCTCAAGCCTTCAACTTCTGAGCGCAAAGTGGTCTAAAGGTCCGACCATTTTTGGTCAATCTCTTGTTGCCTTTATGCTATCTCCTTGAGAAGGTTTGAGTTATTGGCAATGTCTGTTTCATCCGTTTGAGTTCCCACATTTGTTGACTCCCCTTGAGTCCTTGCATGGTGTTCAGATGATGAAGCAGATTTGTCCGGGAGATTTGCTATTTCAGCAGCATTAGTATCTCGTTTCGTTTTGCTCCCTCTCGACGTTCCTTCTCGTGGAAGTGGCCCCTCTATCTCTGTTCCCCGTTCTAGGACAGATGATATTGCTTCTCTTGTTGTATCTCCTCCCTCTTTTGTGTCCTCTTTCTCTTTTTCCTGCTGCTCCAGTTGAATGGCAGTCTCATCCTCATATGTTGATCCGACGATCGTTTGGATTAGCTCTTCTAGTTCCATATCATTTGTTGTTGAGCTGTCCGAGATGTGCTCCTTTTCAATTCTGTCAAGCAGCACCTTAGCAAGTTTTCTTCTTTTGATGCTAGGTCTGGTTGATTTGTGAGCAATCATCTTGATTTTCCTCTTTCAAGTGGATTCTAAGGATGGTTCCCAAGATTTGTTCTGTGGAGTTTCAACAAAGCCCTCCTTCCGAGAAAGATCTATGGGGATCACTTTCTTCTTTCTATCCCTCCAGCTTCCGTCTTTAAATCTGTACCCCATCTTTGTGAGCATTGTCTCGCCTATACTTCCCCGATGAAGCTATATGGATTTGAGTTCCAAAGGTACCACTATCCTCGTGTACTCAAAAATTCTGCTTATTAGAGATCCATAGGGCAGCCGACCCTTGTTCTTCTTCACCGCTCTCCTCATGTGCGGAAAAATTAGGTGAGGCAGAGAGAATGATTTTCCATTCAGGATGGCCCAGATGAGCTTTGCCTCATACCTTGAGACATCCGTTTTTGAGGAACCCTTTGGTCTTAGGCGGTTGATAACTACCTTATGCAGTATTATAGTCCTTATAGGGAAATGGTGATGCTCAACGTGTGGCTTGTTGGCTCTTGAAAGATCGGAGTTGCTAGATAGCTCCTTATAGACATCATCATCCGAGACGGGAATTTTGTTGAAACCGAACGCCTAAGTCTCAAGGATGTCCGCTAGGTCTTCAGTAGCTATAATGGTGCTCTGCTCCCTATAAGAAAACTGAATTGCATTTCTATCTATCATTGTGAAGTTCGAGTAGAAATAGGCGGTCGGTTCACTATAGGTTGGAGTGGTTAAGGAGCAGAAGTTGTGGAGCCGTAAGTTAGTGAGGGGATAGAGAATCTGCAGACCATTCCTCTTAAAGAAGTCAAAGTCAACAGTGCCGTTAGGCATAATGCCTCTACCAAGTAGTGCCTTGTAGCACCGTTGATGTTCTTTCAATCCGAACAGACTGTCCGCCTCTTCTTCACCAGCCAAAAACTTCATTGGTACATGCTTGAAGAAGGACTAAATATGTTCATCATCATCATCATACCTCAGATGTTCTATTACGTAGATTTCTTCCTCCTTCACATCTTCCTTTCGAGCACTTCCCCGCTCAATCTCTACGGGTCTCCAACCTTCTCTTTTCCCTTTCCGGAGGGACTACTCTTCCGAAGCTCGGTTCCTACTTTGGTGGGTAGCCCTATTTCTGTCTGAGTGAGCATCTCGGAGAATTTGTGCATCTCTTCTTCATTGAAGAATTCATTCATTTTCACAAAGTCCAGAATGTTATTTTTAGATCTACCATCAACCTACATTCCTTTAATGACATTCAATAGACCCCTAGCTAGCTTTATCCTTTTGCCAATAGGCAAACTAGCGTTTTCCTTAGGGGTTCGGATTACCGTGGAAGAAATTCGTTGCTGAATCTTCTTGTGTTTCTCTTCTGTCACTTCTATTGGCGAAATCTCCGTCATGTGAGCGATTAATCTCTGTGCCTACTGCTCGGCTTCGCTCGGCGGGGTGGTGAGGTCGTAATCACCAGATGTCCTCTGTCTTCTGGATCCTAGACGATCGTAGCGGCGAGAGCTAGCAACTGAAGATTTCTGTGCCGAAGGATTCTTGGGCGCCATGAGGAATGAGAGTTGTCGGGGGATTCCGATCGTAGAGCTTTGGGAGATTTATGGTTTTTGAATTTCATAAGACTGATTTGTGAGATTATGAGAGCGATTTGTGAGAGTGAATGAGTAGAAAAGGTTTAGGGTATATGAGGCGGTTTCTTAAAAAGGAAATTCTTTTAAAAATATTTTGAGAATTTTTCAACTCAATCAATTTAATTTTAGTCAAGGCAATCAAATATTCAATCGGAACAATCAGCATAATCACATAATCTTTTGTCGTTTTTGCTCAGAAGATGTTGTCTTTAGTTGATCTTCTAAGTTCCGAGATCCTTAAGTTCCTTCAGATGATGCTTTCAAGCTCTGAAGCCGCTAAAGGTCTTCAGATGATATTTTCGGGTTCCGAGGCAATTTCTCTTGTCTAGATCTCAGCTTAAGTGGGAATTATGGTTATACCCAATTTTTGTCTAATGTACTCAAATGTATTTTTGTCAAGTGCCTTAGTGAATATATCAGCTAATTGATATTTAGAATCAACAAATTGAATGTTAACATCACAGTTATGCACATGACCACGAATAAAATGATGCTTGATTTCAATATGCTTAGCTCATGAGTGCAGAACTGGATTCTTTGTGAGGTTGATAGCACTTGTGTTGTCACATTTGATTTCCACATCGTGAGTTTCAACACTAAAGTCCTTCGCTTGTTGCTCCATCCATAGGATTTGAGCGCGACAGCTTCCTAGTGCTACATACTCAGCTTTTGCAGTTGATAGAGCTACGGTGTTCTGTTTCTTGGAGAACCAATACACTAGCATTGATCCCAAAAGTTGACATGTGCCCGAATTACTTTTTCTATCCAACTTACAACCTGCAAGATCAACGTCCGAATACCCATGTAATACAAGATCCGATATTTTGGGATACCATAACCCTAAGTTTGGATTAGTTCCTATATACTTGATGATTCTTTTGACAACACACATATGGGATTCTTTAGGATCAGATTGAAATCTCGCACACATGCACACATTGAATATAATATCGTGTCGAGAAGCGTAAAGGTATAACATAGAACCAATCATGCTCCCGTATAGCTTCCGATCAATCTGTTTGCCTTGTTCATCCTTATCCGATTTGGATGAGGTAGACATCGGTGATTCTGTTTTCTTGCGCTTATTTTGACCAAACTTCTTCACTAGTTCCAAGGCATATTTTTCTTGATTTATGAATGTGCCATGATGAGTCCGATTTACTTCTAGTCCTAGGAAGAATTTGAGTTCTCCCATCATGCTCATCTCGAACTCCATCCGCATGGTCTAAGAGAAGTTCTTACAAAGATGTTGGTTAGACGAACCAAATATAATATCATTGACATGTATTTGGATAAGCAGAATTTCTTTACCTTCCCTTCTGATAACTAGAGTTGTATTAACTTTACCTTTTTCGAAACCCTTTTTAGTAAGAAAATTACTTAACCTTTCATACTAGGCTCGGGGTGTTTGCTTCAGTCCATAGAGAGCTTTTTTCAACTTGTACACATGATCCGAGTTCTTTAGATCTTCAAAGCCTAGAGGTTGTTTGACATAAACTTTCTCCTTGATATATCCATTGAGAAATGCGCTTTTAACATCCATCCGCTACAACTTGAAGTCATGGTGGCAAGCGTAAGCGAGTAGCAATCCGATAGATTCCGGTCTTGCTACTGGTGCATAGGTTTCATCATAATCAATCCCTTCTTCCCGAGAGTAGCCTTTTGCAACAAGCCTTGCTTTGTTCCCGATTACTTTTCCTTTGTCATCCAACTTATTCCGAAAGACCCATTTGGTTCTAATAACAGGATGATTCTTTGGTTCGGGTACAAGTTCCCAAACTTCATTCAGTCTGAATTGTTGTAACTCTTGTTGCATAGCTTCGATCCAGCTTTCATCTTTAAGAGCTTCTTCGATTCTTTTGGGTTCAACTTCAGAAACTAGAGCAAAGGCATTTATCGTATCCTTGAGTCCGGATCTGGTTCTGACTCCTTCATCTATATTTCCTATGACCTGATCTGTGGGATGACCGGATTTGTATTTCCATCTCCTATTTGATTTGTCACGTTCAGTCTCAGTGAGATCTTCATCATTTGAATCTTCAGATGATGTGCTTTGCGGAGTATTTTTCATGTTCTGAGAGGTTTCATCTGGTTCTGGGTCTTCAGATGATGGTTTTTCCTTCTCAGATGATGATTTCCGATTCTCAGATCTTATTATTTCTTCAAGATCTATTGTCCGAGTAGTCCGCTCATCTTCAAATTTCACATTCATTGATTCCTCAATTGTCCGAGAGTTCTTATTGAATACTTGGTAAGCTTTACTAGTTGTGGAGTATCCTAAGAATACACATTCATCCGATCTTTCATTAAACTTACCAGTCCTATCACTTGCATTCTTAAGAATATAACATTTACATCCAAACACATGAAAGTATGAAATATTTGGCTTCCTTCCCTTGTAGAGTTTATAGGGAGTTTTCTCAATCAATGGTCCGAGGAAAACACGATTGATAGTATAACAAGCGCTTGAAATGACTTTAGCCCAAATTTAAATGGGGTAGAGCTTTGCTTTCAATTAAAAAATTTCGTGCCATTTCTTGTAAAGATCTATTTTTCCTTTCAACAACTCCATTTTGTTGAGGAGTATATGGAGAGGAAAAATTGTGTTAAAAATCATTTTGATCACGTAATTCTGCAAAGTAGTGATTTTCAAATTCACCTCCGTGATCAGCTTTGATGCTTGTGATTGAATAACCTTTTTCATTTTGAACTTTCTTAGAAAAGGTTTTAAAGAATAAGAATGCATCACTCTTGTGAGTAAGAAAGAATGCCCATGTGAATCTAGTATATTCATCCACAATAATAAGATAATACTTTTTACCTCTAATACTCTGTGTTCGAGTAGGTCCGAAGATATCCATGTGCAACAGCTGTAGAGCATGGGTAGTGATGACTTCATTTATGGGTTTGTAGGAATTTCTTACTTGCTTTCCAAGTGTGCATGCTTCGCAAAGTTTTATCTTTTCGAATCCGACATTTGGAAGTCCTCTTACAAGCTTCTTTTTGGAAAGTTTGTTGATTTGCTTGAAGCTTATGTGTCCTAGTGTCCTGTGCCATAGTTCTGGATCGTCTTTAACGGATAGAAGTCATTTTTCATTCTCGGACGATGTGTCTAAAAGGTACATGTTGCCATATCTTCGTCCGGTAAATGATGACTTATTGTCTTGGCTTGTACCTGAGCATTTATTTTCTGCAAAAGAGACTTTGTATCCAATATCGTATAGTTGGCTAATACTAACAAGATTGAAGCTCAAACCCTTGACTAATGAAACATCTTTGATGAGTAGATCGCCAATCTTCATAGTTCCTTTGCCGATAATCGTTCCTTTGTTGTTGCATCCAAAGGAAATGTTTCCTCCATCAAGTTTTTCAAAATCAATGAACATGGATGAGTCACCAATCATATGTCTAGAGCATCCGCTATCAACGTACCATTTGTTTCTTCATTTGTTCGGTACCTGCAATGATCAAAGATTCTCACTTTTTCTTTGGTACCCAAATTTGTTTGGGTCCTTTGAGGTTAGCCGTGTAAGTGTATCTAAGAATGTTACAAGTTGGTCAATTGATCTTTGAGCAGGAGCTCCTGGAGTGTTTCGAATCACCACAATTTGAACATCCCGAGAGATGTTCTCCTTCAAATCTTACAAATTGTTTCCTAAAGTGACTCACGACGGCGCATTTAGAAGGTCGCTGCTTTAGTCTTTCTTTTACTGTCGGAAAATAATTTTTCTCATCACTTTCCTTATGAAAACCAAGTCCCGACTTGTTGTAGTAGGGAACTTGTATAGAAAATATATGTTGCAAATTTTTTGAACAGGATGAGAATTTTTTGTGTATTTGCAAAACTTCCTTTCTTAAAATGGAGTTCTCTTTTTCGAAAAGATCATTTTCCTTTTTCAAAGAAACGTTTTCCTCTTCAAAAGGATTTCTTTCCTTTTTCAAGAGATTCCACCCTTGATTTCAATTGTGCATTTCCGCAAGGTATAGAGTCGAATTTCTCATTTAGTTGGCAAAATTCATTTTCGAGAAAACTGATTTTATCTGTTTGTGAAATATCCTTTTGTTTAAAAACAGTTACTTTCTTTTTCAGTTTAGAAAGTCTCTTGAGAGTAATCTTGTATTCTAAACATAGCTCATCCATATACGCAGATACTTTAGGAGAGATGTTTGTATGAGTTACCTCGAGATCATAATCTAAGTTTTCCATTAGACGAACATTTACGTATTATTCATCACTTTCACATTTGGTGTCGCTCCCGGTTTATGTTTTTAATGCTTTCTTGGATTTCTCATCCTTACCTTTCTTCTTTAATAGAGGGCAATTGGGTTTGATGTAGCATCTTTTCTTACATTTGTAACAGATGACTTCTTCACCTTCATTTTCGGTCTCAGATGATCTTTTCCGATTGTATCGTCCGAGATCCATTTTGTCTTTGAAGTTCCTACCTTGTTTAGCCATTCTTCCGAATCTTTTGACCATGAGCACTAGTTCTTCATCATCTACGTCTTTAGAATTTGAAACGTCAGAATCAACATTAGATTTTAAGTCAATTGACTTCTTACCTCTAGTTGTGGTTTCATAATTGATTCTTTCTTCTTCATAAGATTGAAGAGTTCCAATGAGCTCGTCCATTGACAAGGGAGATATTCTTTGAGTCTCTCAAGTGGAAGTTTTAACGTTGTCTCATTCCTTTGTAAGAGCTCGGAGTAGCTTGTTGATTCTCATCGGTCTAGAAACTGGTTGCCCGTGATATGTGAGACCATTCACTATTTCAATGAACCCGTTAAACATTTCTTTCACTGTCTCTTCAGGCTTCATTTTGAATGCTTCATATTGTCCGAGTAGAAAATTGATTTTTGTCTCTTTCACTCTGCCTGTTCCTTCATAGATGACATGAAGCTTGCTCCATATTTCTTTCGATGAGGAGCAATCTACAATACGTCTATATTCAATAGGAGATAATACACTATAAAATGAATAAATAGCCTTTGCATCAAGAGCATCTCTCTTGGCTATCTTAGTTGCAGATAGAGCAGCCGTCGGCGTTGTGTTGTCCCCTGCACTTGTAGTCTCTGTCATTGGTGTTACTCCTCTTTATACAACATCCCAAATTTGAGGATCCTGGCATCTAAGAAATGCTTTAAATTTGTTCCGCTAATCGCTATAATCTTTTCTTTCAAAGTATGGTGGCCTGTTGTTGCTTCCACCTTCGATCCAAGAAGGAGAGAAATTGCTAGTCATAAAGATTGTTAGCTCAAAAGTAAGAACACTTCACAAAATATGAGCACCTAGCTCTGATACCAATTATTGATGGTTAGTGATTTCACCTAGAGGGGGGTGAATAATTGATAGAGTGTGATTTTAAGAATTTATTACGAAATTTAGATCACACAGCATAAAACAGAGATCTCGGATGATGGAGCTAGAGTATATCGCAACGAGCAAGCAATTCAATTGATGTAGGATATGTAATGGGATCGATGCGCGCTGTTTGTATGCAGTTTAGCTATCACAAAATATTTAGAGTGATCAGAGTAAGAGATAAGGAAAACTGCACAAAGGGATTATAGTGGTTCGGCTTTGGTTAAGCCTACATCCACTTCTTCGGTGACGACCAACTAGGCTGGATTCCACTAGTAAACTACCTAGAGGTTATAGATCCGTGATCTCCTTGATAAGCAGGACTTCAAACCTAGCGCCCAACACTCATGTGTACACCTCCTCACAATCACAATGGATGGATCAAGAAGTGTGTTGGAAATGGAATTAACTCTATCTAAGAATTATGAACACTTTTCTCTCTTAACGCCGATCTCTTGTTTCCCTTCGTCTTTGAGATGTCTTTTATACTCTTTCGCCTCCAATCTAGTCATTGCAAGGCATCCAGAAGAGATCTCTCCAAATCTACCCTTTTGGACGAGATGTTTGCCAAAAGACGATTTCTTAGTTGTTGGGGATCGCCAAAGGAAAGTCTTCCCCACTTGGATCAAATTGCCCATACAATTATGATCTCGAGTTTCCACAGATGGTTTCTTCCATTTGGAAAGTCTTTGTTTGTCTTCTAGATTCCGCATCCTTGATTGATCTCAGTCACCGAGAATCGTCAAGAATGATCCAGCTCGATGGCGTTCGTTGATATGAATCAATTAAGCTCAGTTTGTATTCCTCTTGAAGTTCTGATTACTGCTTGTGAAGTACTTTTCTCGTAGCTTGAGCGTCATTCCAATGTCTGAGCTATCCCCGCTCATTGTTTGAGCTCGAACCAGCGTCCGAGACTCTCAGAAACAACATCCGAGCCAAATCCTTTTGCCAGATTCAATCCCGTGCATCCCCGTACCAAAGGATAATATGTAAAACAAGTAAATCACGGCATTATCTCAAAACATAAGAATACTTGGATTGTTTTGTCAACTTCAAAACCGTCTAGGGATTTTTCTCAACAAAGCTCACTCCCTCGTAGGATCAACATTTTTAGGTCCCAAGTGATGGATAATGTGATTGCCATGGAGTGACATAGGAAGGTGTCTTTGGGAGGACTTAGATATTAAGCTCTATTCAGATGTAACCCTTTGTGGCCTTAAGAAATTGATAATTTTGTATTGTTTGCTTTGACTATGCAGCCGGTTTGGTGAATACTAAGAGATGTACCATCCTTCGTCCTAAGTCATTATTGATGATTAATGAAAAGGAGTTGTTTGCTTGCTTCCTCAAGTTCAATTCATTTGTATGAAGTTATAACTTGATGGCCGAAGGATCCTAGGAGACTAAAGAAAGTCAAACGGCTTGGTGGGATGTTTGCGTGCCTACTAGGTTGGGGTGTGACAATTTTCCTCTATTCCAAAGAAATTAGTGGGACTTGATATGCGCCGAAGCCATATCCAAGTAGTGCCAAATCAATATAAGTTGAGCATATACCCACGTAGCCCTTTGGTCTTAATATATATGAAATTTATGATTTCTTCCGAATGTTTTTTATAGTTATTTTCATTGTATTTGCATAATTTTAACAAATTTTAATTTTACTAACATTTTTGGAAATTTTATTGTGACAGAACATATATTCTTGGCATTCATCTATTTTATATAGTTAAAGCCGAAATTTGACAAAGTGTTTACTCCCGTCCATGCTACATGGCACGTCATTTTGTTACGTGACTCGCATTCGCGCTTGCCGCGTGGCACTTCAAGATACTTCTATATTGTTATATGGCATCACATGTGGCATAGTTTTGCTACATGGCCTACATTCGCGTGCTTGCCATATGACACTTCACTTGAATTTGTGATTGCCACATGCATGACGCGCGATTCAGTTTTATTTCAAACTAATTTTAGTCTACTAATGAAGGATATATTTGGGCGAGCTGTAATGGTTTTGGACTTTTTGCTTGATGAAAATTAGTTTAGAGTAAATGTGACATTTTAGTACTAGTCTTGGATTTTTGTGAGATGGAATTACTTCGGAGTAAATTTGCACTCTAGTTTGGGATTTTTAATGGTATTTATTCTAATTTTCATACCAATTGTTAACACAATTTTATTTATGAGCTTTTTTCTATTTGTATATGTAATGCGTTGAAAATTCAACATGCGAACTGCCCTAAGTTACAAAGTGACCAAATTGCCCCCAAACAAAATGCGAAATTACCAAATCACCCCTAAGATTTTGATAAGCTTCAAGATAAAGAAAATCATTACTTGTGGGCCCAACCTTATCACTCAAGCCCTCTTAGTCAAAAAGTTGGACTCGTCTCTCTCTCTTTTTTCTCCCCCACCACCATATACTCTCTCCCTTCTCCGCTTTGTGAACAACAACCCCCTTCCTCTCATTTTCTTCTTCTTTTTCGTGAAAACCAGCCATCAACGAACACACACCACCCTCCCACCCATTCACTCCTTTTCTGTCGTCATTCCCTCCACTACCTCAGGCCACCACCACCACCGCCGTACGCCACCACAAAACCCCCGACAAGAACCCAAAGATCAGCCTTTCCTGTTTCACGTCCGAGCCTTGTTCTACTGTTGTCCCGCATCTTCTGCAGCTCGCTCCAAAGACTACAACATCCATCAGACCATCTTCGACCAACTTGAGCCACCACCGGTAGCCCCACGAAGCCTCGACACCGCCGGAGCCCCAAAATAGCCTAGGCCGGCTTGCTCTTCCCGGCCTCCCCTGTTTTTCGCCTATTACAGCCTCTTTTTGCTGCAGCCCGAGCTCCCTCCGGCCACCGTAAGCTACCTCTGACCACCCACTCGTCCTCCGACATCTCTTCACACTTCCAGCACCAACGTCGGAGCCATCCACCGCTCATCATACCTCAGAACAACCACCATAGCCCCAAAACAGCCATGTTTCCCCTGTTTTGCTCAGCTTGCTTCTGCTTCTGTATCGCCGCTGCTTCGGCAACTCCTCCGCCTAGTTCTGCCACCATCGGCCACCTCTAGCTACCTCGAGACTTTCCCAAGCCGGTCGCTTCGCATCTCTACCCCGGAACCCCCAAACAATCCGCCTCAGCCCCCACCGACATCCCCTTTTTTGCCCCGCTCCGTTGCGGCCATGCCCTATTAGGGCCTATTCCGTGAGCCTACGAGCCGGGCCGCGGCCCATTTTAGCCTGTGTCATGTCTTGGTTTGTCCTAGGCCGTGTCCAGGAAATTTGGTCAAGAGCTTGGGCCGTGTGCCGGGTTGTATCCGAGAAAGTGTGCTCGTGTGGCTGGGCTCATGTGCCGAGCTCGTGGCCCAATTGTTGGAGATTTTGGGCTGTGATTCGTCAAGTCCGTGTCGTGCCTAAAGATTTTCGAGGATCGCCGCCGCTCTCGCTTTGAGCAATTGATCGTGAGTCGACCTCTAATCCTTGGTTAGATCGCTAATTATGTTCGGATTAGTTTGTTTAAATTATTAGGTATTTGAGTAGCTCGATTAGGGACGGTTTAGGTTAGAAATTTGGTTTAAGTTCAATGGCCCTAATTGGTTAAGTTAGTCTAATTAGCTAGGATTCTATAGTTAATTGGATGAGATTGATTGATTTAATGTTTGTTATTGCTTAATAGGGAGTGAGCAATAGACTAGAGACTAGCGTACGATCGATTGACTAATCGAATCGGTTAATATTAATTTGTTTCTTGAATTGAGTTTAAATGTGCATAATTCGATCAAATATTCATGATTAAATTGATTGGATTGCTTAAATCGATCATCTATATCGATTGCCCGAGTGAATGCTTTGATTGGCCATTCATGCATTTGATATTCAATCCGGAGGTAAATTTTCCTCGTTATGCATGCAGAGTTTAGTGTATGATTTTGTGCATTTGTATGACTATATTTGGCATCAATTGCATGTATTGACGTGAAAATGGCCTTGGGTCGAGTCTTTGTGCATGCCTGTGCGAGCTTCCGCCTACAAGGAAAGTTGATAAACTAGCTTGATCGACCGGCATACTTGTGTGGCCATATGATGGTCATCGTTGGCCTAGGGGTACCAAGGGATGATACCTAATACATCTAATGAATTTGTCTTGGGGGTACCGGGGGGATCACTATCGTCGGACCGGGGGTACCAAGAGGCGATATCCAAGATACCTATTATATCCGTCCCGGGGCTACAAGGGGAATTATGATCATCGACCCCGAGATACCAGGGGAGGATATCTATGACATCCCGAATTCCGACTCACTTTCGAAGCATTGAATAAATGAAAGGTCTCATTGATGTATTTCAGTCAAATCTCACTCGGAGTTGATCCCTCTCGAGCGTACTAACGAAATGGGAATGGCTAGCTAGGAAAATCAAGTACGTGGACCTAAGAACTTGATCCTGGATTTGTGACATCCTGAATTCCGACTCACTTTCGAAGCATTGAATAAATGAAAGGTCTCATTGATGTAATTCAGTCGAATCTCACTCGGAGTTGATCCCTCTCGAGCGCACTAACCAAATGGGAATGGCTAGCTAGGAAAATCAAGTACGTGGACCTAAGAACTTGATCCTGGATTGATTCTTTGGCCATGAAAATTGTCGAGGGAATATTCTAGACCAATATAGGCCGATCCTAGAATAATTAAGGAACGATTTGGGTAATGCCCTATACTTGGATCACGGGTGATTCCGTTTGACCTCGTATGGGTTCCAAACGTCCCCGAATTATTTTCTAACGATCGTGTCCATCGGGACTAGTGATTGACCCTCGCAATTGATTGACAACCAAGGTCGCCATGGCTCGAGTAATTCTTAAACGTGATTTTAATCACGGGTCGATACGCGTAACTCCTAAAAGCCGCCCGTTAGTTTGAGATACGCTGAAAATTCTATTGATTGAGATTGATCGCGAATCAAGCTTCGTAATTTGACGTTGGACCTTCGGGGGTTTCAATAAATAAAATTTTGGACGTTTCTTCATCCTGTGTGAAATTCCTTCGCGGTTCGCCCCAAAGAGGTTCAGGAAAAGTATATTTGGACTGGATATGGGAAAGGACCCTTTTGCCCTCGAAAAATACCCTATTTTTCACTTGGAACGAAGGGTATTTTGGTCATTTCCCCTTTTGGCCGAGATTCACTAGTCAATGAGGGGAGATAATTATTTTTTCTATTGACTTTGGGAGCATAATTAATTATTATTAACCTATATTAATTATTATATTGGCATCTTCTTCTTCATTGTCCAAAGACTCTCTCTCTCTCTCTCTAGCTCACTTTCTCTCTACCTCACTCTCCCTCTCCCTCTCCCTCACTTGGTCGAACACCCTCTCTCTCACCCTCCATTGCCGAAAATTCTTCAAGCCTTCTTTGGTGTTGCTTTGGAGCGCTTGGAGTCGCTAGAACGTCGCCGAGTCGCCGGCCGTGCAAGGACCGCCGGAATCGCCGCTCGATTCAAGCTTTTCCTCAACCGTTCAACGGAGGTTTTTGCGAGTTTTTGAGGTAGGATTGTTTCTAAACCTAAATTGGGTGGTTAGGTTGCTAAAATACCATGAAATTGTGAATTTTTGATGAAGAAAAGTGTTGGATTTGAGCTTGTGGAGGGGCTGGACGAAAATTGCAGAAATGGAGGTGAGATATGGTTGTTCTTGCAATGAATAGTAATTGCAAGAGGATATTTGTTTGGTCAAAGTTTGACCATGGTTACCCTACTAACCCTAGTTACTTTTTGTTCAACTATGGTTGCTTTATGCTATTTATTAATCATGGTTAGGTTAGTATTTGACTCTAGTTAGTTTTTTGAACCATGGTTAGTTTAAATATTAACTAGGGTTACTTTTATGTGACATAAAGTCGTTATGCCATGGTGCTAATTAAATGTGACATTATTATAGTATAGTACTATGGTTGTGAATAAATTATATGTTAGAAAATTATTATTGTTCGGCCGTGATATATTTCCACGTTAGTATAATTATAATGGCACGTGATTTATAAATTGCTACGTTAGCGTAATATGGTCGCATGACGTGGATTGGATACTATGGTAGTATTAATTGATCGGGTAGTCTGAATTAATATTTGGATTAGTGTGAATTAATCGGGTGATCCCGAATTATTAATTCTCTAACGTGAGTGAATCACGTGGTCCCGATCTATTCCGAGAAAATGAGAAGGGTCGTATTCAATCAAGTCAGTTCGAGGCCAAAGTGAGCCGTATTCGTCCGATTGTCCGAGACCGAGGAAATGTGAGGGTCGTATTCAATCAAGTCGATGCGAGGCCAAAGTGAGCCGTATTCGTCCGATTGTCTAAGACCGAGAAAGCAAGAAAGTCGTGTTCAATTAAGTCGTCCGAGACCAAAGTGAGTCGTGTTCGACTAATTGTCCAAGACTTGATCCGATCGTGTTCCTATGTGTCCGAGACCGAGATCCGTGGGTCGTATTCCTATGTGTCCGAGACCCGGGTATATGTATTGAGCCGTGTTCCATAAAGGTCCGAGGCTCAATGTTATGAACTTATTTGATGGCGGTGGACTAACGTGGAATATTCTGGAGGAACGTGGAATATTTTTGGAGTAACGTGAAATATTCTGGAGGAATGTGGAATATTCCGGAGGAATGTGGAATATTTTTGGAGTAACGTGGAATATTCCGGAGTGACGTGGAATATTTTTGGAGTAACGTAGAAATTTTCGGAGTAATGTGGATATTTATATTATGGCATGATGCGTTAAAAACATGCCCTGGAGCACGTAGAATATTTTATTGTCGGACCGAGGCGTGGAACGCCGAGAGGGGAGTAACGTAGAATATTTGAGAAGGTGTGAGAATTTTCGGAGAAAGAGTGGAATTTTCTGGAATTTAATTGGGGAATTTTTGGGTAAGAAAGAAAGAGTTGTTGGAAATTGTTGCTCGCCTAGATTGTGTCCGGAGGCACTAGCGACCTGATTTAGGGTTAGAGATTTTCCTACTGAGACTTTATCTTACCCCGTCGTGGGTTCGTTGTTTTCGGACCCTCCGCCGCAATGATCCGACCCAAAGATCGAGATGCCGGGAGAAGTTGTGGAGCCTTTGGATGCTGAGTAGCCGCTTGAGATAGCGAGGATGAGGCTTAGGATAGTCGGCCCCTCGGTTTTTTGTGGAGTGTTGTATTTTGGTTGTGTAGCGGGCTTCGACCACGTGTCTTTTGTTATAGGTGGTCACGGGCTTGTACAGTGGCCCCCGAAGCCTTAAGTTTGACAGTTTGTAACAACTATGTATATATGTACATATGTGTGTTTTTACCATCCCAAGTTATCGTAGTGTTATTGGTTTTACGTACGGAGATTTTGTTGCTTCCGCATATGTTGTATAATATTGTTGGCCCGAGGATCCTGGAGAACCGTACGCAAGCGAGGCCAGGTGGGATGTCGACGGTTCATAAGGTTCGGGTCGTGACATCCCCGTTTGGAGTGGTATCAGAGCAAGGTCAGCTCGATCGAATGAGATTGAGACTTGGAGTAATAAGGAGTGATGACTTGGGGACGATTAGATACTGGGACCCTTAGGATAAGACATTGATTTCTGAATCTTGAGGATTATAGGGTTGAACTTGTATTGTACTCTAATGGTTCTAGTATCTTTTTGTTTTATTGGTAAACTTGGGTGATGGTATTATTGAGGTTTATAAGTGAGCAAACAGGAAATTGAGGAGCCATAAGTATAGATTTTGAGGTTGTACATGTGCTTGAGGCTAATAGAGGATTGCCTTTGAGTGAAGGGTCGCTTGGATTATATGACCGTGATTATGGTTTGTCAATGACTCAACTTGAAGAATATGCTAGAACATAGGCAATTGATCTATGAGACGTGATAGTCATTGGTGGAATTAGAGATCTTTGGTGGATAAGAATTGATCTGGAAGCGACTATGGTACGTCGAGTAACGAGGACAATCATGCAGTGCAGATGTTTGTGGCATTAAAATGAAAGTTGATGAATGTGCATGCATGAGCTTATCACGATTGGACTTAATAAACTGTCGCTTGGTATGGGACAAGTGACGGGATACCTATAAACCGTAATGAAGCATGATATGGGTCGTGTGGAACGGGACTCTCTCCGTAGAAGTATGACTTGGGACAACCCGCAACGACCGGGTTTGATGAGGGCGGGGAGTGATCGCCGGGACAGAGAGGTCCGGACAAGGAGCGGCTCCCGACGGGCTTCTAAGATATCAAGGAGGCAGGAATGACCCAGGCCATAAATTGAAAGGGAAAGTCTAGGTATCGGGTTAAGTCCGATCTTGATTAAGAGACGTGTTGCACCGAGTTGATCCTCAAGGTGAAATTTCAAAATTTGCTTGGCATTTGTGATGGCGCCTGGGATTGGCATGATTAAAGGCTTCATGTGGGCAAGTGGATGCTATTATGTAGTTGGCATCATGTGATTATTGTGGCAAAGGTTTAACTGAGAGATTAGACGGCGTGTGGGGTTCATACCCCGTTGAACTGGTATCTTCCGAAAGTGTGATAGTCTATTGTGTTCGTATTAGAGGAACAGGTGCCTTTATATTTAAAATATGAGCGATTGACTCACTGAAGTAATGTCTTGAATGATTGCTTGATGTTAGCCTAGTTGAGGCTTGCCTAGTAATTGGTGGTTCATTGAGAAATTGCCTCGTTGAGGCTAACTTGATAGATAGTCACCGGTTATGGGTGACTTGGAACCCTTGGATAATTGGCAAGTAGTTGAGAGTTACCTAAGAACCACTGGGTGGTTGATTGTTGGTGAGAGATAATGAGATGAGCAATTTGTAACTGCTAGACTCAAGTATATGACTTAAGTCTTTAATTCCTATAGGGAACTGTAGTGGTTCAAGTGCTATAAGAACCTAATGAGGTCGAACAACCAGAGTATGGTCACTAGAGGAGCATATGGCTCGAGTATGCAAAATATGAGAAGATCCAAGAACCGAAAGGAATCATGATAAGTGAGTAAAGATGAACCACGAGAGTATGAGCGCTGGAAGAGCGTTTGGCCCGAGCTTGTAAGTTGTACGAGACCCTAGAGTTGAAGGGGTCAAGAGAACCTTGAGAGGAATTTGAAATTCGATGGATAGGCGACTCAAGAAGGAGCTGCCGTTGTTGCCCAAAGCAGATAAGACCGCTACTGTTGATTGTGTTGTTAGCAAAGTAAATGGTAGAGATTATGGGAAAGACGATAGAGAATGGAAAAGAAAATCGTTTGAAAGAAAGCTTGTGGAAGGATGCATAAGAGTGAGATTGATTAAGTTCGATGGAGAAAGAGTGAATTAAAACTACCTTTCTCTGGATTGGGGATTATGTAAGGAAACCTCGGAGGTTCCGGGTGCACGGATGAAAAGAAAGTGACCCCGGCAGTTACTAACCTTAAGAGGCCGTCGATCATTAGTGAAAGATCACTAAAGGAAGGGTTTTTCCTTGAAGGCATGATATATGCCTGGATTGTCTTTGCCAAGTTGTCCAATGGAAAGTACCTTTCTAAGGTTACTCGAAAACAAGGATTGTCCGAACTTTAATAGCTTTGCAAAGATCCGAAGGCGATCCACCAATACGAGACAAAGTCCTTGAAGCTATCTACGTGTACTAAGGGAGGACAAGGACCCTTTGAATTAAACGTGAAGTCCCTAAGGAGATTGAAATTCGAAAGTCTTATGACTAGTTGTTACTCTAATTCTGAGGAATGATAACGGGTCGTAATGAATGAAGTGGATGATCGGAAGAGGAATAAGCAAGAGAATTTTCGTTCATGGATTGCGAGTAAGGGAATTTTCACTTATGGAGCATAGAATGTGCCGGGGAGGAATGGCTATTACCTTGGCGTATAGCCTGTAATTAAAGATTGACATTTCTTCTCTATCACAAGGAAAAAAAAAAATTTATGGAAAAAGTTATGTCAATTGTCTGACTTTGTTGATTTATATGCGATTGAGTGAGGTTGAATCAGGACCACTAGAAGTGGTATTGCGAGTTATCATCCTAAAGGATAGGGCGTCATTTTTAAAGGGCAATTGGATCATGAGATGGTCGTTAATGGAAAGGAAAGGGAATGGCCCGATAATCCCGACTACCCACAGTGTTCATGGATGGAGGAGTAAGCAAAAAGGGGAACTTGGATTGTACTCGCAAGGTGAATTGATTTAATCAATTATGATACCCAAGGTGTGGATGTGCGGAGACCGAGGAAGAACCTCAACTCCTTTGAACCTTGTCGCTAAAGATGACTCGGTTATTAGAAGAGAATGTCAAGTGTGGGGGTATTTGAATCCTGGAGTAAGAACACCGCTATTGGCGTGAACTCCAAAGACGAAGTGGATTCGAAGTAGAACAATGCCACCGTAGTGTATCGTTTCCTTCATAGGGTAAGAGACCTCGGTGTGGAAGGAAGAGAAAGTTCTAATTGTCGTGGCATTAAGATTGAACATCTAGACTAAGAAAGAAAACGCATAACTCAAATGATCTCCTTAAAATTATTCTAAGGACTTGTTTTGTAGACAATGTTGAATTCCTGGAAATGTCGATGTTCGTTGGAACGAATGAAATGGGGATAAGATCGTATTAGCTGGTTGTGGAACCAAGAGATTGAGGGACTGATGCTTCCCGAGGGAAGAGTGATAAAAATGAAAAAAATGTGGCATGGTCTAACTGGAAATCTATAAAGACGGAGAGCCAAAGTATAAACTATCAAGTGGATGGTACGAATGACGGTTTAAACGAATCGACACACCGGTAGCAAGAGCCGACAATAGTCGGATTGTGTATCCAAGGAATAATTGAATTAATTGTTACCGTCTTTAGAGACGATGATTGGACTCGTTTAAGGAGTCACGAGAAGCATGATCCCGAGGAAACAATCAGAGTATGCTAAGTGTGAAGAGTGCGAGTTTTGGGTCCGATAAGGTGAAATTCATTGGTCGTGTGAAGTCCGAGAGAGGGGATCCCTATGAATCCTTCAGGATTAAAAAGTGATAATGTATCGACTAAGGTCGATGTGAGTTATTGAAATTTGAAGTTTCCTGAAATTAATGAACTGTCATAGACGGATCTAGGAAGATTCCCCACAAGAATTATTCCATTGATGAAAAGGACTAAGGACGAGACGTAGAGCGAATGGATGAAATTGTTTATGAAGATGGGAGTGTTGCTTGTGCAAGGAATGACCTCGCAACTATGTGAACTACAAGAGTTAGAAATATTGACTGCACCAAAGGGAACCGAAGGAAAGGTCATGTTTGCGATGCCCTTACCGCTAAGGAATGGTGAATTAAGTAGCGGATGCATATAATTGAAAATCGAGCATCTTGCATTTGGCAACGAAGGGATAGACCTTACCTCGAGGAATAAGAGATTCAACTCCTAAATTGGAAGTTTACCAATTGACTAGTTTGATGGCTATTTGAAGCATCAAGCCTAAAGGTCAGAAAGGAATTGAGATATGGCGATGAATGGACCCGGACTTCTAAGGGTCGTGGAAACGAATAGAACAAGGAGGAAATTCAGACTTCTGATTATTTGGAAAAGAAACCTCGAAGTTGAGGATAGAAACCTTGAAGTTCAATAGACGAGTGTACGAGTTCAATAGTGGAGAGGAATCTAAAGATATGACCTCATCGGAATGTGAGGGGAGAATTACGATGTCCAATGGAATGGACTGAAGGTTGGATCGGCCTTACATGTGGTTAAGGATGAGACATGCCGGCCAGGAAGAGGCATGACCTTAAAAATCAAAAGATTACTATGAACGTTGAAGGTTTTCAAATGGAGTTGAGAGCAAATTACTACAAAAGTAATCTTGAACTTGCTTAAGGAGTCGAGAATGTTACGACTCGATTTGAATAATAGAGGGCAAGTTGATAAAGGCCATGAGTCTTATGCGATGCTTTGGAAAGACCTTCACTCCGGAATTAGAAAAGTTGGATTGTAGTAACGTATGCATGTTATTCTTGGACCAATAGTCAATGGAAGAGGTGATTTGAATACTCGAGGACATGGTACCAACAGATTTTGCAAATGACAAAAGGGAAGAGGAAGGTGAACACGGTTGAGGACCAAAGAAAACGAGTTCGAAGGATGAAAACCGTTGTTGTTAAGGAGGTTATCGAAGTGTTAAATGACGACAAGAACTACTTTGGGAAGTGTGGTAGCGATGAGGCGTCAGCACCCCATAAGACGAGATGATTGGAGAATTGCAAATTTCGAGGATGAAATTTTGTAAGGGGGGAAGAATTGTCACATCCTGAATTCCGACTCACTTTCGAAGCATTGAATAAATGAAAGGTCTCATTGATGTATTTCAGTCGAATCTCACTCGGAGTTGATCCCTCTCGAGCGGACTAACCAAATGGGAATGGCTAGCTAGGAAAATCAAGTACGTGGACCTAAGAACTTGATCCTGGATTGATTCTTTGGCCATGAAAATTGTCGAGGGAATATTCTAGACCAATATAGGCCGATCCTAGAATAATTAAGGAACGATTTGGGTAATGCCCTATACTTGGATCACGGGTGATTCCGTTTGACCTCGTATGGGTTCCAAACGTCCCCGAATTATTTTCTAACGATCGTGTCCATCGGGACTAGTGATTGACCCTCGCAATTGATTGACAACCAAGGTCACCATGGCTCGAGTAATTCTTAAACGTGATTTTAATCATGGGTCGATACGCGTAACTCCTAAAAGCCGCCCGTTAGTTTGAGATACGCTGAAAATTCTATTGATCGAGATTGATCGCGAATCAAGCTTCAGAATTTGACGTTGGACCTTCGGGGGTTTCAATAAATAAAATTTTGGACGTTTCCTCATCCTGTGTGAAATTCCTTCGCGGTTCGCCCCAAAGAGGTTCAGAAAAAGTATATTTGGACTGGATATGGGAAAGGACCCTTTTGCCCTCGAAAAATACCCTATTTTTCACTTGGAACGAAGGGTATTTTGGTCATTTCCCCTTTTGGCCGAGATTGACTAGTCAATGAGGGGAGATAATTATTTTTCTCTTGACTTTGGGAGCATAATTAATTATTATTAACCTATATTAATTATTATATTGGCATCTTCTTCTTCATTGTCCAAAGACTCTCTCTCTCTCTCTAGCTCACTTTCTCTCTACCTCACTCTCCCTCTCCCTCTCCCTCACTTGGTCGAACACCCTCTCTCTCACCCTTCATTGCCGAAAATTCTTCAAGCCTTCTTTGGTGTTGCTTTGGAGCGCTTGGAGTCGCTAGAACGTCGCCGAGTCGCCGGCCGTGCAAGGACCGCCGGAATCGCCGCTCGATTCAAGCTTTTCCTCAACCGTTCAACGGAGGTTTTTGCGAGTTTTTGAGGTAGGATTGTTTCTAAACCTAAATTGGGTGGTTAGGTTGCTAAAAGACCATGAAATTGTGAATTTTTGATGAAGAAAAGTGTTGGATTTGAGCTTGTGGAGGGGCTGGACGAAAATTGCAGAAATGGAGGTGAGATATGGTTGTTCTTGCAATGAATAGTAATTGCAAGAGGATATTTGTTTGGTCAAAGTTTGACCATGGTTACCCTACCAACCCTAGTTACTTTTTGTTCAACTATGGTTGCTTTATGCTATTTATTAATCATGGTTAGGTTAGTATTTGACTCTAGTTAGTTTTTGAACCATGGTTAGTTTAAATATTAACTAGGGTTACTTTTATGTGACATAAAGTCGTTATGCCATGGTGCTAATTAAATGTGACATTATTATAGTATAGTACTATGGTTGTGAATAAATTATATGTTAGAAAATTATTATTGTTCGGCCGTGATATATTTCCACGTTAGTATAATTATAATGGCACGTGATTTATAAATTGCTACGTTAGCGTAATATGGTCGCATGACGTGGATTGGATACTATGGTAGTATTAATTGATCGGGTAGTCTGAATTAATATTTGGATTAGTGTGAATTAATCGGGTGATCCCGAATTATTAATTCTCTAACGTGAGTGAATCACGTGGTCCCGATCTATTCTGAGAAAATGAGAAGGGTCGTATTCAATCAAGTCGTCTGAGGCCAAAGTGAGCCGTATTCGTCCGATTGTCCGAGACCGAGGAAATATGAGGGTCGTATTCAATCAAGTCGTCCGAGGCCAAAGTGAGCCGTATTCGTCCGATTGTCCGAGACCGAGGAAATGTGAGGGTCGTATTCAATCAAGTCGTCCGAGGCCAAAGTGAGCCGTATTCGTCCGATTGTCCGAGACCGAGAAAGCAAGAAAGTCGTGTTCAATTAAGTCGTCCGAGAACAAAGTGAGTCGTGTTCGACTAATTGTCCAAGACTTGATCCGATCGTGTTCCTATGTGTCCGAGACCGAGATCCGTGGGTCGTATTCCTATGTGTCCGAGACCCGGGTATATGTATTGAGCCATGTTCCATAAAGGTCCGAGGCTCAATGTTATGAACTTATTTGATGGCGGTGGACTAACGTGGAATATTCTGGAGGAACGTGGAATATTTTTGGAGTAACGTGAAATATTCTGGAGGAATGTGGAATATTCCGGAGGAATGTGGAATATTTTTGGAGTAACGTGGAATATTCTGGAGTGACGTGGAATATTTTTGGAGTAACGTAGAAATTTTCGGAGTAATGTGGATATTTATATTATGGCATGATGCGTTAAAAACATGCCCTGGAGCACGTAGAATATTTTATTGTCGGAGCGGGGCGTGGAACGCCGAGAGGGGAGTAACGTAGAATATTTGAGAAGGTGTGAGAATTTTCGGAGAAAGAGTGGAATTTTCTGGAATTTAATTGGGGAATTTTTGGGTAAGAAAGAAAGAGTTGTTGGAAATTGTTGCTCGCCTAGATTGTGTCTGGAGGCACTAGCGACCTGATTTAGGGTTAGAGATTTTCCTACTGAGACTTTATCTTACCCCGTCGTGGGTTCGTTGTTTTCGGACCCTCCGCCGCAATGATCCGACCCAAAGATCGAGATGCCGGGAGAAGTTGTGGAGCCTTTGGATGCTGAGTAGCCGCTTGAGATAGCGAGGATGAGGCTTAGGATAGTCGGCCCCTCGGTTTTTTGTGGAGTGTTGTATTTTGGTTGTGTAGCGGGCTTCGACCACGTGTCTTTTGTTATAGGTGGTCACGGGCTTGTACAATGGCCCCCGAAGCCTTAAGTTTGACAGTTTGTAACAACTATGTATATATGTACATATGTGTGTTTTTACCATCCCAAGTTATCGTAGTGTTATTGGTTTCTGTACGGAGATTTTGTTGCTTCCGCATATGTTGTATAATATTGTTGGCCTGAGGATCCCGGAGAACTGTACGCAAGCGAGGCCAGGTGAGATGTCGATGGTTCATAAGGTTCGGGTCGTGACAATATCAGACCTGTCCGTCCCGGGGGTACCAGGGAGATGATTGGTTGCCATGACCGAAAGAAATGGAACGATGCCTTGTCTTGCCATAAAGAGCATTGATTGACTAGAACACTGGCACCCACCGACTAGTGTTCCTAACTAAATGGCCTTAATTATGTCAACTGAATTGTGTGTGTTATTCTGTGGATTGATATTATATGATATTCTGCTAATGAGTTAAATTGGTGTGATTGTCATATCAAGCTATCCTTATATTTTGTGTGGCTTCCTGACGGGTAAGTTGCATGTAGTTGAGATATCTGTACTGTAAGATATGATTAATTGATAAGATGTACTGAATGAATCAACGAACTTAGCCGGGCTTAGGCGTTGATTCACTGGGATTTATTTATTACCCGTCGTGGTTAACCTTTTTCAGGTCTAAAATGATGGAGTTTAGGGTTCCGTTGAAATTAATACCAAGGGCTATGTTGACATAGCCCCTTACCCGGAGTAGATACGAGTGGACCCTACCCGCTCCGAAGTGTGACATCCTGTGATCTGGCTCGTTTTGAAGCCTTGAATAAATGAAAAGTCTCATCGATGTACTTCAGTTGAATCTCACTCGGAATTGATCCCTCTCGAGTAGACTAACCAAATGGGAATGGCTAGCTAGGAAAATCAAGTACGTGGACCTAAGAACTTGGTCATGGACTGACTCTTTGGCCATGAAAATTGTCGAGGGAATATTTTGGACCAATATAGGCCGATCCTAGAATAATTAAGGAACGATTTGGATAATACCCAACGCTTGGATCACGGGTGATTCCGTTCGACCTCGTATGGGTTCCGAACGTCCCTGAATTATTTTCTAACGATCGTGTCCATCGGGATTAGTGATTGACCCTCGCAATTGATTGACAACCAAGGTCGCCATGGCTCGAGTAATTCTTAAACGTGATTTTAATCACGGGTCGATATGCGTAACTCCTAAAAGCCGCCCGTTAGTTTGAGATACGCTGAAAATTCTATTGATCGAGATTGATCGCGAATCGAGCTTCAGAATTTGACATCGGACTTTCAGGGGTTTCAATAAATAAAATTTTGGACGTTTCCTCATCCTGTGTGAAATTCCTTCGCGGTTCGCCCCAAAGAGGTTCAGGAAATGTATATTTGAACTGGATATGGGAAAGGACCCATTTGCCCTCGAAAAATACCCCATTTTTCACTTGGAACTAAGGGTATTTTGGCCATTTTCCCTTTTGGCCGAGATTGACTAGTCAATGAGGGGAGATAATTATTTTTCTCTTGACTTTGGGAGCATTATTAACCTATATTAATTATTATATTGGCATCTTCTTCTTCATTATCCAAAGACTCTCTCTCTCTAGCTCACTTTCTCTCTACCTCACTCTCCCTCTCCCTCTCCCTCACTTGGCCGAACACCCTCTCTCTCACCCTCCGTTGCCGAAAATTCTTCAAGCCTTCTTTGGTGTCGCTTTGGAGCGCTTGGAGTCGCTAGAACGTCGCCGAGTCGCCGGCCGTGCAAGGACCGCCGGAATCGCCGCTCGATTCAAGCTTTTCCTCAACCGTTCAACGGAGGTTTTTGCGAGTTTTTGAGGTAGGATTGTTTCTAAACCTAAATTAGGTGGTTAGGTTGCTAAAAGACCATGAAATTGTGAATTTTTGATGAAGAAAAGTGTTGGATTTGGGCTTGTGGAGGGGCTGGACGAAAATTGCAGAAATGGAGGTGAGATATGCTTGTTCTTGCAATGAATAGTAATTGCAAGAGGATATTTGTTTGGTCAAAGTTTGACCATGGTTACCCTACCAACCCTAGTTACTTTATGCCCTAACTAGAGTTACTTTATGCTATAGTTTAATCATGGTTAGGTTAGTATTTAACTCTAGTTAATTTTTGAACCATGGTTAGTTAATATATTAACTAGGGTTACTTTTATGTGACATAAAGTCGTTATGCCACGGTGCTAATTAAATGTGACATTGTTATAGTATAGTACTATGGTCGTGAATTAATTATATGTTAGAAAATTATTATTGTTCGGCCGTGATATATTTCCACGTTAATATAATTATAATGGCACGTGATTTATAAATTGCTACGTTAGCATAATATGGTCGCATGACGTAGATTGGATACTATGGTAGTATTAATTGATCGGGTAGTCTGAATTAATATTTGGATTAGTGTGAATTAATCGGGTGATCCCGAATTATTAATTCTCTAACGTGAGTGAATCACGTGGTCCCGATCTATTCCGAGCAAATGTGAGGGTCGTATTCAATCAAGTCGTCCGAGGCCAAAGTGAGCCGTATTCGTCTGATTGTCCGAGACCGAGAAAGCAAGAAAGTCGTGTTCAATTAAGTCGTCCGAGACCAAAGTGAGTCGTGTTCGACTAATTGTCCGAGACTTGATCCGGTCGTGTTCCTATGTGTCCGAGACCGAGATCCGTGGGTCGTATTCCTATGTGTCCGAGACCCCGATATATATAGAGCCATGTTTCATAAAGGTCCGAGGCTCAATTTCATGAACTTATGATGGCGGTGGAGTAACGTGGAATATTCTAGAGTGACGTGGAATATGTTTGGAGTAACGTGGAATATTCTAGAGTGACGTGGAATATGTTTGGAGTAACGTGGAATATTCCGGAGTAACGTAGAATATTCCGGAGTGACGTGGAATATTTTTGGAGTAACGTGGAATATTCCGGAGTGACGTGGAATATTTTCGGGGTAATGTGGATATTTATATTATGGCCGAATGTGTTAAAAATGGGCCCCGGAGTACGTAGAATATTTTATTGTCGGACTGAGGCGTGGAACGCCGAGACGGGAGTAACGTAGAATATTTGAGAAGGTGTGAGAATTTTCGGAGAAAGAATGAAATTTTCTGAAATTTAATTGGGGAATTTTTGGGTAAGAAAGAAAGAGTTGTTGGAAATTGTTGCTCGCCTAGATTGTGTCTGGAGGCACTAGCGACCTGATCTAGGGTTAGAGATTTTCCTACTGAGATTTTTATCTCACCCCGTCGTGGGTTCGTTGTTTTTCAGACCCTCCGCTGCAATGATCCGACCCGGAGATTGAGATGCCGGGAGAAATGGTGGAGCCTTCAGAAGCTGAGTAGCCGCTTGAGATAGCGAGGTTGAGGCTTAGGATAGTTGGCCTCTCGACTTTTGTAGAGTACTTTGTTTTGGTTGTGTAGCGGGCTTCGACCACGTGTCTTTTGTTAGGTGGTCACAGGCTTGTACAATGGCCCCCGAAGCCCTAGGTTTGACAGTTTGTAACAACTATGTATATATGTACATATGTGTGTTTTTACCATCCCAAGTTATCGTAGATTTATTGGTTTTCTGTACGGAGATTTTGTTGCTTCCGCATGTGTTGTATAATATTGTTGGCCTGAGGATCCTGGAGAACCGTACGCAAGCGAGGCCAGGTGGGATGTCGACGGTTCGTAGGGTTCGGGTCGTGACACGAAGTATGGAGCTAAATAATATATTGCTTTGATTGGATAAGATAAGTCTGTCAACAAAATGATGTTTTTGCGTTAACACGTTTCCTGCTTTTCTATCGTTGTGATATGATATTGTTTGGGAGTGTTATACGTTTCCGCATGCATAGTAAGGTATCGTAGGTTGGTAGCATGCCTAGGATGCTATCATTTATGACCTGAGGGATGAATTGGCAAGGATGCCGCGTGCTCGAGGATCGGGGTGTGACAGTATATGTATATAAATTCTAAAATGTAAAATGATAAGAGTTATCTCTGATTTTCCAAAATGTGCGAATATACATACACCTAAAATATGATAATTTCTTGAAAGATTAGAGTAGAATATGCTTCAATAGCAACATATTCTCAAATGGGAATTCCACATTTTTAATGTAAGGAAGCAACATTATCATAAAAATCATCCCATTTTTTCCCCTTTCAAAACGTTGATCAAAGTCAGTTTCGATGTTTTTGTAGGACTTCCAACATTTGAAATATGTTAATTTCAGTTGCTGCGAGTTGTTGGTTCGCATGCCTGACCTCTCATGTACTCCAAATCTCGAGGAATTCCTATAGCTCGTAGTAGGGACATCAATGATGTGCTCAAGGTAAGTTATGACGGACTAGACCCAAATGAGAAGGAGATTTTTCTCCGCATTGCCTGCTTCTTTAATGGTGATAGTGAGTAGGTAAAGAAAGTGCTCAACAGTTGTGATTTTAAAGCAGTGATATGGTTACAAGTTCTCATTGAGAGATCCTTGATAAGAACTACGCACGAAAACTTGCAAATGCATGACTTGATTCGATTGATGGTTAAAGATATTGTGAACCAAGAATGTGATGAGCCCAGAAGACATAGCAGACTATGGATGTATGACGATGTTCTCGATGTTCAGTTAGACAACATGGTAAGACTTCCAAATATCATCAAAATTCTGCTCCTTATCTTTAACTCTAATTACTGAACATGCATAATCTAAATAGTCTTGTCTATACAGGGAGATCATTCTATAAAAGCCATAGTTTTGGAGCCACCTGAGCCGACAGAGATATGTATCGGTCCCGATGCTTTTACCAAAATGAGAAGGTTGAGATTGCTCAATTTACGCAATGTGCATAATTCTTTCCAAGGTCCTATATGTCTTCCTAATAAACCAAGATGGTTTCAATAGGCTGAATGTGTTTCTAGGATTCCGGAATTTTCCTCCGCTCCAAAAATATTATAAAAGTGGGACTTGATGTGGGCTGGAGCAATATCCCAAAGGCGCCAAATCAAAATAAGGTAAGGATATACCTACATAACCCTTTTGGATTAAATATATGAATTTGTGTTTTCTTCCGAATGTTTTCCAAAGTTGGTTCCATTGTCTTTGTAAAATTTTAACATATTTTAAATTTTATTGTGATAGAACATATATTCTTGACATTCATCTATTACATATAGTTAAAGCCCGAATCTAGAATCCAAAAAAGTGTTCACTCCTATCCATGCTGCATGGCATTTCATTTTGTTGCCTCGCGTACGCACTTGCCATGTGGCACTTCGCTATACTTCTATGATTGTTATATGGCATGAGACATGGCAGGTTTTTGTTACATAGCCTACACTCGCATGCTCGCCACTCAACACTTCACTTGAATTTTGTGAATGCCACATGCATGACGCGCGATATAGTTTTATTTCAAACTACTTTTAGTCTACTGATGAAGGATATATCTATGTGAGGTGTAATGGTTCATAACTTTTTGCTAGACCAAAATTACTTTAAAGTAAATGTGTCATTTTGTACTAGTCTAGGATTTTTGTGAGATGAATTTACTTCGGAGTAAATTTGGACTCTAACTTGGGATTTTTAATGGTATTTATTCTAATTTTCATAACAATCGCTAACACAGTTTTATTTGTGATTTTTTTTTTCTATTTGTATATGTATATACATCTAAAATGTAAAATGATAAGAGTTATTGCTGATTTGCCAAAATGTGCCAATATACATATACTTAAAGTATGATAATTTCTTGAGAGATCAGTACCAAATATGCTTCAGTAGCAACATATTCTCAAATGGGAATTCCACAGTTTAAATGTAAGGAAGCAACATCATCATACAATCACCCTGTTTTCCTCCTTTCAAAACCTCTATCAATGTCGGTTTTGTTGTTTTTGCGGGACTTCCAGCATTTGAGTACGTTAATATATGTTACTGCGAGTTGTTGGTTTGCATGCTTGCCCTCTTGTGTACTCCAAATCTCGAGGAATTGGATATGCATAATTGCAAACGCTTAGTTGAAGCCCATGAGTCCATCGCATATCATGACAAGATACAGGTATTGAATAAATGGGGTGCTCTGAACTTAGCATTTTTCCAAATGTGCTCATGCCAGAAAATCTTCGAACTCTCGATCTTGCATGGTGCACAAAGTTTGAGAAGTTCACTGATATTCCACATAAACTCAAATGTCTGAAAAATATTTTTTACAAAGGGCCGCTGTTAAAAGACTTCCTACATCAATAAAAAAAAAAATCTTCTCTTTGGAGACAATGTATTTAATGGATTGCCAAAATTTGGTAAGTCTTCTGTGTAACATCTACAAGTAACCAAACATCGCACACTTGCAACTTGATGGCTGCATGAATTTAATCGGGTTTCCAAAATATGTATTGTGGTTGCGAGGAAGGGAAAGTGTGTTTTGAGTGATTGTGGATGGAAATGTAGAAGATCAAAGTGTGTGGGGATGGTTACGGGCTGATATATGCTAAATGCAAGGTTGAAAACAATCTGTTCAAGGCTTAAAGGACACACCACCAGCCAAAGAATAAGATTGGGATCAACGAAGTTCACCTCCGAGGCTTAAAAGAGAACCACCAGCCAAGGATAATAGACTTCGGGTTATAGAAACTCATCACCAAGGCTTAAAGGATGAGTTACTAGTCAAGGATAAAGGGATTCTTGGCTCACCACCATAGAGTAATCCAATCTCTGAGGATAAAGAAACCAAAATAGGAGTATCCACCCTCCACATTGAAGACCCATAAAATGCTATAAATTGAAAGACTCAGTAATTAAATGCATTAAATTTGAGAAAGACTTCAAATTCGTGCATCAGGTTGGGAAGTCCAAAAGACACAAATGGTCATCAAACAATGGTAGAAAGTGACCAAACTAGCCCCTAATCTTCAGTTGGTTGATGGGACCCTCAAAATCAGAAATAAATCTTGTAACCGACACTATATCGCATGATGAATTGGTGCTACTCCTTATCCCATGAGATCATGTTACAAACAGAGTTGGTTCCGACTTGTAAAACTAGCCATTGGGTCAGTGATATGTGACTTGAGCTTGAGGGCTGATCTTTCGAATTGGATCCTCCCACATCAAACTCCCCAGGTTGTTTGAGATTTGCCCTCAAATCTGATAGTTTATCATCTTCAATATATGGAGAGAGGTCCCCCACATTGAATGTTGCTGAGACCCCAAAATCTTCAAGGAGATCAACCTTGTATGCATTATCACCGACTCTCTCGAGAACTTTAAAAAGACCATCAGCTCTAAGCATGAGTTTGTTCTTTCGACGAGCGGGAAATCTCTCTTTTCACAAGTGTAGACACACTACATCACCGGGTTGAAATTCATTCTTCTTCCGATACTTGTTTGCTTTCTGTTTGTAAGATTCATCCGCCTTTTTGATCTTGGTTCGAACCTGCTCATGAAGCTTTTTCATGACCTTGGCTCTTTCTTCAGCATCATAGTTGACTTGAGAGTTGGATGGAATTGGAATCATATCAATAGGTATAAGAGGATTGATTCCATATACAACTTCAAAAGGTGAACGACCAGTAGTGTAACTTGGCAATTGATTATAAGAAAACTCAACATGCACAAGTCCCAATCCTTCAAAGTCTTACTCACCATGCTACGAAGAAGAGTAGTGATGGTGCGATTGGTTACCTCCATTTGACCATTAGTTTGTGGATGATAAGAAATACTGAATAAAAGTTTGGTGCCAAACTTTCCCGATAGGGTCCTCCAAAAGTAACTCAGGAACTTGGAGTCATAATCAGATACGATGGTTTTGGGAACCCCACGTAGACGAATAATCTCCTTAAAATATAAGTCGGCAACATGAGAAGCATTGTCCGTCTTGTAACAGGGAATGAAATGTTCCATCTTCGAGAATCGACCAACAACCACCATGATGGCATCTTTACCTCTTTGAGTCCTTGGAAGTGCCACAATAAAGTCCATGCTAACGTCCTCCCATGGCTATGTTGGTACTAGTAGTGGAGTATAGAGCCCTTCATGGAAATGACTCTTCGCCGTTTGACATGTCGCATATCTAGAAATGAGGGCATGGATATCACCATACATCTTTGGCCAATAAAAGTGCTCTTGAAGGACTTGAAGAGTTTTGTTAATTCTGAAATGACCTGCTATTCATTCGCTCTGTACTTCTTGAATCGGTAGCTCTCTAAAGGAACTCTTGGGCACACACAATCGATTTCCTTTAAAAAGGAAACCATCTTGGATAGAATAAGTTCCTTGAACTCCATGCTTACAATTGTTGATGATGGGCAAGAAATCAGGATCATCAACATAGAGTTCTTTAATTGAATGGAAACCAAGAATTCTAAACTCTAAAATAGCAAGCCTTGAGTATCTTCTCGATAAAACATCAACCACAACATTTGTTTTGCTAAGTTCATACTTTGAGACAAAGGAAAAAGATTGAAGGAACTCTACCCATTTTGCATGCCTCGAATTTAGTTTGAGCTAGCCGCTTATATACTTCAATGCCTCATGATCAGAATGGAGAACAAATTGTTTAGGCAACAAATAATAACTCCAGTGATCAAGCGCTCTCACAATCGCATAAAACTCTTTTTCATAAGTAGAGTAATTCTTCTTAGATTCTCTGAGCTTTTCGCTGAAATAAGCTAGAGGCTTTTGAGCTTGGGTGAGAACAACCCCAATACCAGCTCCACTAGCATCGCATGCTACTTCAAACACTTGATTGAAATCAGGAAGGGAAAAGATAGGGCACTCACAAAGCTTTTGTTTTATGGTTTCAAAGGCATTTTGGGCTTCCTTAGTCTATTCGAAGGTTCCCTTCTTAATGCATTCCGGTATAGGAGCCATGACGGTGCTGAAATTCTTCACAAACCGTCGATAGAATGATGCAAGTCCATGGAAACTCCCCACAACAGAAATCGATTTAGGCTTGGGCTATGTCTTTATCGCATCCACCTTGGATTGGTCGACGGAGATTCCATCTTTTGAAACCACATATCCTAATAATATGATGTATAACGGCCTAAGCCCACCACTCGCAAGATATTGTCCGCTTTAAACAGATAGTCCTAACAATTTTGTTCCTCCAAAGGCTACCCGTACACCCCAGAAAGGCGCGTCTTGCAAGTTTAGAGAAACCAAGACCATATAAGCCATCCCAAGATCTACTCCCTAAGCAATGTAGAACAAGGATATGTATACACCCTCTTCGTGGGATGTCACATACTCCCCCCTAGCGGCATAACGTCTCCGCTATGCCCTTAGCGGTACTAGTGAGCACCCACTACGGTTCACACGTTGTCGGGAGTCGGCTCTTATATCAAGTATTGTGACATCCTATATTCTGACTCATTTTCAGAGCTTTGAATGAATGAAATGTCTCATTGATGTATTCAAGCTAAATCTCACTCAGAATTGATTCCTCTTAAGAAAACTAACCAAATGGGAATGGCTATCTAGGAAAATCAAGTACGTGGACCTAAAAACTTAATCATGGATTGACTATTTGGCTATGAAAATTGTCGAGGGAATATTTTGAACCAATATAGGCCGATCCTAGAAAGATTAAAGAATGATTGGGATAATACCCTACACTTGGATCACGGGTGATTCCGTTTGATCTCGTGTGGGATTCGAAAGTCCCCGAATCATTTTTTAATGATCGTGTCCATCGGGACTAGTGATTGACCCTCGCAATTACGTGACAACTAAGGTCGCCGGGGCTCGAGTAATTCTTAAATGTGGTATTAATTAGGGTCGATACACGTAACTCCTAAAAGCCGCCCATTAGTTTGAAATACACTGAAATTTCAATTAATCGAGATTGATCGCGAATTAGACTTTGAAATTAGATGTCGGACCTTCAAGGGTTCCAATAATTATATTTTGGACGTCGCTTCATCCGGAGTATGGTTACTTCGCGGTTCGCCTCAAAGTGTTCAGAAAAATGAAATTAGGACTGGAATGGAAAAGACCCATTTCTCCACTTTGGTCAAGGGGCATTTTGGTCATTCACTTTTCATGGCCGAAAATTGACTAGTCAATGGTGAAGGAAATTACCAAAGTACCCTTCTTGCATTTCAAGAGCAAAAATGAGATGAATTATTGGTGGACCCCACAAGACTCTCTCTTTTCATTTTCAAGACCAAAATATCTACCAAAAATATCCTAACCTATTATATTGATTATTTTCATCATCTTCTTCATAAATTTCCCTCAACATTCTCTCACCTCACCCTCTCTCTCTACCTTGGCCGAATTCTCTCTTTACCGCCACCACCACCGTCACAACCTGAACCCTACGAGCTCGCCAACATCCCATCTAGCCGTGCTTAAGTACAGTTCTCCGGGATCCAAGGCCAACAAACTCATGGGGAAGCGAAAACCATTCCCGTACGTAAACAAACAACAACACGATGGCCTGGGACGGTAAAAAAAAAACTTATATACATCTACACATATCTATTACAACTTTCAAACCCAAGGCTTCAAAGACCACTCTGCAAGCCTATTACCACCTATAACAAAAAGATCTAGTGGTCGAAGTCTAACTTTCATCTAAAAGAAAAATACTCATTGTTAGTTAATAGGCCAACTACCCTAGGCCTCATCCTCGCTATCATCGGTCGAAGACCCTAAAGCTTCCTCCTCCTCCTCCTCATCAGCCTCGGATGGCAGCTCCACATCTAAGGGTTCCATGATCTCCACATCCTCTTCCGGTACCGAGTCTTCTAGGTCGGACTTCGAATACTCGGGGCCAGCACCCAAGCTCGTCACTACACCGTCGGGAGGGGCAGCTTAAGTGGGGTCCCATTCCCCAACTCCGTCATAAGGAATGTCGAAGCCCTTCAGCGGTCATACTAACATATCCCTATACCTATAAGTCCATGCCAGGTATGTATGGGGTTTCCAAAAATTCTCTCCGACGTCTACCCATATAGTCATAGTATGTCTATAATACACCTTATCTACCCCCAACGGATACTCTGTAATCACCGTTTCCATATCCCGGGGAATCCCAAATCTCTATGGTGGATCGTTCATTGCCGAAGCGCAGGCTCTGGAAAAGGTAACCCACGACAGGGTGAGAATAAATCTCAGTAAGAAAGTCCCTAATCCTAAATTAGGACGCTAGTGCCTCCGGACACGTTTGAGGTGAGCAGTTCTCAAAAAATTCTTCCTCAGTCAACAACTCACGTAATAAATTCCAGAATAAATGTCATTCTTTCTCCCAACTTACTACACCTTAATAAAAAAAATGCCACGTTACTTAGAAGCTCGTGTTTAACGCATCGAGCTAAAATATAAATGGATAGACCCGCTTAATAATTCCTCGCTCATTAATAGTCCGGACCCGCGTAATAACGTCTCAGGTCTATATAACCCACGTAATAATGCCTCGGGTTAATATCTCACGTTTAACGGCTCAAGGTAAAATATGGTCTTATAAATACAAACCCCGCGTAATAACGCCTCAAGCTAAAATTTCGCATTCACACTCGTTTATTCCTCATAAAGACCATATAATAATAATAATCCCTCGATCGCTTGTCCGATACCACACGATCACATAAAACCTCCCGATCAATCAATCCAAACCACATGATCCCACTAAATTTCCCGATTAGCAGATCGAAACCACACGATCTCACTAATTTTCTCTAACTGCTCAATCGAGACCACTTGATCTAATTATACGGAAGAAATATTCGACCGGGACCACGTGATTCACTCACATTGAATAATTAATAAATTGGGACTGCTCGATTAAATCATACTCAAGCCGTCGGCCAATCGGGACCACACGATTAATTTATGCTACTGCAATAATTACTCCAAGCCATATGATTGAAATTATGCTAACGTAACAATTAATATATACCGTATGATTAAATTATGCTAACATGCAATTAATACGTACCACACGATCAAATCACGCTAACGTAGCAATTTACCGAGGCCGTACGATTAAATTATCATAATGTACATTTAATCTAAGCCACATGATTAATATATTGACTTGATACTCTTATTAAGAGGTCCTTGATTAGCATTGAGTTTGGAATCATACGAATGCATGACTTGATTCAATCGATGGGTATGGGTATCGTGAAGGAAGAATGCGATGATCCCAGGAGACATAGCAAACTATGGCTATATGAGGATGTTCTTGATGTTCTGTCATGTGACATGGAAAGACTTGCAAATATGATAAAATCTTTGCTTCTTATCTTTGACTCTAATTACTGAATATGCAAAAACCCAAATAGTCGTGTACATATAGGGAGATTGTGTAGTCAAAGCCATAGTATTGAAGCTACCTAAGCCGACAAAGATGCGTATTGGTCCTAATCTTTTACAAAAATGAGTAGGTTGAGATTGCTCATTTTTGGCAACGTGCATAATTCTTTCCATGGTCCTATATATGTCCCTAATGAGCTAAGATGGTTTCATTGGAATGGATGTGCGTCCTGAATTCCATAATTTCCTTCGGGTGAAAATAAATTAGTGGGACTTCATATGAGCAATTGCAAGATCCCAACAGTGCCAAATCAATTAAAGGTCAGCATTTTTTACTGAACTTTTCATTATCTACCTACGCATACACAAAAGGAAATATTGTTACTCTGTTTTAGGAACTATTTCTCTATTTTCTTCCAAAATGACGCTAACAACTTGCGTTAGAAATAATTTTAATTGCAGCAAAATTGGCATTTGAAAAATTAAGCGAACAACTTTATTAGAAATACTCAATGGAAACATTTTTGTAATAAAATACATAATACAAAGAATTTTTATACATGTATGTGGAAAGAAAAAGATATTTCAAGATTTGAAATTTTTTTATGGTCGTCATTGCATCATTAGATGACTTTCCATAATGAAATATGTGAGATAAAAAATACAATAGTAAATTTCACGTATCTGTCCATGGTGTAATATATGTAAAATAAGTAATTGAGTATAATTGATGGAAGGAATATATAATAAAAAAGATTGAAATCTTTCAAAGTAACAGACCCTCTTTAGGTTACATGATAGTATAGATAAGGTTTACATACTTCCTAAACCTAATAACTCTAACTATCAACATAGATATATTTCAAAATCAGATCAAATCTACCTAGTGAAGAAATTCAAAATGCAATTCGCCATCGGTTATTTACGTATAAAATTTTTGTTTTACTAAAAATTTGTATAGTGATCGAACAAAGAAGGAAACAAAAATATGACCAACCTACCCATGGAGTAGCTGTTTGAGTGGTAGGCCACATAGTCATCAAGTGATAGAGCCTAAACGCGGGGGATTTGCCCAGCAACAATAAAATTAGCTCGATCGAAGGTTTGAATGCATCTTTCTCAGAAACAAGGCATTGTTTATTGCTTAAATCAATTCTCAAGGAGGAACACTTCTAAGTGGACATATAATAGAGTACTTATTAGGAACTTTGCCAGCAATATGTGTATTGTGTGCACAGCTAAATTAATATAAGTGATGCAAGACGGCCATACCGCTAATTTCCTAATAGAAAGTCAGAGCCAGGTTTTTAATTGAGCATACAAAATAAAATTTTTATTTTCCTTGGAATGTTTTTCAAAGTTGGATTGATTGGCTTTGCATGAATTCAATAAAATTTTAAAGTTCAGTAAATTTTACGCAATCCCGTTCATCTATGATATATAGTTAAAGCCAAACCTGCAAAGTCTTCATTCATATGCTTGTCATGCGATGCTTCACTTTGCTTTTGTGATTGCCACATGCCATGACCCGTGGAACAATTTTGTCATGTGGCCGCATCCGCACTTAGCCACATGGCACTTCACTAGAGTTCTATGATTGTCACATGGCATGACGCGTCACATAATTTTGTTATGTTCCCTACATTTGCATGCTTGCCGCATGACACTTCACTTGAATTTTGTGATTGCCTAATGCATGACACGAGACATAGTTTTATCCCGAACTAATTTTTATTTGCTAATGAAGAGTAGATTTGGTTGAGAATTATCAGTTTGTGATTTTTTTGTTAGATGAAAATTAACTTGGGGTAAATGTGTCACGGTCGTCCTAGTTTAGGATTTTAATGAGACGAAAATTAATAAGGGATATACTTACCTTACCAAAAAAAAAATTAATAAGGGATAGTCTCCCCCGAGGTATAGTGACGGGCGTAAGCCGTGCGGATCCTTGGATACCAAAATAATAATAATAATAATAATAATAATAAGGGATAAATGTGCATGGGATTTTTATTGGTGTTTAATCTATTATTTTCATACTTGTTAACACAATTTTTATTTGCGAACTTTTCTGTATTGTATATCTATATATTTTAAATTCTTTCAAATAATTTCTGAAATGTAAAGTGATAAGAATTAACTCTAATTTGCTAATATTTACGTATGTATGAATGAGTACTGGTAAAGTTTAGTAATTTCTCAACACGATTTTAAATCTTCCAACATCAGTGTATAGTAACTTTGATTGAAAAGTCAGTTACTAGGTTAAAAAATTTACTCGGAAACCTGACAAGTAATTATTCCATATCCTTTCCCTCACGAGCCCAATCTCCCTCGTGTGTTGTGTAGCCAATTTTATAACCCTCCATCAAGGTAAGCCCTCAATACCCAAAAAAAAAAAAAATTCAACGTAAGCCCTCACAAATAAATTATGATATTATTAATGAACAATATTATAAAACCATGGAAACCGTCAATTGCATCGGATATTAAAGTTCACGAGTTTGACTCCCCCGTCTATGTACAACAACTAGCATAATGCATAAATGTGGACTCTGCAGCAGATCAACTCTACATTAAATAAACAAATTGCTCAAATAACGGATATGGTTCGGCGGCAACCTATTCTCAAACGGGAATTCCACGTTCTAAATATAGGGAAGCAAACAGCATCCTACAAACTGTTGGGATACACGTAACATGCATAGGCAAATAAAACATATAAAATACGCAGCGGAAATAAATAAAAACCTATACACGTATCTCCGGAGGCGTAGTTTGTGCGTTTCAATCGAAAAACATGTGTAACGAAGGGGTTTAACGGATTACCTCTTGAAGCGTGCTTGAAACGAAATAGCTTTAGATGTTCTTCGATCCAAGCCTCACAAGTGTCGGGCCTCTAGTTCGGACACACCACCATTCGCAACGATGAACGGAAGAACGAACGCGAGAATCACCACTTGAATTGTGCTAGCAATATTGTGGAATTAATTCTCCGCGCTCTCAATATTTTTGATCACAAAAAAAGAAGATAGAGAGAACAATTTTCTACACACGTCTTTCTATTTCTTCAGGCTTCTCAAAACCGAGCGACGGACTTCTTTTGTTTGTTTGTTTTTTTTTTTTTAATCGCTCAGTGCACAGCACACACGACCAGATCGTGTGTGTGCATTGTGCACGATGTCCCCACGGTCAACAACTAATTGTTGAATCGTGGGTGACGTGCACACGTTCAGCAACTTTTGCTGATAGTGTGCAACGTGCACTATTAATATTAATATTAATATAATATTAATATCATATATATAGATATATATATCTATTTATATATCAAATATATAAATATCTATATATCAGCCTGTGAGTCTTTTTGGGCACATTAATATGTGACCACTTCGGACATGCATGCGCATCATATGCATGCGCGCTTAGGACCAAAAATTAAAAAATTAAATTAAATCATATTTAATCTAATTTCAGTCCGACTAATTCAATAGTCGTGATTGCAAACATATTTGCAATATCATCTTTCCGTTCAATGTCATCATGAATTGGTTATGGTGTGTGACATTCTTAGGTTCATCACTGAGCTAGTAGTAAGACATGCACTAACACATTAGAACATCCAAGAGAATTGATTGTCCCGATCAATCTCCGTGTCCTACAAGCCATGAGTGACATCTAGCAATATGTTATGGCTACCCGGACAGTGTGAATGCTTTAAGAACATAATGAACCCGTCAGCTTTGACTACGATATAATCCAATCCCTCTGTCTTACTATATCCCGATCGAACAAAGACCATGGAATATTTGTCAAGTCACCGATTCGATCATATGCACAAATCTAATCGACATGCATTCAAACGAGATATGAACATTTCATTCTCGATTATAACCCCGGCCGAGGATTTCAATGCATTGTCATAATTAAATTGCATAGGATATCATACCTTGCATGTGACAAGGAGACAGATTCCATTTTGCGTACACGTGTGACTTCGTATGTGCATGAACTGCGATCATCAAGTACAGAGACGGATCGACGAACCGTCAATATGCGTCCTCGTGAACCATAGCCATCCAACACACAAGTCAACACTGTACCTCGGGTCTAAGGATTATTTACACAAGATCAAAGCATGAACAATTAGACATTGACCACGCTAAAAGCTTCCATGTCGCTAATCGTTCAACGCGTGTCACGTTCAATGAACTTGTCCGGTACAAGCACCTGTGTTCTAACTCGTGCATCGCAATACCCAATGACTTGTGACTCGTCATTCCTTTAAGTATCCAATACTTAATTATGAAGTCAAGAACACACCGATCTCAACATGATCATTGATATCCATTCAATGATCCATTGATCGAGAACATTTTAAAGATTCAGTTTAACTGTGAACCCGTCACACATATTCTTAACGTCTCAAGAATAAGTCCAATCACAACCGATCTTATGGAATTTATTCATATAAGTAAATAATTGGACAAATGAATAAATACGTCTTTGCCATTAATTAAATAAGAAATTGAAAATACAACTGAAATCCCTAACATGTAACTATTACATAGTCGCTTTAGGGCATATCTCTAACACAAACACCCCCCTTTTTGTCCCTTCCAGAATGTTTATCAAAGCTGATTTCGCCGTTTGTACAGGATTTCCGAAATTTGAAGTACATGAAGTTCAGTTTCTGCAAGTCGCTGGTTCGCATGCCCGACATATCGTGGACTCCAAATCTCGAGGAATTGCATCTGAATTTTTGCAAAAACTTGGTAGAAGCCCACGAGTCCATCGCAGATCATGGCAAGTTACAAGTCTTGGATTTACGTTGTTGCTTTGAACTTAGCGTTCTTCCAGAAGTGCTCAAGTCAAAAAATCTACGGGAACTCCAACTTAGAAAATGCACAAAATTAGAAAGGTTCCCTGATGTTCTACATAAACTGGAAGGCCTAACAAAGCTTGATCTTGACAAGACTGCTATTAAAGGACTTCCTATATCAATAGAAAATTTGGTCTCTTTGGAGGAACTATCATTAAATGAATGCAAGAATCTGGTAAGTCTTCCGTCTAGCATTTACAAGTTACAAAACCTTACAATCTTGAAGGCTTAGTGTTGTACAAACTTAATCGGGTCTCCAAAGTTTGAGGATTCAGATGATCCCTGCACGAAGACCGGACTTTCAAATTTACTCCGGTTGCATCTTGATGGATGTAATCTGTCCAAAGTAGAGTTTCTCGAGAATCTTTCCTGTTGTCCCATCTTGATAGATTTACAACTGGGGAGGAACAATATTAAGAGCCTTCCTATGTCCATCAGCAAGCGTGATCGTTTGTTCTATTTGGCTGTTAGCGAATGCCCTCAATTACGAGAGATTCCCGGGCTTCCACTGTTCTTGGGCGGATTAGATGTGGATAATAGCGAATCTCTGCAAAAAAGTGACTCAACTTTAATTCATCATTTTGTCCGTAGACGGTTGGCCATGGCTGATATTTCTTCACTTGACAAGCTTAGATTCTCTCTCTCTCATACACGCACATATTGATGGGGACTATATGCTGAATTCACTGTGCGCTTGTATATTCCAATAGCAGATAATGCAAGATTGGGCTTCAAAAAAGCATAAAAATATGAAGTAATTCTGCACGTGTGCATGCGATGCCGTACTTTGTTAATAATGATTCCACCACACGAAACTTGTATATTAGTGCAAGCAATGATCACTGGATCTGTACTCATTTAGAGAGCTAGAAATACTTGCTAAAGTCGAAATGAATTCTTCTATTTGAGCACAAATAACAAACTCGAGTTCTTTCTAACGGTATCTCTTCATGACAGGTACCTCGTGATTTGAACATTTTTCTCATGGAAGGAGAGATGCCAGAGTGGGTCCTCCCTGTTGAAGAGGGCTCCGTATCTTTCAAGGCTTCAAAGGACTTATATGACAAGTTTCTTGGATTGGCTTTTTGTTTCGATGTCCGTCCAGGGGGAAATGGTTGGGTGCGGCTCACTTTTGACATTTTTCCATATGTTAGATGGCGAAATGCGGAATTGCCAACGAAAACGGTATCCTTGGCAGGTTCCGGCTTTTATGTGGATTTGGTATTTCGTACCATCTGACCTGTGGGATGTAGCCAATTTTGGTCAAATTGATGGGAATTATGTACAATTCAGCCTTAGAGTGTCAACTGAAAATGTGGAAAAGTGGGGACTCCGAATAATATGCAAACCACTAGAGAATGATTTGAAGGCCGTACTTCGAAACAATCGGCTAATGGATCCAGCTTTACTCCTCGAGGTTGTTCTCGAATCGACAGATATATTGAAGGACATGGAAGATTGTCCAATGAGTATTGAGAAGCACAATCAAATAGTATCAAAGCGAAATCAGAAGCTTATGCTCCCTCAAGGCAAGCAAACCAAGACAATGTCGACTTCCAATTCAGCCGATAGAGATGAGAATGGGAGTGTTGGCTTGCCGCTTTTGTTGTTAGAATGATGTAAACTTGCCAAGGAAGCAATTCGTAGGTAAGTGAACTCAGCTGATCTTCATTAATATGCCTTCTTTCTTCTTCTTATTCTCGTTTAATTAATATTCCAAATATAGTTCGGTAATTCTTTTTCACTTTTAGCACACACAACTCATCATCTTCCATCAGACACCAGCGAGCTCTGACAAATGTAAGATGGCCACTTGCCAACGGAGGTGACCAACAGAAGAAGTTCGTCTTCCCGAAACTAGAGTTCCTAGTGAACCGATGGCGATGGAGACCAGCGAGCGGGGGCGACAGATCGCCACGGCTGACCAAATCTGTGAAAACTGCTAAGATTGCTCTGGTTGAGGCAATGCCCGGCACATCCCAATCGGATTAAGTTGGTGTGATGCTTGAACTGGATTTTGAATTCGATTCGCCTGGTGCTACATTTCCCGGTGAACTTGAAGAATGTGTCTTGAATTTGATCGAGAGATGTTTGTTAAGTGTTTCTACGTAAGTTTTGTCTATGGATGCTTGGTAGTGAATTTACGGGCAATCGACGTCACGCTGCAAAATCACCACCCGTCACGACCCGAACCTTACAAACCGTCGACATCCCACCCGGCCTCGCTTGCGTATAGTTCTCCGGGATCCTCGGGCCAACAAAATAAAATTTCACGTGCGGAAGCAACAACAATCCCCATACAGAAAACCAACAAAACTACGATAACTTGGGATGGTAAAAACACACATATGTACATATATACATAGTTGTTACAAACCGTCGAACCTAAGGCTTCAGGGGCCACTGTACAAGCCCGTGACCACCTATAACAAAAGACACGTGGTCGAAGCCCGCTACACAACCAAAATACAACACTCCACAAAACCGAGGGGCCGACTATCCTAAGCCTCATCCTCGCTATCTCGGGCGACTACTCGGCGTCCGAAGGCTCCACAACCTCTCCCGTCTTCTTCAGGTGCCACGACCTGCGGGTGGGCTCCACGTCATCGAGACCAGTATCCGGGTACTCTACAACGCCATCCCGGAGGGGGAGTACTAGTAGGGTCCCACTCCCCAACACCGTCATAGGGAATGTCGAAGCCGGTCGGTGGTCCCACTGTCAAGTCCCCATAGTGGTACGTCCATGCTTCGTATGTATGGGTCTTCCAAAAGGGTTCTCCGGTGTCCACCCAAATAGTAGTAATATGCCTATAGTACACCTTGTCCTCTCCTACCGGGTACTCTGTCACCACGGTTTCCATGTCCCGCGGGATCCCGAACCTTTGAGGCGGGTCATTCATGGCTGAGGCGTATGGTCCGAAAAACAACGAACCCACGACGGGGTGAGATAAAATCTCGATGGGAAAATCGCTAACCCTAGATCAGGTCGCTAGTGCCTCCAGACACAATCTAGGCGAGCAACAATTTCCAACAACTCTTTCTTTCTTACCCAAAAAATTCCACAATTAATTCCAGAAAATTCCATTCTTTCTCCAAAAATTCTCACCCCTTCTCAAATATTCTACGTTACTCCCGTCTCGGCGTTCCACGCCTTAGTCCGACAATAAAATATTCTACGTACTCCGGGGCCCATTTTTAACACATCCGGCCATAATATAAATATCCACATTACCTCGAAAATTTCTACGTTACTCCGAAAATATTCCACGCTACTCCAGAATATTCCACGTTACTCCGAAGATATTCCACGTCACTCCAGAATATTCCACGTTACTCCAAAAATATTCCACGTCACTCCGGAATATTCCACGTCACTCCAAAAATATTCCACGTCACTCCAGAATATTACACGTTACTCCAAAAATAATCCACGTCACTCCACCGCCATCATAAGTTCATGAAATTGAGCCTCGGACCTTTATGGAACACGGCTCTATACATATACCCGGGTCTCGGACACATAGGAATACGACCCACATATCTCGGTCTCGGACACATAGGAACACGACCGGATCAAGTCTCGGACAATTAGTCGAACACGACTCACTTTGGTCTCGGACGACTTAATTGAACACGACTTTCTTACTTTCTCGGTCTCGGACAATCAGACGAATACGGCTCACTTTGGCCTCAGACGACTTGATTGAATACGACCCTCACATTTTCTCGATCTCATACAATCAGACGAATACGGCTCACTTTGGCCTCGCACGACTTGATTGAATACGACCTTCTCATTTCTCAGAATTGTTCGGGACCACGTGATTCACTCACGTTAGAGAATTAATAATTCGGGATCACCCGATTAATTCACACTAATCCAAATATTACTTTAGACCACCCGAACAATTAATACTACCATAGTATCCAATCCACGTCATGCGACCATATTACGCTAACGTAGCAATATACAAATCACGCGCCACTAAAATTATACTAACGTGGAAATTTATCACGGCCGAACAATAATAATTTTCTAACATATAAAATAATTCACGACCATAGTACTATACTATAATAATGTCACATTTAATTAGCACCGTGGCATAACGACTTTATGTCACATAAAAGTAACCCTAGTTAACATTTAAACTAACCATGGTTCAAAAACTAACTAGAGTCAAATACTAACCTAACCATGATTAATAAATAGCATAAAGCAACCATAGTTGAACAAAAAGTAACTAGGGTTGGTAGGGTAACCATGGTCAAACTTTGACCAAACAAATATCCTCTTGCAATTACTATTCATTGCAAGAACAAGCATATCTCACCTCCATTTCTGCAATTTTCGTCTAGCCCCTCCACAAGCTCAAATCCAACACTTTTCTTCATAAAAAATTCACAATTTCATGGTCTTTTAGCAACCTAACCACCTAATTTAGGTTTAGAAACAATCCTACCTCAAAAACTCGCAAAAACGTCCGTTGAACGGTTGAGAAAAAGCCCGAACCAATCGGCGATTCCGGCGATCCTTGCACGGTCGGCGACTCGGCGACGATCTAGCGACTCCAAGCGCTCCAAAGCGACACCAAAGAAGGCTTGAAGAATTATCGGCAACGGAGGGTGAGAGAGAGGGTGTTCGGCCAAGTGAGGGAGAGGGAGAGGGAGAGTGAGGTAGAGAGAAAGTGAGCTAGAGAGAGAGAGAGAGAGAGAGAGAGAGAGAGTCTTTGGATAAAGAAGAAGAAGATGCCAATATAATAATTAATATAGGTTAATAATAATTAATTATGCCCATAAAGTCAAGAGTAAAAAAATAATTATCTCCCCTCATTGACTAGTCAATCTCGGCCAAAAGGGGAAATGACCAAAATACCCTTCGTTCCAAGTGAAAAATAGGGTATTTTTCGAGGGCAAATGGGTCCTTTCCCATATCCAATCCAAATATACTTTTCCTGAACCTCTTTGGGGCGAACCGCGAAGGAATTTCACACAGGATGAGGAAACGTCCAAAATTTTATTTATTGAAACCCCTGAAGGTCCGACGTCAAATTACGAAGCTCGATTCGCGATCAATCTCAATCAATAGAATTTTCAGCGTATCTCAAACTAACGGGCGGCTTTTAGGAGTTACGCGTATCGACCCGTGATTAAAATCACGTTTAAGAGTTACTCGAGCCATGGCGACCTTGGTTGTCAATCAATTGTGAGGGTCAATCACTAGTCCCGATGGACACGATCGTTAGAAAATAATTCAGGGACGTTTGGAACCCACACGAGGTCGAACGGAATCACCCGTGATCCAAACATTGGGTATTATCCAAATCGTTCCATAATTATTCTAGGATCGGCCTATATTGGTCCAAAATATTCCCTCGACAATTTTCATGGCCAAAGAGTCAGTCCATGACCAAGTTCTTAGGTCCACGTACTTGATTTTCCTAGCTAGCCATTCCCATTTGGTTAGTCTACTCGAGAGGGATCAGCTCCGAGTGAGATTCGACTCAAGTACATCGATGAGACTTTTCATTTATTCAAGGCTTCAAAACGAGCCGGATTACGGGATGTCACAATTCTTCCCCCCTTACAAAAATTTCGTCCTCGAAATTTACAACAAAACTTATCTATTCAAACAAATGGGGGTGTAGTTGCCTCATCGTTTCTTCATTTTCCCAGGTTGCCCGTTCCGTTCCATGATGTTCCCATACAACCTTCCCCAGTGGAATTGTCTTGTTTCTCAGAACTTGTTCCTTTCTATCTTCTATTCGCACCGGCCTCTCCACGTAAGATACTCTTTCATCCACTTCCACGACTTCATGATCCAAGATATGAGTTGGGTCCGGCTTGTACTTCCTCAACATAGACACGTGGAAAACATTATGGACTTGGGACAAGTGCGGCGGCAAGGCGAGTCGATAAGCCAATGTCCCAATCCGTTCCAGGATTTCAAATGGGCCTACGTACCTCGGACTTAATTTCCCTTTCTTCCCAAACCGAGATAAGCCTCTCATCGGCGACACCTTAAGGAAGACAAGATCTCCCACCTGGAATTCCAACGGTCTACGTCGTCTATCCGCATAACTCTTCTAACGACTGCGGGCAGTCTTTAGCCTATCTCTAATCACTTTCACTGCCTCAACGGATTGCTGAACCGATTCTGGTCCCGTTATGCTTCTCTCACCAACTTCATCCCAACAAACTGGAGTTCTGCAAGCTCGGCCGTACAACGCTTCAAACGGTGCCATTCCAATACTGTGCTGGAAGCTATTGTTGTAGGCAAATTCTACTAAATGTAGATGTTCCTCCCAGCCCCCTTTAAAATCTATCACACATGCTCTCAACATATATCTTCAAGAGTCTGAATTGTTCTTTCCGATTGTCCATCTATCTGAGGGTGATAGGCGGTGCTAAACTGTACTTGAGTTCCCATGGCATTCTCAAGACTTTTCCGGAAAGTCGCAAGAAACTTGGGGTCTCTATCCGACGTAATGGTTCTTGGCACTCCATGCGGGCGAACTATTTGGCGCATATACAACTCAAAGATACTTTTCCATTGCGAAATCCTTTCGCACCGCCAGAAAATGTGCCGACTTAGTCAATCTGTCGACTATTACTCAAATCGAATCATGCCCTCTCTGGCTCCTCGGTAATCCCATAACGAAGTCCATGGTAACGTGTTCCCATTTCCATTCGGGAATCTCTAGCGGTCGAAGTAGTCCTCCAGGCTTACAATGTTGTGCCTTCACTTGCCGGCACGTCAAACACTTAGCCACATGCTTGGCCACGTCGACTTTCATTCCATTCCACCAGTAATGTTGGCGCAGATTCTGATACATTTTAGTACCGCCTGGGTGCACACTATAACTACTCCGATGTGCTTCTGACAAAATCTTTTCCTTGAGCCCCTCATCGTTAGGAACACATAGACATCCACGGAATTTCAAAATTCCGTCCTCGGCCACTTGAAATTCAGGTTTCCTCTTGGTGGCATCCGTCTCTAAAATTTTCTGAATGTCAGGATCCACCGACTGCAACGCCTTAATCCTTGCCCGAATCTCTGGCTCAATTCTCAGAGTTGCCAGTAGACTTGTGAGATTGCCAACTTCCAACTTAAACTCCGAATCTCTCAACTCTTCCAATAAAGTCCATTCTTTCACCATCAAATGCGCCATGCTCGACTTTCGACTCGGAGCATCCGCTACTTTATTTGCTTTTCCGGGGTGATATAAAATATCACAATCATAGTCTTTCAATAACTCCATCCAACGGCGCTGCCTCATATTCAGCTCTTTTCGGGAGAACAAATACTTTAAACTCTGATGATCTGTATAAATCTGAAACTTTTCTCCCCACAAATAATGCCTCCAAATCTTCAACGCAAAAACAATTGCCGCAAGTTCCGGATCATGCGTTGGATAATTTTGTTCATGAGGCCTCAACTGTCGCGATGCATACGCGACCACCCCGCCATGTTGCATTAATACACATCCAAGTCCCTTTAGCGAAGCATCGCTATAAATTTCAAATCCTCCAGGACCCGATGGTATCGTCAAACCTGGTGCCGTCGTCAACCTATGTTTCAGTTCTTGGAAACTCCTCTCACACTTATCTCTCCATTCAAAGAGAGTTTCCTTCTTCGTTAGCTGCGTCAATGGTATAGCTATCGAAGAGAACTTTTCTACGAACCGTCTATAATATCCCGCTAGACCCGGAAAACTTCGAACCTCCGTGATCGACGTCGGTCTTGGCCAATTCACCACGGTTTCAATTTTCGCCCGGTCTACCGAGATCCCATTACCCGAGACGATGTGTCCAAGAAATGCTACCCGATCGAGCCAAAATTCACACTTACTAAATTTGGCATAAAGAGCGTGTTCTCTTAAGGTCCGCAGAATGATGCTCAGATGATGTTCATGTTCCTCCAAACTCCTCGAGTATACCAGAATATCATCGATAAACACGATGACAAACCGATCCAAGAATTCTCTGAACACCCGATGCATCATATCCATAAAGGCAGCTGGGGCATTGGTCAATCTAAAAGGCATGACCGTGAACTCATAATGCCCATATCTGGTACGGAAAGCAGTCTTCGGTATGTCCTCCTTCTTAATTCTCAACCGATGGTAGCCCGTCCTCAAATCGATCTTAGAAAACACCGCAGCCCCTTGCGGTTGATCGAACAAGTCATCTATTCTTGGCAATGGATACTTGTTCTTAATGGTCACTTGATTCAACCGCCGGTAGTCAATGCATAATCGCAATGACCCGTCCTTTTTCCTTACAAACAACACCGGCGCTCCCCAAGGCGATGCGCCGGGGCGGATAAATCATTTATCCAGCAATTCTTGCATTTGAACCTTCAATTCCTTCAACTCCGAGAGGGACATTCCGTAGGGTGCCTTGGAAATTGGTTCTGTCCCTCGTGCTAACTCGATCACAAATTCTACTTCTCTTTCAGGTGGCAATCCCGGTAATTCTCGAGGAAAGACATCGGGATAATCGCGCACCACGGCTATATCCTCTAGCCTCGGTCCTTCAATCGACGAATTCACTACCGCAGCCAAATATCCTTGGCATCCTTCATTTAACAACTTAGTCACTTCCAATGACGAGATCAGGGGAATCGAGATTCCTCCTCGACTTCCCACAAACTCAAATCTAGGATGACCAATCGGGTTGAATTGGATCACCCCGCTACCACGATCAAAAACAGCTCTTTGCTTTCCCAGCCAATCCATTCCAATTATCACGTCATAATCATGCATAGTCAAAACTGCTAGGTCTATTAATTCTTCTCTACCGCCAATGACTATCTTATATCCAGCACACCCTAAGGTAACCAATACTTTATCCTTTAAGGGTGTAGTTACGTGCAACATTACTTCTAGCAGTTTTAACTCAATCCAAGCTAACTCCACAAATTGAGCAGATACAAACGAATGGGATGCTCCAGAATCAAATAAAGCATATGCAGCATGATCACATAAGGAGACCGTACCTGTGATCACGCCGGGCGCATTCTCTGCCTCATTGCGCGCCACTGCATACACTCTCCCTTGCGCTGGTGGTCCGTTCTGGTTATTCTGTGGAGCGGCTCTAACCCGAGGCCTCGCCTGGGGTCTTTGGGGCTGAAATCGCTGTTCTGGGGCTAGCTCCGGGCAACTCCTTACATGATGATCAAATTTTCCACATTTGAAGCACGCCCCCATCCTACTCGGGCAAGGTCCATTCCCGTGCCTCCCGCCACAAAATTGGCGCCTCTGATTGGACTGATATACCGGTTTCCCATTATCTCTTCCGACCGGAGGGACAAAACGCCTATTTCCCATCATTGGCCTCTTGCCAAACCGGCGGTTGTCCCCGACCGGTATGAACCGCGATCTAGATGCGGCAGCTCTCTCTTTCATGTCTCGCTCCACCATCCGACCCCGCTCATATAGCTCATCATAATCCCTCGGATTCAGCGGGATCGGCTGATCGCGAAGCTCCGGCCTCAATCCGTCCCGAAACCTCCTCGCTCTATCCAAAGGATTCTCTACCATTCTAGGAGCATACTTTGACAGTCTCGAGAATTCAGCCTCATACTGATCTACCGTCATATGGTTCCGGCGGAGTTGCTGAAATTCTAACATCTTCTGCTCTCGAGCAGTCTCTGAAAAGTATTTCCCATTGAAGACTTCGGTGAAGATAGTCCAATTCGGTACTATACCTTCCGGGAAAACTCTTCCCCTGGTGGCCTTCCACCAATCACTAGCCGTGTCCCGCAACCGATATACTGCCAGCGTCACTTTCTCCTCTTCGGTGCAACCCAACACCTCAAATGCCTTCTCTAGATCTTCTATCCAACGAGGTGCAGCTTTTGGGTCACCTTTCCCGGTAAACTTCGCCGGTTTCAATTTCAAAAACTGCTCTACCAACCGATGCATCCGTCTATTTCCATTATCATTCCCCCGATTAACATTGCCCCCATGGGCGTCAGCGATCGCACAGCGACAACAGCAGCTTCAGCGGCTTGGGCAATAGCGGCAGCTCGTTCTTGAGTCTGCCTACCCATGAGATTTCCTATCTCCTCAAGAGCCCTAAGGACTCCATCCACTCTCGGATCTTCCCTAACTGTAGTTTTTGAACTAGAGACTCCCCTAGAACCTCCTCTAGATGCTCCTCTAGAACTTCCTCTGGAACCTCTACCTTGATTTTCCATTTCTATCAACTTTCTTCGCAACACCTGAACCAAAATAATTCCACCAAGGAATTAGAGACCTAAACCATCTATCGGGTCTAGCAGTCTCACACTGCTTAACACAACAATTAGCTCAAGGCTAATAATCGTTTCTCGTAAACGATTCAACAAACAGCACCAAAATTCAGCACAAAAATAATCAATCAAGCAAATCACAAGCGCATTTTCAAATGCCCTGCATAACGCGATTAGCTCGCGTAGACACCTAAGGTCTCTCCGCCTAACCATCCCAAAGTTATCGGTCCTTATCACTCCATAACTCTTCCAAACCTGGATCGAGCTAACCTTGCTCTGATACCACTCCGAACGGGGATGTCACGACCCGAACCTTACAAACCGTCGACATCCCACCTGGCCTCGCTTGCGCACGGTTCTCCAGGATCCTCAAGCCAACAAAATAAAATTTCGTGTGCGGAAGCAACAACAATCCCCATACAGAAAACCAACAAAACTACGATAACTTGGGATGGTAAAAACACACATATGTACATATATACATAGTTGTTACAAACTGTCGAACCTAAGGCTTCGGGGGCCACTGTACAAGCCCGTGACCACCTATAACAAAAGACACGTGGTCGAAGCCCGCTACACAACCAAAATGCAACACTCCACAAAACCGAGGGGCCGACTATCCTAAGCCTCATCCTCGCTATCTCGGGCGACTACTCGGCGTCCGAAGGCTCCACAACCTCTCCGTCTTCTTCGGGTGCCACGACCTCGGGACTGGGCTCCACGTCATCGGGACCAGTATCCGGGTACTCTACAACGCCATCTGGAGGGGGAGTACTAGTAGGGTCCCACTCCCCAACACCGTCATAGGGAATGTCGAAGCCGGTCAGTGGTCCCACCGTCAAGTCCCCATAGCGGTACGTCCATGCTTCGTACGTATGGGTCTTCCAAAAGGGTTCTCCGGTGTCCACCCAAATAGTAGTAATATGCCTATAGTACACCTTGTCCTCTCCTACCGGGTACTCTGTCACCACGGTTTCCATGTCCCGCGGGATCCCGAACCTTTGAGGCGGGTCATTCACTGACTGAGGGCGGATGGTCCGAAAAACAACGAACCCACGACGGGGTGAGATAAAATCTCAGTAGGAAAATCTCTACCCCTAGATCAGGTCGCTAGTGCCTCCGGACACAATCTAGGTGAGCAACAATTTCCAACAACTCTTTCTTTCTTACCCAAAAAATTCCACAATTAATTCCAGAAAATTCCATTCTTTCTCCAAAAATTCTCACCCCTTCTCAAATATTCTACGTTACTCCCGTCTCGGCGTTCCACGCCTTAGTCCGACAATAAAATATTCTACATACTCCGGGGCCCATTTTTAACACATCCGGCCATAATATAAATATCCACATTACCCCGAAAATTTCTACGTTACTCCGAAAATATTCCACGCTACTCCAGAATATTCCACGTTACTCCGAAGATATTCCACGTCACTCCAGAATATTCCACGTTACTCCAAAAATATTCCACGTCACTCCACCGCCATCATAAGTTCATGAAATTGAGCCTCGGACCTTTATGGAACACGGCTCTATACATATACCCGGGCCTCAGACACATAGGAATACGACCCACGGATCTCGGTCTCGGACACATAGGAACACGACCGGATCAAGTCTCGGACAATTAGTCGAACACAACTCACTTTGGTCTCGGACGACTTAATTGAACACGACTTTCTTACTTTCTCGGTCTCAGACAATCAGACGAATACGGCTCACTTTGGCCTCGAACGACTTGATTGAATACGACCCTCATATTTTCTCGGTCTCAGACAATCAAACGAATACGGCTCACTTTGGCCTCGGACGACTTGATTGAATACGACCTTCTCATTTCTCAGAATTGTTCGGGACCACGTGATTCACTCACGTTAGAGAATTAATAATTCGGGATCACCCGATTAATTCACACTAATCCAAATATTACTTTAGACCACCCGAACAATTAATACTACCATAGTATCCAATCCACGTCATGCGACCATATTACGCTAACGTAGCAATATACAAATCACGCGCCACTAAAATTATACTAACGTGGAAATTTATCACGGCCGAACAATAATAATTTTCTAACATATAAAATAATTCACGACCATAGTACTATACTATAATAATGTCACATTTAATTAGCACCGTGGCATAACGACTTTATGTCACATAAAAGTAACCCTAGTTAACATTTAAACTAACCATGGTTCAAAAACTAACTAGAGTCAAATACTAACCTAACCATGATTAATAAATAGCATAAAGCAACCATAGTTGAACAAAAAGTAACTAGGGTTGGTAGGGTAACCATGGTCAAACTTTGACCAAACAAATATCCTCTTGCAATTACCATTCATTGCAAGAATAAGCATATCTCACTTCCATTTCTGCAATTTTCGTCTAGCCCCTCCACAAGCTCAAATCCAACACTTTTCTTCATAAAAAATTCACAATTTCATGGTCTTTTAGCAACCTAACCACCTAATTTAGGTTTAGAAACAATCCTACCTCAAAAACTCGCAAAAACGTCCGTTGAACGGTTGAGAAAAAGCCCGAACCAATCGGCGATTCCGGCAATCCTTGCACGGTCGGCGACTCGGCGACGATCTAGCGACTCCAAGCGCTCCAAAGCGACACCAAAGAAGGCTTGAAGAATCTTCGGCAACGGAGGGTGAGAGAGAGGGTGTTCGGCCAAGTGAGGGAGAGGGAGAGGGAGAGTGAGGTAGAGAGAAAGTGAGCTAGAGAGAGAGAGAGAGAGAGAGAGTCTTTGGATAAAGAAGAAGAAGATGCCAATATAATAATTAATATAGGTTAATAATAATTAATTATGCCCATAAAGTCAAGAGTAAAAAAATAATTATCTCCCCTCATTGACTAGTCAATCTCGGCCAAAAGGGGAAATGACCAAAATACCCTTCGTTCCAAGTGAAAAATAGGGTATTTTTCGAGGGCAAATGGGTCATTTCCCATATCCAATCCAAATATACTTTTCCCGAACCTCTTTGGGGGCGAACCGCGAAGAATTTCACACAGGATGAGGAAACATCCAAAATTTTATTTATTGAAACCCCGAAGGTCCGACGTCAAATTCCCAAGCTCGATTCACGATCAATCTCGATCAATAGAATTTTCAGCGTATCTCAAACTAACGGGCGGCTTTTAGGAGTTACGCAGATCGACCCGTGATTAAAATCACGTTTAAGAATTGCTCGAGCCATGGCGACCTTGGTTGTCAATCAATTGCGAGGGTCAATCACTAGTCCCGATGGACACGATCGTTAGAAAATAATTCATGGACGTTTGGAACCCACACGAGATCGAACGGAATCACCCGTGATCCAAACGTTGGGTATTATCCAAATCATTCCTTAATTATTCTAGGATCGGCCTATATTGGTCCAAAATATTCCCTCGATAATTTTCATGGCCAAAGAGTCAGTCTATGACCAAGTTCTTAGGTCCACGTACTTGATTTTCCTAGCTAGCCATTCCCATTTGGTTAGTCTACTCGAGAGGGATCAGTTCCGAGTGAGATTCGACTCAAGTACATCGATGAGACTTTTCATTTATTCAAGGCTTCAAAACGAGCCGGATTACGGGATGTCACACCACCAATCCCTAGAAAGTATAGCTTTTCTTCTTTCTTTTGATAGGCGGCAATTTATCCAAAGCAACAGGTCAAGTCTACGTTCAATGGAAAAACAATCGACGTCACACACGCTGCACATGGGCTGGTTCAGTCGAAACATTCTATTACGCAAAACAATTTGCCATTGTGCCCTGTCTAGAACCGTATTATGCTCTTTATCTGCTTTTGTTAAGTTCCTAACAATGTTTTCTTAGGCTTTATGTTAGCTAGACTTTAGTATACTTCCTTGGTATAAAATTGCATTATAAGCTTTGTGTTGCGTTTTAAGATGTAAGAACCCGCTCCTCGGGCACATATTATCATACAATGGCCACATGAACAGAAATAGTTTAAGCCTGGTCTTTGGTAGAGATCATCTCTTATCTAATAGTCTATCTCGTAACCGTTTATAGATTTATGGTGACGACACACTACTATAGCTGACTTTGTGGACAGTAATCAATGGTTGATGTGAAAATTATTTGGCCCTTTCAGTATCTTGTAGAGCATAATAGAAAAACAAAGGCACCTTGCTACAGTGGAATATATCATAATTCTGCCAGAAAAGATGGAGGTGGCTCATCCGATAAGAAGCCTCTTTCTCCGTTTGAGATTCTCAGCTACTTCAGGCGAGCAAAACTTGTTGACGTCATGTAGTATATGCCCTGATCAATCTTATGTATACTCAATCTGCTCACTTGAGGAGAGAACATTTCTCATGAATTTATTTCCTACTACACTAAGAACGACTTCCTCACTGACAAAACTCTTGAGTTTTGATATGCTTGCATTATTTTTTCTCTTTGCGCTTTCATAGGCAGCAAGACATGCAGAAGGGGAAGCTCTTGATGATGTTCTTGAACAGCGGCAGAGGACTGGATTTTCGGCTGCAGAAGGTGCAGAGGAGTCTTAACCATGCTCTTTTGCGTGACATGCGAGCCATGAATATTGTGTGCAGCAGCATTGTCGATCATCGGTCCATCTGTTGGTCATACTACACTTGTCGAAGATTATTCGGTTAGATAACTTTCACACATTGTTAGGTATAAAGGAAGTACATTACGGCTGCGTAAATGATAAATTTGGAGGCTGTGGCTCAATACTGTTGTTGCATCAAGTTAGCTCCGACGGATGCATTTGGTCAGCGTCTGATCTTGTATTTGTTGCTGATTTCGGTCTACTTTACTCCACTTTGAAATTGTGATAGATGACATTGACAACTAAAGCTTCCTGGAGGTTTATGACCCCTTATGTTGATTACTGATGGATGTGGTTTTCGCAGTAATTCTGCTTCTTGTCACACAATGACTCCACTTTTCTGTCCTTTTCCTAGTCGAAATGGAAGAAAGCGGAGTTCCCCGTAAGCATTAATAAGTCAACTTTGTCTCAATTCTTTCTTTCCCTGCTTGTTCCCTTTGTGATAAATTCTTTGTGACTTGTTAGACATTTTCGTATTATTTTTATTCGCCCTAAAGAAATTTACAGTTCTGGGAATTGCAACAAGTTAAGCTAACATTAGTTTGTCCTATCCTTTTCCCTTTCCCCCTGTTTCTCCATCTCTTCTTCTTCTTTCTTTTCAGTGCTGTGAGAATCTTTGATGTCTTTAATGTCCTCATATTTATATCCGGAAATATAGTATCTTCAATGAAAAACAATATTTTATCTACAAGGAAGTCATCCTTTGTGATATGCCCTGGGCATTGTACCTGATAAAGAAATCGTTTTCCTTTTAATTAGTTGCAATTTTCTCTTCTTGCTTACATGACAGCACGTTCTTGCTAAATCGTGGTATACCGCTTGTGTTTTCAGTTTCATCTGTCTGACACTCCCATGATCTAACATTTCATGCTTCCTAGCTTGTTCAGAACTCATCAATTTGTCACTCAGTCGTTGTTGACGTAAAAGTTACAATATAGTGATAAAGGATCTGTTTCAATGTGATTTGAGCAGTATATGAGGCAGCTAATCTGGATTATGGACATTGTCCTTTGGTTTAAGTATTAGTATTGAAAGAAGCAGCTCAAGTCTAGGGGGAAGAAGCAAAGAGATATGTATGAAGGATGGATCTAAACAAAAAATCTAGGTAAAGAAATAAATCACGCAAACTTTGACTTTTAGAGCCTGAAATTTATACTTATGCTTCTCGAGTCAAAAGTACTGCGGGAAACATGAAGTAGCTCATTGCCTTTCTGAAGACAACATCAAGCAAGAGGACTCATCTTGCAGATAAAGGACCGCCTTGCTCAATTTCCTAAGCAATGTTTGGAAGACGTAGTTGATTTAAACCCGTCCCAGCCAATACTAGCTCAAAAGTCGTCCGCAAATCTTGTCTCAGTCAGATCTGTGGTGCCAAGATCTCTCTGAAGCGAAGATGCCTGTCTGAATTAAAAGCCTCTAAGAATCGCCCAGTTTATATTTAGATGGTGGGCAGCCTTATCCAGACTGACACTAACTATCGTTTATTGACTGGAGCGGCGTTTGGCCGTATGATTGTTGGTAAGTAAAGTTTCCCCAGTAAGCAAAAGCTAGAGTTTCTGATGCCCAGTCTATATTTTCATATGCCCTGTTTAGCATATGTAGCTTTCCTCTAGAATGAGTATTCTTAGCCAGATTGCCATTCGAGAAATTGGTGTTGATCCTAGCATAATAAGATTCTCCCCTGCTTGTGTTTTCAAATTATTCACTGCACTCTTAACTGGCATTTGCTGCTTTTCCAATCCCGGAATTTCGTCAGGAGAGCAGAGAAAGGAAGCGTAATCCATGTTCAAACCAGTTTTTGTCCGGAAGTTCAAGCGTTTCCTGAGGGTTGCAGCTGCGATGCCAAGTCCGTTTCATGCTTTTAAGTTGAAATTATCAGATTGTTAAACTAGTTTACGGCAAAAGTTATGCGTGACTCTGCATACGAGTTTTAATAGGTCGGAAACATGCCCATATTCATTGCACGTCGCATAAATGAATTGCCAAGAAGTGCGATTGGGATATCATTCTTGGCTGGAGCTGGCGACCTCACGGTGAGTTAGCGCTCAAACGCGACATTAAGAGCTGAAGTCGACTGGGGGCAAATTCTAGGGTTGTTGAAGCTTGATTTGTTCAAAAGTCACGATGTCCCCCCTCTCTCTCCCATAAGTTGTACATGTATCTCTCCATGAATCAATATACGATTATCTCCTTTGAGAGTATGACCACACATTTGAACATGAGATATCTCACCACAATATAAGACTGGCGTTTCTCTAACGCAATCAAATGTATCACTTCGGCGGTCACAACACAATCGAATCCTTGAAACTCTCAACATACTAAGGATATAAACTTTATGTCTCATATTTTTCTTATACATGTGATTTTAGACTTGGAGACACTGACAAATTGTCACTAAAATAACATGTGATGCTAATTACATTTTTCCATTTATTGATACATATTGAACTTTATACATGACATCAATGAATCACTCGCTCTACACATTAGCCGAAGGCCATTTTGCAAAGACTAAATATCCATTCTCTATGAAAAATACAGAATCATACTAGGTGTAGTGTTAAACCAACTTTTACTCTTATATGCACCCGTAAGCCCATTTGATCTCAAGTGCTTATTTTTATGGGATCCCATGATTGAATATTCCATATGCTCTTGTTCGTGTGCGTCGAGAGCTGGCAAGTTTTTATATGGGAGTCACATGATTGAATAATCAATTGCTATTAGAAGTAGGTACACAAAGTGATGAGGCAAAGTTCCATTGAGCGTTGAATATGACCCAGCTCTTTTGACGACCTAATTGCCATATGCTTCGTTACTTCAATATATCATGCTTTGATATACATGGCATCATTCTAAAAAATTATCTTTTTTTTTTTTTTCCTCTTTTGCTATAAAAAGTATGTTGTTTGGTCCAAATAAGAAGTATGCTGTTAACGAGGTAAGCCAGTACTAAGGTTTACCCATGGAGAGGGACCGGAGGGTCTTAGTAGAATAGACATGCAGGATAAGCAGGTGTTTCAAGAGACGGTCTAAAGAAGTATCCGGCCGTCTAGCTCTATGGCACCGAAAATGCGTTCGGGCTCATCATTGAAACCAGAGTGGGGGGCTCGAATGAGAAAGACAAAAAAGTACTTCGTTTCGTTGGAAAAACCAACGCCAATATCATATTGACTTTCTCTCGCCCTACTTCTAAAGAGAGATAGAAAAGTGTTGAGAAACTGATTTTCTGAAATTCGTACGTTATCAAGTGGATGATGGGAGAATAAATGGCTAACATGACTAGTTTTCTTGAAACTTAATTACTTCATTTTTAAAAGAAGATGAGTCTCGGTAGGTATGTTAATGGAGTCGGATTTAAACTCGAATAAGATGATCTTCCCCAGATGAAGGTTTTATCAAAACTGCGGGCATTGGGAATAATATAATTAATATTATATGCATAGGTGTGGAATTATACATACATCTTTGACATTTTCTTGGCATCTAGAATGTCAAAACGACAGTCTATTACATTAGCTACCAAACATGACTATTTGACTCTACCTGCCACATAGTTGTACGAAGAAATTCATCCATTTACTTAGTCAAGAACGAGGCTAATAAAATTAGTCTATTGCATTTTTTTCAATTCAGTCCTAAACCTTTTAATTTGGTCAATTGAGTCATAAACCTTTTTCAAATTTTTCCGATTGAGTCCATCCGATCAATTTTAGCTAGAAATTGCTGACTTGAACATTGGCCATTCTACGTGGCATGCTCAACGCCGATGTTGACCATTTTTAATAATATTTCACTATTATTGTCGCGACCTAAAATTCATAAAAATATTATATTAATGGATTATCAGGTTAATTATTCAACTAATCTAACTCGGACTCTTCCAAGCTCATACCAAATCGCAACTTAGGTTTATTCATGAAAAATTATTAAATTGGAGCTGCCACTAATCATTTACGATAAGTCGATAAGAAAACTATATAAAATAGCGGGAGAATTATGTTACCCCTATGAACCAGAGAAAGTGAGCTCGAGGACTTGGTTACAATAATTAAAAAAATTAATGTCCTTTTAGTACCAATTTTATGAAAAATCCCATTCAATTGATTGGCTTAAAATGTGAATTGAATGATTAATGTGATATGGAACCATATGATGTGCAAAAAAAAAATGATTTTATTTTTCTGTGTTTTCTCAGCAAAATAAAATAAACAAAAGCTTGAACAAAAATAAATAAAAATGCCCTATCTTCTTCATTGCTCTTTTCGTTTCTCCAGAATTAAGATGCCAGTGGATCCTCACTGTGGATAGCAAGGCGCCCGACTGGATGCAGATTGGGGACTATAGCCCCACCGAAGAGTGTTCCGCATCGCTCGTGGTTTCAAAAGGCTTGTATAAGAAGTTTCTTGGATTGGCTCTTTGTGTTATCGTCCTTGGACATTATTCGATAGAAGAAGCCTCTTTGACAATTCGACTACATGTTAATGGCAAATGGCGAGGTTCCAGGCGACAACAGTTCCCTTATTTGAGTAAGTGTAACATCTATATCCAATATTTCATTCCGGATAATCTATGGGGAAAAGTCAATTTTGGCCAATTTGCTGGGAGGTATGCACAACTTAGCCTTACGGTGACAAGGAGACGTGTTAGCATGGGGACTCTGAATAATATGCGAGCCATTAGAGAACGATATGTGGATTGAGATTCTGAAAAACAGACTAATGGATCCACATGTACTCTGCGAGGTTGTTCCTGGATCAACAGATTCAAAAGCCGAGAGTTCACTCATGTACGAAGACAATTCCAGCAAAACAGATCTTCATGAACCCTTGCAAGATTGTCAAATAAGTGCTGAGGAACAAAGTTAAATGGTATAAAGAGAAATGAAGAGCTTATTCTCACTTGAGGGTTGCGGACCAAGATGATGTGGACTTTTAACTCGACTGGCAGAGATGAGAATGGTGGTGATTGGCTCGCAGCTTTTGTTGTTAGAATGATGGGAACTTGCCAAAGGCGGCAACAAACAGGAGAAGCCCGTCTTCCGGAAACAGAGTCCCTAGCAAACCGACGGGGAGGGAGGCCGGCCAGCGGAGGCGACGGGCAACCACTGCCTACCGAAGCCATGGAAGCTGGTGACGTAGCTTGGGGTGAATGATTCTCTCCTGAGGTTCTGGGCTTCACGCAGCTTGCTATAGATCATGTGACGCCTGACACATTGGAATTTCATTAAGGCGATGTAATACTTGAGTTGGATTTTGAATTCGACTCAGTTGGTGCTACAATTGCGCGGGAACTTGAAGGGTGTGTCGTTGAATTCTTCTCAGAATAGAATTCTGAGAGAATTCGAAGAGGCAAAACCAGGAATGGTCGCTTGACAGTGCAGTCCTTTAACCACTTGGAGTGTGAGAGTAATATGAACATTGGTTGTGCCCATAAATAACTGGTTAGATGGGTTGTGGGTTGTTTTCTTTCTTCATGTGGGCTGTTCTGTGGATATGACTAAGAAATAATCACGTGAAACACCGAGTTTACATAAATAACTGGTTAGTAACAGAGGCATGGACAAGTGCTGCTTGACAGTTTCGTCGAATGTCTACCATGAGAGTTCTCTCACCCGACGTGAACAGCCACTTCCAGTTGTGAAAGCTGCATGGGAAAGAATGATTCAGTAGGGCGCGTGGGACTGATGTCTTTGAAGTTGCTTGCAGCACTGGGAGGAACTGGAACTGGCTTGGCAGTTAGAACGGAGGATCTTTGTGAGCACAAGAACAGTAGTCTTCAACTCTCCATTGTTTTCAACTTGCTTTTGGTTTCCTTGAGCATTTATTACATTGGCCAATAAAGTAAATGTAAGAACACTTTGGAAGAAAATATATATACCATAACTTTTTAGAGGTAATAACACAGTAAATACTTGTATTTACTGTATTTGTCTCAACTTTTTTTTTTTTTTTTTTGGTTCAGTTGAGTACCTGAACTTTCAAAATATAGCTCAATGTGGCCCTTTCGCCAAATAATGTGCCATGTCATGCTTTCTTTTTCATTTTCCATTTTTTTGCTGACTGGACTCATTTACTTAAATGCGGCGCATATTGCTAAATAGGAGCTAATTGACAAATGGTGTATCATAAACTGGAATTCACGCATTCTATAAATGAAATCAAATTTGGACGTGTTAATCTCAGCTCAACTTAACTCCAATTATCGAAACCAGATTAATGAAGGAAGTTTGGTATCGAAGCCAAAAGAATGAAAAAGAAATTCTGACACTCAAAACGCTCCAACTTGACTTGGAATTGTTTACAAGAAATTCGAGGTTGAGAATTTCTAACGAGAATTCATAGTCTTCCGTTGGATTAAGTCAATTTTTGCGGCATTCGCTGGACAAATTCCTCTTCCACCAGTAAAATAAGACCATGGGATTCGATTTGGAACTCTCTCTTAGCCCACAATTAAAAAGGCTGATTATCATCTACCACAATTGAGTAATTATGGAAACGCAAAAAATCGGGAAAGTTGTTCAGAAAATCATATACCTATAATACGACATTCAATTCATTCTTAAAATTTTCAATTGCATCAATTTAGTCCTAAATCTTTGACGGCCAATTCAGTTCTAAACCTTTCAATTATGCCAATTTAGTCATAAATGTATAACGCTCAATTCAGTTGGTGTCAATTGAGCCCTAAATATTTTAATGATTGCCAATTTTGCCATAAACCATTTGACAATTTGTGAATATGGTCCTTGCAGCCAAAATTAGCTAGCATTACCTTGGCGGTCTAGTCAACGCTAGTTATCCTATGTGCTACAACCAGCCCTGGTGTGGACAATTTTTACAATGTTTTTACTTTCTAAAATTTTTCTTCTTTCTTCTTTCTTTTTCTTTTTTTCCTTTTTATCTCCGCTAGTGATTGCAGAGTCTCGCCGGCCTCAAGTGATAACTCGCCTCGCCGACCTCAAGCTAGGGTAGCCCATGCCTAGACAAGGGTCCCCCGCATTGCCTCTAGCGAGAGCCGCCTTCGTCAACCTAGACGATGCCAACATCGGCCCTATCACGACCCAAACCCTGCGAGCTCACCAACATCCCCTTTGGCCACATTTACGTATAGTTCTCCAGGATCCAAAGGCCAATAAAAACAAAACATGCGAAAGCAGAAACAAATCCCCGTACGAAAACCAACAACGCTACGATAACTTGGGATGACAAAAACAAACTTATGTACATATATACATAAATGTTACCGCTCTCAAACACAGGGGCTTCGAGGCCACCGTACAAGCCTGTGACCACCTATAACAAAAAGGATTATGTGGTCGAAGCCCACTATGCTTTCAAAAGAAAACACTCTAGAAGAGCCAAGAGGCCAACTACCCTAGGCCCCGTCCTCACTATCGCCTACTATATCATCTATAGCTGCCGGCTCATCCTCATCCTGCTCTGGCGGCCGTTCCGCATCCGAAAGCTCTACAACTTCCCCCTCCTCTCCCGGTACCATGACTTCCGGGTCGGGCTCTAAACCCGCGGGTCCAGCATCGGAGTGCACCATTACGCCATCCGGAGGTGCAGCACTAGTGGTGTCACGACCCGAATCCCGCGAGCCGTCGACATCCCACCTGGCCTCAACCGTGTACAATTCTCCAGGATCCAAAGACCAACAAAATAAATTTCTGCGGAAGCAACAACAATCTCTGTACGTAAAACCAACAAAACTACGATAACTTGGGATGGTAAAACACACTTATGTACATATATACATAACTGTTACAAACTTCAAACCTATGGCTTCTGAGGCCACTATACAAGCCCGTGACCACCAATAACAAAAAGACCGTGTGGTCTAAGCCCACTATACCTCCAAAATAACACGCTCTACAAAAGCCGAGAGGCCAACTACCCTAAGCCTCATCCTACTCTGGAGGCTGCTCCGCATCGGAAGGCTCCACAACGTCCCCATCCTCTTCGGGCGCCACGACCTCCGGGCTGGGCTCCACATCATCGGGACCAGCGTTCGGGTGAACAACTACGCCATCTAGAGGGGAAGTAGTAGTAGGGTCCCACTCCCCAACACCGTCATAGGGAATGTCGAAGCCGGTCGGTGGTCCCATTGTTAAGTTCCCGTAGCGGTACGTCCATGCTTTGTATGTATGGGTCTTCCAAAAGGGCTCTCCGGTATCCACCAAAATGGTAGTAATGTGCCTATAGTACACCTTGTCCTCTCCTACTGGGTACTCTGTCACCACGGTTTCCATGTCCCGCGAGATCCCGAACCTTTGAGGCGGGTCGTTCATGGCCGAGGTAGAAGGTCCGAAAGAAAACAACAAGCCCACGACGAGGTGAGAATGAAATCTCAATAAGCTAGCCTCTAATCCTAGATTATGGCTCTAGTGCCTCCAGACACGTCCTTACTAGACAATTTCCAACTCTTCTTCCTTCAACTAAAAATTCCACAAATAAAATCCAAAAAATTTCATTTCTTCTCCGAAAATTCCCACATCTTCACAAATATTCTATGTTACTCTCCGATCGGCGTTCCATGCCTCGGACTACCAATAAAATATTCTACGTGCTCTAGGTCCGCGTTTAATGCATCAGGCCATAATATAAATATCCACATTGATCCAAAGCCCGCGTTTAACGCATCAGGCTGTCATATAAAATTCCACGTTGGTCTAGAGCCCACGTTTAGCGCATCATGCTACAGTACAACTAGATAGACTCGCATAATAACGCATTAGGTCACTGTAACCCGCGTAATAACGTATCACGTTAAATATCCCGCGTTTAACGCCTCAAGATAATATAATTAGCACAATCCCGCGTTTAACGCATCAGGGTAAAATAATAATAACCGAGCCCTCGTCATAACGCCTCAGGCAAAAATACGGTCTTATAAAATACGAACCCCGCGACATAACGCTTCAGGGTAAAATTTCACCTTTCCTCCGAATTATTCCACTTAAGACCATATACCACAATAATTCCCCGATCGCCTGTCCGATACCACACGATCACTTATATACTCTCGATCAATCAATCATCGCCACATGATCTTGCTAAATTCCCTGATTAGCAAATCGAGACTATCCGGTCTTACCAATTTCTTCTGATGACAGATCGGAACCACACGGTCTTTCTAATTGTCCTCAATTGCCCAATCGAGACCACTCGATTAAATTGTACAGGGCAAACACTCGATCGGGACCACGTGATTCACTCACGTTAGAGAATTAATAAATCGGGATCACCCGATTAGGTCACACTAGACCAATGGCCAAATCGGGCCACACGATTAATTTTTGTCACTACAAAAATTAATCTACACCACACGATCGGAATAATACCAACATAGCAATCAATACGTACAGTACAATTATACCGTACTAACGTGGCATTTAATACGTATGATACAATTATACTATACTACGTACAATTAATCTCCACCATCCAATTAATCAAAAATATAGCAGGAATTAATCTCGGCGGTCGGATTAATCTTCCTAAACAAGATTCGATATGGGCCGTCGGATTAAAGCCTAAAAGTCAAGATCAAATCCTAGCCCTCCATTATTAATCATGCAAAAACACTATTCATGCAAGACATCATCTTTTCTCTCTCCTCAAATCTTCATTCTTGGCCAAGGCATAAAAATTACCAAAAACAACCAATTTTTCACCCAAATCTACCAAATCTCAAGTCTATTAGCACCATAGGTACCTAATATAAGGTTAGAGACCAACTTACAACAATTTTTGCAAGTTTTCCGGCGAGAAACGGGTGAAAAAATCTTGGTTCCAACCAGCGGCTCCGACGACTCCCTTGCTCGGCTAAAAATCCACAAAAATCTGGTGGTTCAAGGCATTTCGGGTAGTAGTCGAGCTCCGGCGATCCAAGACGAACCCGGCGAGGCTTAGGAAATTTTCTGGTGAGAGAGAGTGAGAGACAATGGAGTTCGGCCAAGGGGGAGAGCATGAGCTAGAGAGAGAGTGTGTTCTTGGATTTTATGAAGAAGATAGCAAAAAATTCATTAATAAAAGGTTATGATATTTTTTTTTAGAGAGATATTTTGGTCTTCAAAGTCAAGAGGGGAAAAATGGTAATTTCCTCCACCAAGAATAGTCAAAATTTCGGCCGAGGGGTGTAATGACCGAACCGCCCATGAGCTAAAGTGAAATCTTGGGTATTCTCCAAGGGCAAATGAGTAATTTCCCATTTCTAATCCAAATTTTATTTTTCCTGAACTCTTTGGGCGAACCGCGAAGAAATTTGTACACTGGATGAGGAAACGTCCAAAATTTATTTATTGAAACCCCTAAAGGTCCGACATTAAATTCTGAAGCTCGATTCGCGATCAATGTCGATCAATAGAATTTTCAGCGTATCTCAAACTAATTGGTGGCTTTTAGGAGTTGTTACGCGTATCGACTCGTGATAAAAATCACGTTTAAGAATTTCTCGAGCCATGTCGACTTTCGTTGTCATTGAATTGTGAGGGTCAATCACTAGTCCCGATGGACACGATCGTTAGAAAATAATTCGGGGACGTTCGGAACCCATATGAGGTCAAACGGAATCATTCGTGATCCAAGCGTAGGGTATTATCCAAATTGTTCCTTAATTATTCTATGATCGGCCTATATTGGTCCAAAATATTCCCTCGACAATTTTCATGGCCAAAAAGTCAGTCCATGATTAAGTTCTTAGGTCCACGTACTTGATTTTCCTAGCTAGCCATTCTCATTCGGTTAGTCCGCTCAAGATGGACCATTCCCGAGTGAGATTAAACCGAAATACATCGATGAGACTTTTCATTTATTCAAGGCTTCAAAACGAGCCGGATTACAGGATGTCACAATTCTTTCCCCCTTACAAAAATTTCGTCCTCGAAATTTACAACAAAACTTATCTATTTAAACAAATGGAGGTGCGGTTGCCTCATCGTTTCTTCATTTTCCCAAGTTGCTCCTTCCATTCCATGGTGCTCCCATATCACCTTCACCAATGGAATTGTCTTGTTCCTCGGAACTTGTTCCTTTCTATCTTCTATTCGCACTGGCCTCTCCACGTAGGATACCCTTTCATCAACTTCCACGACTTCATGATCCAAGATATGAGTTAGGTCCGGCTTGTACTTCCTCAACATGGATACGTGAAAAATGTTATGGACTTGGGACAAGTTTGCCGACAAGGCAAGTCGATAAGTTAACGTCCCAATCCGTTCCAGGATTTCAAATGGACCTATGTACCTCGGACTTAATTTTTCTTTCTTCCCAAACCGAGATAAGCCTCTCATCGGCGACACCTTCAAGAAAACGTGATCTCCCACATGGAATTCTAACGATCTACGTTGTCTATCTGCATAACTCTTTTGACGACTCTGAGCGGTCTTCAGGCTTTCTACGATCACTTTCACCGCCTCAACAGATTGCTGAACTAGCTCTGGTCCCGTTATACTTCTCTCGCCAACTTCATCCCAACAAACCGGAGTTACGCAAGCTCTGCCGTACAACGCTTCAAATGGTGCCATTCCAATACTCTGCTGGAAGTTATTGTTGTAGGCAAACTCTACTAGATGTAGTCGTTCTTCCCAACCCTCTTTAAAATCTATCACGCATGCCCTCAACATATCCTCAAGTGTCCGTATTGTTCTTTCTGATTGTCCATCTATCTGAGGATGATAGGCGGTGCTAAACCGCACTTGGGTCCCCATGGCGTTATGAAGACTTTTCCAGAAAGTTGCAATGAACTTAGGGTCTCTATCCGACGTAATTGTTACTGGCACTCCATGCAATCGAACTATTTGGCGCATATACAACTCAGCCTACTTTTCCATTGCGAAACCCTTTCGCACTACCAGAAAATGTGCTGACTTAGTTAATCAGTCCACAACTTCCTAAATTGAATCGTGCCCTCTCTGGCTCCTCGGTAACCACATGACAAAGTCCATGGTAACATGTTCCCATTTCCACTCGGGAATCTCCAGTGGTCTAAGTAATCTACCAGGCTTGCAATGTTGTGCCTTTACTTGTTGGCACGTCAAACACTTCGCCACGTGCTTGGCCACGTCCACTTTCATTCCATTCCACCAGTAATGTTGGCGCAGATTTTGATACATTTTAGTACTGCCCGGATGCAAACTATAATTGCTCCGATGAGCTTCCGACAAAATTTTCTCTTTAAGCTCTTTATCGTTAGAGACACATAATCGTCCATGGAATTTCAAGATTCCATCTCGGCCACTTGAATTTCAGGTTTCCTTTTGGCTGCATCCATCTCTAAAATTTTCTGAATGTCAGAATCCACTAACCGCAATGCCTTAATCCTCGCCTGAATCTCCGGTTCAATTCTCGGGGTTGCCAATAGACTTGAGAGATTACAAACTTCCAACTTAAACTCCGAATCTCTCAACTCTTCCAATAAAGTCCACTCTTTAACCAATAAATGCGCCACGCTCAACTTCCGACTCAGAGCATCCACTACTTTATTCGCTTTCCTAGGGTGATATAAAATGTCACAGTCGTAGTCCTTCAATAATTCCATCCAACGGCACTGTCTCATATTTAATTCTTTCTGGGAGAATAAATACTTCAAACTCTGATGATCCGTATAAATTTGAAACTTTTCCCCTCATAAATAATGCCTCTATATCTTCAACGCAAAAACAATCGCCGCAAGTTCCAAATCATGCGTTGGATAGTTCTGCTCAGGAGGCTTCAACTGTCGTGACACATATGCCACCACTCTACCATGTTGCATTAATACACATCCGAGTCCCTTTAGCGAAGCATCGCTATAAATTTCAAATCCTCTCGGACCCGATGGTATCGTCAAAACCGGTGCGATCGTCAATCTATGTTTCAATTCTTGAAAACTCATTTCACACTTATTTGTCCATTCAAAGCGAGTTTCCTTCTTCGTTAGCTGCGTCGGTGGTATAGCTATCGAAGAGAACTTTTCTACAAATCGGCGATAATATCCTGCCAAGCCTAGAAAACTTCGGACCTCCGTAACGGACGTCGATCTTGGCCAATTCACCACTGTCTCAATTTTCGCCGGGTCTACCGAGATTCCATTACCCGAGACAATATGTCCAAGAAACGCTACCTGATCGAGCCAAAATTCACACTTACTAAATTTGGCATAGAGAGTGTGTTCCCTTAAAATCCGTAGAATAATGCTCAGATGATGTTCATGTTCCTCCAAACTCCTCGAGTACACCAAAATATCATCGATAAACACGATGACAAATTGATCCAAGAATTCTCTGAACACCCGATGCATCATATCCATAAAGGCAATCGGGGCATCGGTCAATCCAAAAGGCATGACCATGAACTCATAATGCCTATATTTGGTACGGAAAGCAATCTTCGGTATGTCCTCCTTCTTGATCCTTAACTGGTGGTAGCCCGCCCTCAAATCAATCTTAGAAAATACTGAAGCGCCTTGCGCTTGATCGAACAAGTCATCTATCCTTGGCAATAGATACTTGTTCTTAACGGTCACTTGATTCAATCGCCGGTAGTCAATGCATAATTGCAATGACCCGTTCTTTTTCCTTACAAACAACACTGGCGCTCCCCAAGGCGATGCATTGGGGCGGCTAAATCATTTATCCAAGAATTCTTGCATCTAAACCTTCAATTCCTTCAACTCTAAGAGGGACATTCTGTACGGCGCCTTAGAGATCGGTTCTGTCCCCGGTGCTAACTCAATCACAAATTCCACTTCTCTTTCAGGTAGCAATCCCGGTAATTCTTGAGGAAAGACATTGGGATAATCACGCACCACGGCTATATCCTCTAGCCTCGGTCCTTCAATCGACGAATCCACCACTACAGCCAAATATCCTTGGCATCATTCATTTAACAACTTAATCACTTCCAGTGATGAGATCAAGGGAATCGAGATTCCTCCTCGACTTCCCACAAACTCAAATCTAGGATGACCAATAGGATTAAATTGGATCACCCCGCTACCACACTCAAAAACAGCTCTTTGCTTTCCCACCTAATCCATTCCAATTATGACGTCATAGTCATGCATAGTCAAACCTGCTAGGTCTATTAATTCTTCTTTACCGCCAATTACTATCTTACATCCAGTACACCCTAAGGTAACCAATACTTTATCCTTTAAGGGTGTAGTTACGTGCAACATTACTTCTAGTAGTTTTAACTCAATCTCAGCTAATTCCACAAATTGAGCAGATATAAATGAATGAGACGCTCCATAATCAAATAAAGCATATGCAGCATGATCACATAAGGAGACCGTACCTGTGATCACGCCGCACGCATTCTTTGCCTCATTGCGTGCCACTACATACACTCTCCCTTGCATTGGCGGTCTGTTCCGGTTATTCTGTGGAGCGGCTCCAATCGAGGTCTCGCCTCGGGGTCTTTGGGGCTAAAAACGAGGTCCCGGGGCTTGCTCTGGGTAGTTCCTTATCTGATGATCAAATTTTTCACATCCGAAGCATGCCCCCGTCCTACTCGTGCAAGGCCCGTTCCCGTGCCTCCCGCCACAAAGTTGGCAATTCTGGTTGAACTGATACACCGGTTTCCCATTATTTCTCCAGACCGGAGGGACGAAGCGCCGATTTCCCATCATTGGCCTTTTTCCAAACCGGCGGTTGTCCCCGATCGGCATGAACCGCGATCCAAATGCGGCAACCCTCTCTTTCATGTCTCGTTCCACCATCCGACCCTGCTCATACAACTCGTCATAGTCTCTCGGGTTCAAGAAGATCAACCGATCGCGAAGCTCCGGCCTCAATCTGTCCCAAAACCTCCTCGCTCTATCTAGCGGATAATCTCGAGAATTCAGCCTCGCATCGATCTATCGTCATATGGTTACAGCGGAGCTACTGAAATTCTAACATTTTCCGCTCCCGAGCAATCTCGGAAAAATACTTTCCATTGAAGACCTCGGTGAAGATAGTCCAATTCAGCGCCGAACCCTCCGGGAAAACTCTTCCCCTGATGGCCTTCCACCAATCACTGGACGTGTCCCGCAGCGATATACTTGCCCGCGTCACTTTCTCCTCCTCGGTGCAACCCAACACCTCAAACGCTTTCTCCGGATCCTCTATCCAGCAAGGTGCAGCTTCCGGGTTACCCTTCCCAGTAAACTTCGCCAATTTCAACTTCAAGAATTGCTCTACTAGCTAATGCATCTGCCTATTCCCATTATCATTTCCCTTATTCACATTTACCCCCCGAGCAGCAACAGAAGCAGCTGCAATAGCAGCCTCAACGGCTTGGGCAATAACAGCAGCCCGTCCTTGAGTCTGCCTACTCATCAGATTTCCAATTTCTTCAAGAGCCCTAAGGACTCCACCACTCTTGGATCTTTTCTAATCGTAGTTCTCGAACTAGAGGCTCCCCTAGAACCTCCTCTAGAACCTCCTCTAGAACTTCCTCCGGAACTTCCTCTAGAACCTCTACCTTGATTTTCCATTTCCATCAACTTTCACAAAGACTGAACCAAAATAATTCCACCAAGGAATTAGAGACCTAAACCACCCACTCGAGTCTAGTAGTCTCACACTACTTAACACAATAATTAGCTCAAAGTTAATAATTGTTTCTCGTAGAACGATTCAACAAACAAAACCAAACACTCAAGACGACAAGAGTCAATCAAGCAAATCACGGGCACATGTTCAAATGTCCCGCATAACGCGATTAGCTCGCGTAAACACCTAATGTCTCTCTACCCGACCATCCTAAAGTCATCGCTCCTTATTACTCCACAACTCTTCCAAACTTGGATCGAGCCGACCTTACTCTGATACCACTCCAAACGGGGATGTCACGACCCGAACCCTACGAGCCGTCGACATCCCACTTGGCCTTGACTGCGTACGGTTCTCCAGGATCCAAAGACCAACAAAATAAATTTCCATGGAAGCAACAACAATCTCCGTACAGAAAACCAACAAAACTACGATAACTTGAGATGGTAAAACACACTTATGTACATATATACATAATTGTTACAAACTTCAAACCTAGGGCTTCTGAGGCCACTATACAAGCCCGTGACCACCTATAACAAAAAGACTGCGTGGTCGAAGCCCACTATACCTCCAAAATAACACGCTCTATAAAAGCCGAGAGGCCAACTACCCTAAGCCTCATCCTACTCGGGAGGTTGCTCCGCATCGGAAGGCTCCACAACATCCCCATCCTCTTCGGGCACCACGACCTCTGGGGTGGGCTCTACGTCATCATGACCGGCGTCCGGGTGAACCACTACGCCGTCCGGAGGGGGAGTACTAGTAGGGTCCCACTCCCCAACACCGTCACACGGAATGTCGAAGCCGGTCCGTGGTCCCATTGTCAAGTTCCCGTAGCGGTACGTGCATGCTTTGTACGTATGGGTCTTCCAAAAGGGCTCTCCGGTGTCCACCCAAATGGTAGTAATGTGCCTATAGTACACCTTGTCCTCTCCTACTAGGTACTCTGTCACCACGGTTTCCATGTTATGCGGGATCCCCGAACCTTTGAGGCGGATCGTTCATGGCCGAGGCGAAAGGTCTTAAAGAAAACAACGAGCCCACAACGGGGTGAGAATAAAATCTCGATAAGCTAGCCTCTAATCCTAGATTAGGGCTCTAGTGCCTCCGGACACGTCCTTACTAGGCAATTTCCAACTCTTCTTCCTTCAACTAAAAATTCCACAAATAAAATCCAAAAAATTTCATTTCTTCTCCGAAAATTCCCACATCTTCACAAATATTCTACGTTACTCTCCGATCAGTATTCCACGCCTCAGATCGCCAATAATATAAATATCCACATTGATCCAAAGCCCGCGTTTAACTCATCGGGCTGTCATATAAAATTCCACATTGGTCCAGAGCCCGCGTTTAACGCATCAGGCTGTCATATAAAATTTCACGTTGGTCTAGAGCCCGCGTTTAACACATTAGGCTATAGTATAATCGGACAAACCCGCGTAATAACGCATTAGGTCATTGTAACCCGCGTAATAACGCATCAGGTTAAATATCCCGCGTTTAACGCCTCATGATAATATAATCAGCACAACCCCGCGTTTAACGCATCGGGGTAAACTAATAATAACCGAGCCCGCGTCATAACGCCTCAGGCAAAAATACGGTCTTATAAAATACGAACCCCGCATCTTAATGCTTCAAGGTAAAATTTCACCTTTCCTCTCAATTATTTCACTTAAGACCGTATACCACAATAATTCCCCGATCGCCCGTCCGATACCACACGATCACTTATATACTCCCGATTGATCAATCATCGCCACGAGATCTTGCTAAATTCCCTGATTAGCAAATCGAGACTATCCATGCTCACCAATTTCCTCTGACGACGGATCGGACACACGATCTTTCTAATTGTCCTCAATTGCCGGATTACAGGATGTCACAAGTGAGGTCCCATTCTCCAACACCTTTGAAGGGAATATCGAATCCACTCGGTGGACCCACCGACAAATCCCCGTGATGGTACGTCCACGCCACGTACGTGTGGGGCTTCCAATGGAGCTCTCCTGTGTCCACCCATACCGTGGTAGCGTGCCTATAATATACCTCATCCTCCCCAACCGGATATTCTGTCACTAACATATCCATATCCTGGGGAATGCCGAATCTCCGAGGTGGGTCATTCATGGTTGAGGCGGAGGGTCCGAAAAAGAGAGCCCATGACGGGGTGAGAATAATTCTCGCTAAGAAAGTCCATAATCCTAGATTAGGGCACTAGTGCCTCCAGACACGTCCTAGGTGAGTAATTTCTCAACAATTCCTCATTCAATAAAAAATTCAACAAATAAATTCCAGAATATTTCATTCTTTCTCCCAAAATTGCCACACCTTTACAAAAATTCCACGTTACTCCCATATCGATGTTCCACACCTCGGACTATAATAAAATATTCCACGTTACTCTGTTGCCCGCGTTTAACGCCTCAGGCTATGATATAAATATTCCACGTTACTCCAATGGCCGCGTTTAACGCATCAGGCTATCATATAAATGGACAGACCCGTGTAATAATGCCTCGGGCCATTACATAGTCCGGACTCGCATAATAACATCTTAGGTCATTATAACCAGCGTAATAACGCCTCGGGTTATTATCCCGCGTTTAACGCCTCGGGATAAAATAATACACGGAACCCCGCGTTTAATGCCTCGGGGCAGAATAATAATAATAGAGTCCGCGTCATAATGTCTCGTGCAAAATATGGTCTTATAAATACGAACCCCGTGTCATAACGTCTCGGGGCAAAATTCCGCACTTCCGCTCGATTTATTGCTCATCAAGACCATATAATAACAACAATTCCTCGATTGCTCGTCCAATACCACCCAATCACACAAAACCTTCCGATCGATCAATCTTCACCACACGATCTCGCTAAACTTCCCGATTAGTAGATCAAGACCACACGATCTTTCCAATTTTTCTCCAAATAAAGATCGGGACCACACGATCTTTCAGATTTTCATCAACTGCTCAATCGAGACCACTCGATTAAATTGTATTGAGTAAATACTCGATCGGAACCACGTGATTCACTCACATTGAATAAATATTAAATCGGGACCACCCGATTAAATCATACTCAAGCCGTCGGCCAATCAGGCCGCACGATTAATTTATGCTACCACAAAAATTAATCTACGCGACACGATTTTAATTATGCTAACGTAGCAATTAATAATCACTGTACGAACAAAATTTCGCTAACGTACAATTAATACGTACCATATCATTAAACTATAATAACGTGGCAATTAATCGGAATCGGGCAATTAATCGGAACCATACAATTAAAATACTCTGACGTGCATTTAATTTCCACCACATTATTAATCTACATAAAGCGGCATTTAATCATAACCGTCCGATCAATCTTCCTAAGCAAGATTCAATCTAGGCCGTTCAAATAAAACATGATAAAGCTAGATTTAAACCTAACCATCCAATATCAATCATGCATTACTATTCCCTCAAGAACACAAACTTTCTCTCTCCTCCTCCCCTCATTTTCGGCCAAAGCATATTCTTGAGCAAATCCCACAAATTTTTCATCAAAACTACTCAATCTAATGTCCATTAGCAACCTAGATACCTAATCCAAAATTAGAAACCAACTTACCAAAAATCTAGCAAATTTTTCCAATGAAAAGTCAAGAGAAAATTTGACCCCGAACGGCGGCTCCGGCGATTCCTCTCGGTTGGCTTCAACCCACGTTACTCCGGTGGTTTCGGACTGTTCACGGTGGTGGTTGTACTCCGACGGTTCAAGGCGAAATCGGGGGTAGCTTGAGAAATTTTCGGTGAGGGAGGAGCAACAATGGAGGTTTGGCCAAGTGAGAGAAAAGTGAGGTAGAGAGAGAGTGTGTGTGTTCTTGAATTTATGGAGAAGAAGACCAAAAATTTTATTAATAAAGGTTAGGATAATTTTGGGATAGATATTTTGGGTCTTGAATGCAAAAAGGGCAAGATGGTAATTTCTCCATCAAAGACTAGTCAAATTTCGGCCAAGGGGGTGATTGGACCGAAATGCCCTTGAGCTAAAGTGAAAAATTGGATATTTTCCAAGGGTAAATGAGTCTTTTCCCATTTTCTGTCCAAATTTTATTTTTCCTAAACCCTTTGGGGCGAACCGCGATGTAATCGTACTACGATGAGGAAACATCCAAAATTTAATTATTGGAACCCTTGAAGATTCGACGTCAAATTCTCAAGCTCGATTCGCAATCAATCTCGATCAATTGAAATTTCGGTGTATCTCAAACTAACGGGGCGGCTTTTAGGAGTTACGTGTATTGACCTGTGATTAATATCACGTTTAAGAATTTCTCGAGCCATGGCGACTTTGGTTGTCATTCAATTGCGAGGCTCAATCACTAGTCCCGATGGACACAATCGTTAGAAAATAATTTTGGGACGTTCGGAACCCATACGAGGTCATACGGAATCACCCGTGATCCAAGCGTAGGGTATTACCCAAATCGTTCCTTAATCATTCTAGAATCGGCCTATATTGGTCCAAAATATTCCCTCGACAATTTTCATGGCCAAAGAGTCGATCCAGGATCAAGTTCTTAGGTCTACGTACTTGATTTTCCTAGTTAGCCATTCTCATTTGGTTAGTATGCTCAAAATGGACAATTTCTGAGTGAGATTAGACTGAAATACATTAATGAGACCTTTCATTTATTCAAAGTTTCGAAAGCGAGTTGGAATACAGGATGTTACAGACCCAAGCAAGGGCAACCCAAGACTAGCCTCTCCTAGGCCAAATGATGGTGACCCCCGTTTGAGGCCGATGACCTTCACTAGCTATCGACAATGCTCGTGATGGCTGGTGGAGGAAAAGAGAGAAAAAATCAAAAAAGAAAAAGAAAAGGCAAAGATAAAAGAAGAAAAAAATTCAAAGAGTTAAAACAATTTATAAAAGTTGTCCACATCGGTGATTTCCAAGCAAAATTGGTTAGGACTAAATTGAAAAATTCTTAAAAAATTTAGGACTAAATTGGCAAATCATCAAAATGTTTAGGACTAAATTGGCACATTAAAAGATCGATAACGAAATTGATAAATCGTCAAAAGGTTTAGGACTCGTTTGGCACAATTAAAAGGTTCGGGATCGAGTTGGCCGTCGTACAATAAGTTTAGAATTTTTTGGATAATTTTTTCGCTAAAAATCTGACTCATTTTCACCATTACGATCATCTTTCCTTGTTTTTTTCTTATATCTTTTTGATGAATCTGATTCATCACGGGCGATTTGGACATACGCATTAGATGAGGTGGGTCTCATGCGAGATCAATCCTTTCAACCATTGAGATTTAGCAGTTCGAGTTTATACAAGTGGTATTACAACCGTTGAATTCTCGAAAAGCCTAATCGGAAGAGTTAAGAAGTAGTGGTGGTTATCTACCTTGAAAATATTATTGGGTGCATTTAGTGCATAAACTAAATTGAATTTGACCCCTTAAAAATAGAGAAAAGTACACTAGAAGTGTCATAACTTTTGTACGGCGTTCACTTGAGTGCCATAACTTTCAAAACGTTCACTTAAGTGCCATAACTTTTAAAAATCGTTCACTTGAGTGCCATGCTGACGTGGCGATCGGAAAAGTTACTGTAGACGCTGGGAAAGTTACTGTAGCACGCCGGAAAAGTTACTGTAGATGCCGGAAAGATGATGTGGCACGCCGAAAAGCCGACGTGGCACGCCGGAAAAGTTACTGTAGCACTCAAGTGAACGATTTTTGAAAGTTATGGCACTTAAGTGGACATTTTAAAAGTTATGGCACTCAAGTGAACGCCGTACACAAGTTATAGCACTTCTAGTGTACTTTTCCCTTAAAAACAGTAGCCTCTATTCGAATATCTGCAACTATTATGATTCAGATTTTGTTTACTTATTTGGCCGCTTCTTTCTCACCAAGAGCTCAAGTTTACCGACAATTGTGTCCATGATCCAACACATTTTGTTAGTGGAATATATCTCAAAATTATAAGTAAAATGGCACCATTAATGCACTAATAGGGAGATGGTTACTTTAGGTGCTCTCTAAAGCACCCCATGATTTTCCATTCAACCAGTCTGATTCATCATAATTTTTTTCTTTAGAGGAAGCTCGAAATAATCATGGCAATTGAATGAATATTTAGGTGGCTGATCGAATGATGCTTTGAAAGCATCTAACGTTTTCTTACAAAAAACAAAATATATCGTGGATGATGTTGTTGCTGACTCATTTATTTAATAAATTGGTTAAACAACTTATCCATCTTTAAAATAACAATAGATGTCGCTTTATGTAACCCTAATTCATTTTCTTACCCATTACATTTCTATGATTGGGAATGAAAAATGTAAATATAAATGGAAGTAAAAACTACAGATTTTCAACAGTGTTGATCCTTTTTTTTTTTACCAATTTCTATTCACAATACTTTTGTTATTTGGAAATCCATTTCTGAACGATTTATGTGATAAAGAAAATGGAAACTATTTACAGACCACATATAGAGACAATTCTAACGAGACTTTTTTTTTAAACCATTAGATAGATTTCCTCATATCATATACTTTTAATATACACAAAGCCTAAAACTTCACAAGATTTAAACACCAATTTTTCGCTCAACAATATACAAACTGGGAAAAGGTAATGTTTCCTTTTATAAGACTGCTAATCACTCAGAAACATCAATATGTGAAAGAAAAAATCTACAGCAAAGAGTATGACAACTATAATACACAAGGATGATGTTTAAATGATCTCTGAGGAATTTGATGTAATGGTGAATTTTCTATATTTTGATTATAAGAAGAATTTATTATTATTTGAAATTTTGAAATATAATTTTTACATTGTAATTTTCAATGTATAATCTAGACAATTTTGAAATGATTCAATAAAATGTCTGCATGTAGAAATTAACACATAAATTTGCCTAAGTTATCCTTCCAATATTTTTTTTTCTAAATAGTTACTCCAACGATTTGCTCAAAATTAGTGGAGCGTTAACATTTTTTTGTCAATTTCGAAAAAGAACCGAAATTAATCCTTCAATTCCTGTGCATAGCACAGATTTCTTAGGTAACATAAAATGATGTTGGGGTACGAAGACCGGGTTTATGTAAAGACTTTATGCCCGGGGAATGAAGTGGGCAATGGTAATGTCATAGTCAGGTGGCCCATGTAGATAAAGACGGAGGAACGAACAGAAAAGTTGGGTTCTTTAAATAACACAAAAATTTAAAAACTCTGCCATTAAGCATGAAGATGTTAGTTTTCCTTTCCTTTTTGGTAGGCCGGCAGCTAAGTGCCCATTATGAGTTTATAATTCTATTTTATGGAAATATTTTACCATATGTATCATACCCTAAGTTCATAGTTGTATTATAGAGAATGGTCGGCTGTCCTATAAAGAACAAAGCCTTTAATGAAAACCAACCATTCATAAAAATTTAGCATCACATGAATAATTCATCAAGTAAAACTTGTATTCACAAAACTTAAAAACATCACAGCTTAGCAAGGGACAATTATCACTATTTGATTGACATCAAGTCACGAATAATGCAACTGTATAACTAAGTATTGACTATGTGCAACAGGATGTTTTATAGACCTCTAAGGTAGTTTTGATTATAAAAAGTAATAATTATGAAAGATGGTCAGAACTATCATATACTCAAATTATGCATACAATTATATATCTTATGAGTATTGCATCAAAGTATTTTAGCAATACCATTTTTTAACGAATCATAAGAAAAAAAAATGTTCTATGATTTGGTTAAATCGTATCCCAAAAGGACACAATCATGGCGAAATGGACTGAGCAATTGACCCAATTGTTTGTAAGTTTGATAGTTGATGAGGTTAAAAGGAAATCGACCACCTGTACCTATAACAAAGTAGGATGGAATAATATTCAGAGCGAATTCAATAAATAAACAGGAGCAGAAATTTGCATTTAACTTTTCTCGAATAACATGCATATTAGGTTAGGATCTATAATTTTTCATAGAAGATTTTATCCTAACTATGCTCAAGTAGAAATTTTCAATTGTTACCAAACGAATTTATATTTCAGAAGCAGAAATTTTATCCTATTATCAAACGTATTTCTCTCTTTGATTAGAAATCTATTTCTAGAGCGAAAGTACAAAAATCAACTTATAGCAAGAAATTAATTGTTAAAGCAAAAGTGTTGCCATGAGTGCCCTTAAACATCGTGTTTTTCTAAAGTTCTATAATTATTAATAGGTCTATTTATTTATTTTTTGGCTGGTACAATCCGAATAGTTCTACTATTATTAATAGTACACTTGATTGCGATATTTCTAGTAATTATATGTCTCTTGAGTGGGTCGTGAGGTAGATTATTATATAGCAAGGGAAAAACAACTTCACAGACGTTGGGGATGAAATTTCGAGGAAGCCAGAGAAGTTGCTTTTTACCAGCCCGTGACCTACTTTTGTCGGCCACGGAGAAGTTTGTGTCGCTCTGACAGTCCGCATAACGCGGTGGTCCCCGGTCTTCAGTGTAAAAAGTCAATGTGTTCACACCTTTAGATGTCTCCGTCCATCCTAAAACAACCCCATTTTCCAAAGTAGTAAAAAAAATTAAGCATCTCTGTCCCTTAGTACAAGAATATATCAATAAGAAGATCAAGTGATGAACGAGCTGCTTGAAAACACTGTCTGAAATCTTAAGCTCGCTGTCGTTTCTGATTGTTGTACTCCATCATACCAATGGCTTTTTCATCGAAATTCACAGGGCCTTACGATGTCTTCTTGAGTTTCAAACGAGAGATGCGTAATAACTTCGTCAGCCATCTTTACAACGTACTAGTCCAGAATGAAACATGCACTTTTTGTTTCCTTGAACATTTATTACAATGGCCGTTAATGTAAATGTAAGAACGCTTTGGAAGAAAATAAATGTACCATGATTTTTTAGATGTAATAACACTGTAAATACTTGAATTTCGTCTATTTGTCTCAACCTTTCTTTGTTTAATTTTTTATTCAGTTGAGTATCCGAACTTCCAAAATATAGCTCAATGTGGCCTTTCGCTAAATATTGTGCAGAAATATTGCCATGTGCGCCCTTAAGCACCGTGTTCTTCCAAAGTTCTACAATTATTAATGGATCAATTTTATTTTTTTTTGCCGGTACGCTTGATTGTGCAGAAAGACTGAAGGACAGTCCAAATAGTTTTACAATTATTAAGACACTTGAATGGGATATTTCTAGTAATTATATGTCTCGTGAGTGGGTCATGTGGTAGATTATTATATAGCAAGGGAAAAACAACTTCTCAGAGGTTGGGGATGAAATTTCGAGGAAGTTGTTTCTTATCAGCCCACGACCTACTTTTGTCGGCCACGCGGTCTTCAGCGTCAAAAGTCTCTGTGTTCACACCTTTAGATGTCTCGGTCGATCCTTAAACAACCCCATTTTCAAAAGTATTAAAAGAAATTATGCATCTTTGTCCTCTAGTATAAGAATAAATCAACAAGAAGATCAAGTGGTGAACGAGATACCTTAAAACACTGTATCAAATCTTAATCTCAGAGTCATTTCTGATTGTTGTACTCCATCATACCAATGGCTTCTTCATCGAAATCCACAGGACCTTATGATGTCTTCTTGAGTTTCAGAGGGGAGGTGCGCAATAACTTTGTCAGCCATCTCTACAATGCGTTAGTCCAGAATGGAATACGCACTTTTCGAGATAACGAGGAATTGAAGAAGGGGGAGAATATATTGATGCTCTTGAAGGCCATCAAAGAATCGTGTATCGCAATCATCGTTTTCTCTGAGAATTATGCTTCCTCACAGTGGTGCTTGGAAGAGGTGACAAAGATTATGGACTGCAATGAGCAAGGGGTCCTCACTGTTCGACCAGTGTTTTATAAAGTAGACCCAAAAGAAGTGAGAGGGGGGAGAGCGAGTTATGCACAAGGCCTGGCTAAGCATGAGTCTCAGCATTCAGCGAAAATGGAGAGATGGAAGAAAGCTCTTTCGGACGCTGGTAACTTGATTGGGTGGACTTTGAATGATGGGTAAGCATAGGGGTTTCCATATTTTGTATTGAAACTAAACTTTTTTTACAAGGATGGATATTGCATATAAAAATAATCATAAAAGTTAGTAATTTCATATAAAAGTTAGGAAAAACAAACGAAATTTGGCATAAGAGAGTTCGCAATGTTTCATAGAGGATTAATTAAAGTGTGCAGACTATGTAAAACAACAACATCGTGCTTTCGGCGAATCTAATAGTTTCGGAATCAAAATCTTAACCACCATTCAAAGTCCTACATGACTATATTTTTACTAAAGTTAGAAATAAATCACATATGACAGTCAAAAAGAAAAATAAGTGAATCGTCATGTCTAAAGCAAAAGAACACAAATCACTTAGGTAGATAGATACATGTTTTGATTGTTGTGGACCTCTCGGAGTTCAAATTTGGCTCGGTGAGAATACATTTTCTTTTGGTTATAATTATCCGAAAATGAGATGCATTGCTTTGCCATTGTTGGCTGGTGATTGCTCATTATTTGCTTATTCCAATTGCTAAAACTTCTTTTTCCGTTTTTGCCAGAGATGATGAGTCAAAGGTCATACAAGAAATTGTGAAGGATATCTTAACTCGCCTAAGCCAAACACCTTTTGTTGTTGCCGAGCATCCGGTTGGGATAGAGTCCCGAGTGGCTGAAGTGAAATCAATGTTGAACCTTGAATCTAAGGATGATGTTCTCATGGTGGGATTATGGGGACAGGGAGGCATCGGAAAGACAACTTTAGGGAGAGCCCTTTTTAATGATATTTCCAAACAATTTGACGGTTCAAGTTTTCTAGCAAATGTTCGAGAAAAGTCAAAGGATGGCATGGATTTAGTTGCTTTGCAAGAACAATTACTCAATGATATATTGTTCCCGCCAACAAGATTAGTGGTGTCCGATGTTGCTAGAGGTAAAAGTTTAATACCACTTAGACTCCGTGACAAAAGAGTTCTTGTCATCCTTGATGATGTGGACGATGTGGAGCAGTTATGTGCTTTAGCAGGAAAAACCAAATGGTTTGGTAGTGGGAGTAGGATTCTCATTACTACAAGAGACAGGCATATGCTGACTCCTACGATAGATCGAGATCGTGTGTATGTGCATGAAGTTAAAGCACTGGAGGATGGTGAAGCTCGTGCATTGCTTAGTAAGCATGCTTTTCTGACATACGAAAAATTAGAAAGCGAGGACAAATCTCTTTGGATGGTTTTCTGAATCATGCTAAAGGCCTACCTTTAGCACTTGAGGTGTTGGTTTCCTTATTATGTGGTACAACAGAAGATGTGTGGGAAAGTATACTAAAGAGACTTTCCACGACTCCTAACGAAAAAATTAATAATGTGCTCAAAGTCAGTTATGATGGACTAGAGAAAAATGAGCGAGAGATCTTTCTCCATGTTGCATGCTTCTTTAAGGGGCGAGCAAGAGAGTATACAGAGAGAGTTCTTGATAGTTGTGATCTTCACACAGCTGTAGGATTTGATACTCTTATTAAGAGGTCCTTGATAAGAATTGAGCATGGAAACCTACAAATGCATGACTTGATTCAATCGATGGGTAGGCATATGGTGGAGCAAGAATTTGATGATCCCGGGAGACGCAGTAGACTCTGGCTATATGAGGATGTTCTTGAAGTTCTATCACGCGACATGGTAAGACATGCAAATACTATCGAATCTCTGCTTCTTATCTTTGACTTTGATTACTAAATATACATTACCTAAATATTCTTGTATGTACAGGGAGATTGTGCTGTAAAAGCCATAGTGTTGGAGCTACCTAAGCTGATGGAGATATGTATTGGTCCTGCTGCTTTTACAAAAATGAGAAATTTGAGATTGCTTATCATGTGCAATGTTTCTTTCCAAGGTCCTATACGTCTTCCTAACCAGCTAAGATGGTTGGGATGGGCTGAATGTAGTCCCTGTATTCCAGAATTTTCCTCTAGTCCAAATAAATTAGTGGTACTTGATATCCGCGGAGGCAGAATGGAAGGAGAGCCAAAACTATTTGAGATGCCAGGAGAGCCAAGACAATTTGAGGTAAGCATTTTACCTTCATTGACCTTTTTATTATCTACCTCATTTGTGCATGTACGCTAGTACCCAGAAGGAAGTGGTGTTCCTCTGTTTTAGAAACCATTTCTCTATTTTCTTCTAAACGACTGTAACCACTTGCGTAAGATATGTCCTTAAGTGCAGCAAAATTGGCATTTGAAAAATTAAGCGAACCACCATATGGAACTATTTAATGGAAACATTCTGTTGATAAGATGTACAATACAAGTAGATGTTTTCAATTTATGAGAGAAGTGAAAGGTGTTTCGAGATTTGAAGGTCTTTTTTTTTTCACAATGAAATTCGGATTTTTAACATAGAAATACGTGAGAGAGATCAAAATAGCATAAAACGATAGATTGAGATCCCTTAGAAGTGGGAGATCATCTTTACTTTATGTAATACTATCGATGAAATCAAACCCTTTCAAAACCTAGTAGCCTTACCTAATACTCGTACGTAGACACAGGGATTTGTCCTGCGTCAAATAGAATTAGCTCAGAGGAAGGTTTGAATGCATCGCGCTGTAAAACAAACATTATTCATTCCTTAAATCAGTTCTTAATTGTAAGTAGATGTAATAAAAAGAATTCTAGAAACTTTGCCAATAAGGCATGTATCGCGTACAACTAATTTGCTTTAAGTGATCCAGTATAGGCATGACACTAATTTCTTAATAGAAAGTCAGAGTCAGATTTTGAATTATATATATGTAATTTATATTTTCTTTTGAATGTTTTTCAAGGTTGGCTTAATTCTCTTTGGTGACTTCAAAGATAAATTTTGTCAATTTATCCGAAGTTTAATTGCGAGAGAATCAATATCCTTGACATTCATCAAATACATATAGTTCAAACCAGAGCTGATAGGGTGTTCACTTCGGTTCTCACGATGCATCACTTCACTTTACTTCTTTAATTGCTACACGGTATGACACTTGGCATAATTCTGTCATGAGAATCCCCATTCTCGCCATGTGGCATTTCACTATGATTGCCATGTGGCATAGTTTTGTCATGTGATTGGCATTAGCAAGCTCATCATGTGACACGTCATTTTTCTTTGTGATCACTACATGACATGACCGGGGAGAAAGTTTTATCCCAAATCATTTTCCTCTACTAACGAAGGATATATTTTGGTCTTTGAATTTTTTGTGAGACGAAAATAAGTTTGGATAAATGCGTGTATGTATTTGAGATTTTTAATGGTATTTAACCTTAATTTTTTTAATGATTGTCTAAAAAAAATGAGTTTGTGATTATTTTTATATTATGTAGCCATATATTATTCAGTTCTTTCAAATAATATCTAAAATGTATATTGATAGGAACTATCTTTGATTAAGTGATTTGTTTAAATGATCTTAAAAACTAAATTGCTGATTAAAGGTCGCTCGTGAGTGTGCCAAGCCACAAGCTTTACCCATGTGTATAGATTTGTAATTACTGGTCAAGTTTCTAAGTGTTCAGTAATTTCTCAATACAATATGTATAATATATATATATATATATATATATACATTCCCACAAAATTAATCTATAGTAACTTGGAGTGAAAAATTAATTAAAGTGTTAACACATTTCTCCAGAAACCGGAATAGTAGGTTCCAAGTTTCCTGGGCTAAATATGAAAATCCTTAAAAGCGGCCGCAGCATTAGACAAACATTCTTGTTTTCCCTTTCAAAATGTTTATCGAAGTTGGTTTCTCTGTTTTTGCAGGACTTCCAAAATCTGAAGCACATTAGTTTCTGTCTATGCAACTCTCTAGTTTGTACCCCCGACCTCTTGGGTATTCCGAATCTCGAGGAATTGGAATTCCAGCTTTGCTCCAACTTGGTAGAAGCACACAAGTCAATTGCATATCATGACAAGTTACGGGTGTTGAAAATACATAAGTGCTTTAAACTTAGTGTTTTTCCGATGCTCAAGTCAAAAAGTCTCCGAGTTCTCAGTCTTGCAGATTGCGAAAAATTTGAAAGGTTCCACGATATTCCACAGGAACTCGAAGGCCTGAAAGAGCTTAATTTAGATGGGACTGCTATTAAAGAACTTCCTCCGTCAATAGAACATCTTGTCTCATTGCAGAGAATGAGCATATGTCGTTGCATGAACCTGAAGAGTCTTCCGTCTAGCATTTACAAGTTACAAAACCTTGAAGAGTTGAAAATTTGCTATTGCCCAAGGTTAGTCAAGTTCCCAAAGTATGAGGATTTAGCTGATCCGCACATAAAGACCGGACTTTCAAATTTACGCTCGTTAGATTTTAGTCAAGGTTGCTTATCCGAAGTAGAGTTTCTTGAGAATCTTTCCTGTTGTCCCCTCTTAAGAGAGTTAGATCTGTATGAGAATGATATTACTAGCCTTCCTACATCATTGCACAAGCGTGATCATTTGTCCGTATTGAGGGTTTCACGTTGCCATCGATTACGAGAGATTCCCGAGCTCCCACCCTCTTTGAATTGTTTTCAGGCGATGGATTGCAACCTGGAGAAAAGTGGACATTTGACTTCTTTTGATAATTTTGTCCGTGGAGGGTTGGCCCTGCCTGCTATTTCCTCACTTGGCCAGGTTAGAGACTCTCTCTCTCTAACGCACATCAATGTGTAGTATATGTTGGATCCAATATGTAGTGGATGGAGCTTGAAAACTTAAGAAAATGCATGAGTTGAAGGCTTAAGAAAGGCAAACAAATATTAACGGATTCTGCCCTCATCATGCATGTAATGGAGGTGTTTACAGTACTTTTATAGTAATGATTTATATCACATGGGACTTGTATATTAATGCAAGCAAGGGTCTTTAGATCTCTACTGATTTATAGAGCTATAGGAAGTGGAGTTCACTAGGATTACTTATTAAACTCAAATTGAATTCTTCTGTTTGGGTACTTCCTAATAGCTTATCTTTATAACAGGAGAGTCCTTATTACAATATTCTAATGCCTGGAGTAGAGATGCCGGAGTGGGTGCTCCCTTTTGAAGGGGATTCAATCTCTTTCATGGCTTCAGAGGATTTGTATCGCAAGTTTCTTGGATTGGTTCTCTGTTTTGTTTTCTGTGGAGACTATTTTGATGAAGGGGATGCTATGTTGGAGATTGAGCCACATGTTAACGGCAAAAGACTGCGTACTCTTCGAAAAAGTTTCGTCTATTTGTTCTCGGATCATATCTATCTCGAGTCTACCATGCCATTTAATCTGTTTGGAGAAGTCGATTTTGGTCAAATTGAGGGGAGTTATGTACAATTTAGCCTTAGAGTAAACAATGACGATGTGACAAAGCAGGGATTTCGAATAATATGCAAGCCACTGGAGGACGATTTAAAGATTGAGATTCGGGAGAATCAGCTAATGGATGTGGCATTACTAAAGGAGGTTGATCTTGAAACAACATATTCAAAAGTCAAGATCTCAGAATCAACAGATTTAGAAACAGAGAGTTCACTTGCGCACAAAGATTATTCGAGCGAAGCAGATCCTCAGGAAGACCTGCAAGATTGTCAAATGAGTACTGAGGAACATAGTCAAATAGTAGTACCAAAGAGAAATCAAGAGCTTATTCTCACTCGAGGCATGCGAACCAAGACCACGTGGACTTCTAATTCTATTGGCAGAGATGAGTCTGGTGGTGTTGGGTTGCAGCTTTTGTTGTCAGAATGATCAGGGAAACTTGCCAAGGAAGCAATTCGTAGGTAAGTGAACTCGGCTGATCTTGATTTAAGTGCCTTCTTTCTCCTCCTTCTTCTCGTTTTATTTTCTCAAACATGTTATTACTCACTTTTACCCATATATGTCCATTGAGTTATTTTATTTGTCCATTTAAACTTTGCCAGCTAGCACGATGCAAACATGGAAATTGGTCTCCGTGAGTATATCCTATATTCGTTTCAAAAAATATTCTCAATGCAATTTCAATTCCAGTGCATCTACTTTTATTGGTACTTTGTTTCACGTAGATTAACCCTCAATCCAACCCTCTTTGGTGTATTTTGTACTCAATAATGAAACTACAGAGCAATCTCCATCATTCTTCCTTCACTCAACTATCACTGTAAATGGATTCGAACACACGACTCACGAAATTTGTCAAGAGTCTTGATATATAGTTGCCCCTTATGTCATTTTCTCCAAACTCGAAACCTATTAATGTTGAATTCTTCTGGAAACAAAATGAGCATATCAAAACTGATATTCGCCTTTGTCAGGAGTATCCTTTTAATCGTTATGCAAATATGACATATGTTTGAGGTGTCTAGGAAATGTGGATGTGCAGTATGTACTTATCATACATATGTGCAGCGGGTGATAGGCTTGCGAGGAGAATTGAATTTTGATAAACTTCGATAACTGGGATGGGGCTCAATCTCTATGTTACATGAGGCGCTCGGAGAGGTAAAACCATGGAGGAATGTAGAAGATGTAGTGAGCTGGCAAGCCACCAGGAATGGTCGCTTGACTTTTGGCAACTAGGGACAATTTAAAAACCAAATTTACTTGGGAGTGTGAGAGTAATGTGAACATCGGTTGTGCCCATGGATAACAGGTTAGGTGGTTATTTCCTTTCGCCCCGTGAACTACACTGTGGATATGAAAAAGAAATAGAGACAAAAGCACAAGATGCTGATTGTCGATTCTGAATTCTGAGACCTTTGCAGCAGTTTAGGATTCTCTTTTTATCCTTATGGGCCATAGCTTTTATGAAGGAAAATGACCGAGAAGCTAAAACTCCTGGATGCATCTTGAATGTTTGAGTGAAACCTGATTAATGTAGATTCTCAAATTAGTTGCTGTTCTTACTTTAGTGTTGTTAAAGCCATTTTAGTTTGAGTGTTGGTGGGATTTGCATTAATAATCACTACTTGGCAGTTTGATTTCACATTGTATGTTACTTATATTATACCTTGATCGAACATTTGTGTGATTGTTGAGGAAGGGCATCTTATTGCGGCAGGAAAAAACAGGACTAATGTGACACAAATGTACGTCTATCACTGCTTCTCCACCCCTTGCTATAAATTTTGGCCAACAGCACTTTGCTGTTGTCCTAAATTGATACCCTCACATTATCAACTCGTAGTTATTGTTGATCTTTTTTGCGGTTCTGCCTTAAAATATTTCTTTAATGTATGATAAAGTAGTATATCTGAACAATACTATGTTTTTTTTATGTATCTATAATGTTAAAAAGTGGAATTTTTTATGCATTATCAGGCTGGAAATGGTTTTGTTTTCATTATTCTTATGACTACGGCCAACAATACCAAGAATCTTGATTAGCTATGTACAATGTTTGCGATTGTTCCCTGTCAGAATTTTGGACCGAAAACAGTCAAAGAATAAGCTTCAATGAGAGAGAGAGAGAACAGGGGAATTTATTTTATTGAAAAGAAATAAAGCCGTCACAAGATGTTGGACCAAAATGTTCAACGCTCGCAGGCTACGCTCTATTGCATGCTTGAATTTGTTAAATCGTACATGATTGTCTCAACAGATTATAAATTTACAGAGCATTCGTATGTGTGTGTGTCTCTATATATATATATATATAATATATATATATATATATATATATATTGCTTTAAATTACATGAGAGCGAGCTATTATGGTGCCTTCACCTCTATTGATTAAAAAGGCATAGTGAGATGAGATGCAAAATTCTAAAGTTATAGGAAGCAAGTTAAGAGACTTTGCAAAATCTCAAGTACAGGTAGGGTAACTGCAATTTCGCACAAGATTATAATGATTGAGTACTAGAAGTTAGAGCGAATACTAATAGTAAGGAGAATGTTCTTCAAACAATGTTGACACCTTGGCATTGTGGAGCAAAGAACGTTTTCCATGCTTCACGAATAAGATCTTCTCTTAGACTCTTGGTGTTGTGGGTATTTGAAGAAAGAATTGAAATTTCCGAATAAGGTGCATGGATGATTCTATCTTGGAGAGAGTGGTTCTTCCGGTGGGATCATGACCTCATGCAGTTGAACCACTTAAAAAAAAAAGTATAGTCAAAACATGGAGCAGATACGAAAGAGGCAATTTGAAGAGGAAATAGACGGGTTAGAGTTGTGTTGCTATTATTTGCTTCGGTTAACTATTTGTTATTTTGCATTACTATTGCTCTCCTCTTGACACTGAGGAACAAGGAAACGACAGTAAGAGATACAGCGATTCAAAGATAAACTATAGGACTCCAACGTTAAGCAGGAGTAACAGGAAAAAAAAAAAAAATGAAGGAGAAAACATTTTTCATGAAATGCATTTCCTAAATTTATGTTGAAACTACACTTGGAGCAAAACTTTTGATCTGACAAACTCCTAAGGTTGGTATGCTTTGCTTATATTTCTCCTTGCGATTTCCTAGGCAAGAAGACGTGCAAAAATGGAAGCTCACTGATGTTCTGCTTGAACGGAGACGGAGGACTGGACTTCCGTCTGCAGAAGTTGCAGAGAAATTTTCAGCATGCTCCCTTTATGTTTCATGTGAAGTACGCATAATGTGTGCAGCAGCATTATCGATCATTGGTACATTTGTTGGTTTTCATACTAAAATTAAATTTAGTTTTTGTAAAGTTTTGTTTGCTCATAAATGTTTGGATGACTGTTAGCCAATTTTCAGTATAAAAGGAAGTATATTATGGCTGTGCAAATGATAAATTTGGAGTCTATTGCATTGAAGTAGCTCCGGGGCATGCATTAGATCAGTTTCTGAACTTGTCTGATTCTGATTTTTTGTTACTTTCCGACTCTCACGGACAGATTTTCCTTAAATCAATCACCACATGAACCTCTTCCGCTTTTCCCTCCCTCTTTTTTTCATCCCTGACCAGCTCATTAATCTTTTCAAACTCCAGATCGCCTTGTTTGCTCTGTCTTTTGGTCATCAACCACGGTTCCTCTGTGAGTGTTTGGCCATGTTTCATTTTCGTGTAATCCAATTCTCTTGACCGCATTTTGCTCCTTCAAAATCCCTCTTCAAAAAACGGGTTGTGTTTTTTTTTCGTGACAGTCTGCTCTCTTGGCCGGCCTTGACTCGTCTAATCCTCATCTTCAAATTTTTTTATCAAAACTTCCACAATTCTTGCATTCGAGATCCAACTTGCTCGACTCATATGTAACTCCACAGCAAGGAGTTAGGACTGATCCCACTATCTTGGAATCATATCCAATCCTGCAGTGTTGAAGCCGGGTCCAATGGCGCTATCATGAAATTCAGGCCAACTCCCACGATTCTTGAGTTTTGAATTCTAGTTCATCTCGCATGTCAAGCCATCCATCGGCCGATCCAAAATGAAGATGTTCATAGCCGAGCCCCCTGTTTAATTCGATGCAAACATGCTTCGTTTAACTCAAATGCATTAAATGTCCCCATTATCTAAATATAGAGATATAATAAAAGTTCGAGTTTAGGACTAAGATAAGCAAATATTTCTATTAAAGGATCCAATCGCACCACATCGTCGAGCTCGATTCTTAATTTTCTCATAGAATAAATGGAAAAGAATATCCCAGAAGTATTAAAAGTTGTGTACGATAGGGGGTGAGCGATTCCCGGTCCGCCTTAATTCCCCTCAAGAATCGGGAACTAGACCGATGATCCCGATTCCCAATTTTCGGGACCGGGAATCGGACTGAATAGTCGGCCCAGTCTAGTTCCCAGGCGGTCCAATGGAACCGATAATAAATAGTAGAATTTTATTTTATCCCTTTCGATCCCAAACTCTAGTAAGTTGGATGGTGATCCGGAGTACACCCGAGAATCGCAAACCGGATTGCCCGACTACCGGTATATATTACTTGTAGATAAAGTGCGAAGTCACGTTGCAGTTTAAGAAAATCACATACAGGGGCATGACAAAATTCTTATTGATTTAACCTAGGATAAGTCCTATAAACCACTCAATTTCGGAAACAACAGAATTGTCACTAGGCATAACTAAAATATCATCACCAGTCATCATCCATCATTCTAAATTTTCACCTTGCTATCCACTCCTACTGCATGCATTCTCCGTTTTTTTAGAGAGAAAAAAAAAAAAAGAGTCAAACTACCTGAAACTATCCATAGGTCAAGTTGCAGGACCAAGCATTATCGTTGAATTCTTGGAAAGGCAAACTTGAGCCAAAATGTTTATCATGAATACAGTGACCATGTTTAATTCATCAAACTCCAAGAAAGAAGGGAAAAATTAAATAAAATCTAGGGTTACGTTTATTAATTTTAAAAAATAATAATAATTAAAATCGATCGGTCCGGTCCGATCCTGTACCCCTGGAATTGGGAATTGGACCAGCCGACCACCGGTTCCATTTTTAAGGATTGGGAGCCAGACCACCACCCTTTGGAATTGGGAACCAGACCACCAATCCTACCTGGTCAATCCGATTTGCTCATCCCTGGTGTACCGCACTCACTTTAGTGCCACAAATTTGGGTCGGATCACTTAAGTACCAATTCTTTTGAAATATAATCACTTAAATGCCAACTCCAATCTACTTGACTGGAAATTCAACGTGACATTTTTTGTCAATATTTGAAGCCAACATGGCTCGCTGGAGGTCTAGTCAGCAATAAAAAAGGCTAAAAGTTGAAAAAAATAATAAAAAGCAAAAAAAAAAAAACTTAATTAGATTTTAAAAAATAAAAAAGCTAAAAATTTCAAGAAAAAAAAGGACATATATACTAGAGGTCCTAAAACTTGTTATGAGAGTGCAATTGAATTCTAAAATTTATAAAAAGTGTATTCAAATCATAAAACTTATCAAATTAATGTAACAGAGCCCTTCCTTCAATTTGGACTAACGAAGAAATCGACGGTTTTTTTTTTAAATATTTTCTAGGTAATGCCGTGACTAAGACGCCGTGAGCAGTGAGCCCCGCCCATTAGAAAGCACTATTATCATACATATTATATGTGGTCTAAGTGGTCCTGCATTAAATTATTACTTGGTAACGAAGAAACTACTCAGAGGTGGGGGATAGGAGTAGCCATTTCGTGGAAGCCAGCAAAGTTTTTCCCACTAGTGAGCCTATGACCAGATGACGAGAATCCACCACCCAAAGCTGTTTCTCCACTACTTTTGTCGGCCACAGACAAGCTTGTGTCCGTCAGAGAATCCCAATAACGCGTTGGTGAAGATAAGTCCATGTGTCCACACCTTTGACTTGTCTTGGTCAATATTCGAGCGCCATGTTTTTCCAAAGTTGTATAGAGAAGGCCAGTCCAAAAGAGATAACTTCGTTGAGAGCAATTCAACATAATGACTTAGTATTGACTGTTCGCAACTCGAGACTCACATGCTTGAATCTTGCTGTGCAAAGTTGGTATGGCGTTTATTTTAGCCTCATTTCATATTGGGGAAATTTCTCTTTTTCTATTTTTTCAAATTTGATATGTAAAGGGAGACTACATAAATATAAAGAGATATTTAGGACTTGTTGTCAAGTGATATGAGACCATCCTTCAATAGTGTTCGTGAGCTCCACTTGTCGTTCGAAGTAGCTAGAGACAACGAAGCTCAAAGAATGGGCGAAAAAGCGACAGATTCTTCAAGTTTCAAATTCAAAATTTTACCTTGTACACAAGCTTGAACATTACATTTATCACCCAATAGGTGACTTTTCGTGGCAAATTATCCAAGGAAAGAACACTTATTTGCGGTAGCTAGCCACGACGCTTTGCTGCAAAAATGTCCTCGTGGGTCGTGGCTATGTCTCGATACTTGGCTCTCCAAGTTGAAGATACATAAAGGGAGAGCACCAAAGTGTCCATTTTGCACTGAGATAAAGATACCCCAAATTTTGAGAACGCCCCAACAAGGCTGGAACGCTTCCAATAGAGGATTCTAGCTTCTTGAGCACCGACGCAATTCAAGATGGATCGTCCTTGCAGAATGAGATCTCTACAGACTTTTAAAAACTCCACCAAAAGCAAATTGATTTCTCATCAATGATTTGATTATTTTATTTAAAGTCCCCACTAGAGTTAGGAGCCAAATAAAATGCGAGAGACTGCTTACTTCTACGAACTAAAGATTCGTAGATTCGGAGACTTGATTATGCAATAGAAATATAATTCTGGTTATGGTACCTCTTCTTTTATAAAAGGCTTTGCATGCAATTTATTTTTTTGGGTTTTCTAAGTAGAAATGGAAATGTAAATAATAATCAATTTATGTATACTAAAAAAAAATACAGATCCATTTAAATAATGGCAAATAAAGTAAAAGATGAGGAAAGAAACAACTGGGATCGCATCCAGCCACATTATTTAATGCCTCGTTATTAAGTTCCGGGTTGGGATCCCCGTGAGCATGAGGAAAGAAATAACGGGAATCGTATCGGGCCATATTATCTAATGCCTCGTTATTGAGTTCCGAGATAGGATCCCTATGAGCTATGCATTAAAATTAACGTGCACTTAAGTAAATACTAAGTACGAGTTTCCTAATCTAGGTGACAAAGATCAATACCACACTAGATGAAGCCAGATTAATTATGAATTCTAAACTAATCTTGTGATGCAATAATCATCTAATATGCTATCTAGAATTTTTATTGTGTATTTATGATTACTTTTGATTACCAATATGGTTTAATCTAACTAAGTTGCTTGTGAATAAAACAAGAGCTAATTGAATGGTTCTGAACTAAGTAAAGCTATATGCATGTCCGAAACGGTAGAATGATCAATTCTTTTTGGGTGGATGAAGGCGAAGGTAAAAATAGCGTGAGAAACGGATCCTCCACGCTTTCTAATCTTGTCCGATTCTGATTTTCGGTTACTTTCCAACTCTCACTCAAATCTCCCTTTTCGAATTCCCCAGCCGGCGAAAGCCATCCACCGACACATTTTCCTCAAGTCAATCACCAAATGACCCGCTCCCTCTTTTTTCCCCTCTACTTCATTCCTGGCCAGCTCATCAATCTTTTCAAACGAGTGTTTGACCATGTTTGATTTTTGTATAATCCAAAAACCCTCTTCAAAAAAGGGATGATCTTTTTCGTAACAGTCCGCTCTCTTGGCCGGCCTTGACTCATCTAATCCTCATCTTCAAATTTTTTATCAAAACTTCCACAATTCTTGCATTCGAGATCCAACTTGCTCGACTCATATGTAACTCCACAACAAGGAGTTAGGACTGATCCCACTATCTTGGAATCATATCCAATCCCGCAATGTTGAAGCCGGGGTCCAATGGCGCTATCATGAAATTCGAGCCAACTCCCATGATTCTTGAGTTTTGAATTCTAGTTCATCTCGCATGTCAAGCCATCCATCGGCCGATCCAAAATGAAGATGTTCATAGCCGAGCCCCCTGTTTAATTTGATGCAAACATGCTTCGTTTAATTCAAATGCATTAAATGTCCCCATTATCAAAACATAGAGATATAATAAAAGTTCCAGTTTAGGACTAAGATAAGCAAATATTTCTATTAAAGGATCCAATCGCACCACATCGGCGAGCTCGATTCTTAATTTTCTCATAGAATAAATGGAAAAGAATATCCCAGAAGTATTAAAAGTTGTGTACGGTAGGGGGTGAACGATTTCCGGTTCGACTCGATTCCCCTCAAGGACCGGTGATTGGACCGGTGATCTCGATTTCCAATTTTCGAAACTAGGAATCATACCGAACAGTCAATCCGGTCCAATTCTCGAGCAGTCCAATCAAATCGTTAATAAACTGTAGAATTTTATTTTATCCCTTTTGGTCTCAAACTGCAGTAAGTTGGATGGTGACCCAAAGTACACCCAGGAACCGCAAACCGGACTGCCCGACTACTGGTATACATTACTTGCAGATAAAGTGCGAAGTCACGTTGAAGTTTAAGAAAATCGTATATAGGGGCATGACAAAATTCTTATTGATTTAACCTAGGATAAGTCCTATAAACCACTCAACTCCGGAAACAACAGAATTGTCAATAGGCATAACTAAAATATTATCGCCAGTCATCATCCCTCATTCTAAATGTTCACCTTGCTATCCACTCCTACCGCATGCATTCTCCGTTTTTTTAGAGAGAAAAAAAAAAGACTCAAACTACCTGAAACTATCCAGAGGTCAAGTTGCAGGACCAAGCATTATCGTTGAATTCTTGCAAAGGCAAACTTGAGCCAAAATGTTTATCATGAGTACAGTGACCATGTTTAATTCATCAAACTCCAAGAAAGAAGGGAAACATTAAATAAAATATATGGTTACGTTTATTAATTTTAAAAAAATAATAATTAAAATTGATTAGTCAAGTCCGATCCTGTACCCACAGGCCCGGGAATTGGACCGACCGACCACCGGTTCCAATTTTAAGGATCGAGAGCCGACCACCACCCTACGGAACTAGGAACCGGACCACCAGTCCTGCCTGGTCGGTCCGATTTGCTCACCCCTAGTGTACCGCACTCACTTTAGTGCCACAAGTTTCCGTCGGATCACTTAAGTACTAATTCTTTTGAAATACAATCACTTAAGTGCTAACTCCGATCTACTTGACTGGAAATTCAACATGACATTTTTTGTCAATATTTGAAGCCAACATGGCTCGCTGGAGGTCCAGTCAACAATAAAAAAAGACTAAAAGTTGAAAAAATAATAAAATACAAAAAATAAAAACTTAATTAGATTTTAAAAAATAAAAAAGCTAAAAATTTCAAGAAAAAAAAAAGGACAGATGCACTAGAGGTCCTAAAACTTGTTATGAGAGTGCAATTGAATTCTAAAATTTATAAAACATGTATTCAAGTCATAAAACTTATCAAATTAATGCAATCGGGCCCTTCTTTCAATTTGGACTAACGAAGAAATCGACGTTATTTTTTATTTTTTAATGTTTTCTAGGTAATGCCGTGACTAAGACGCCGTGAGCAGTGAGCCCCGCCCATCAGAAAGTACTATTGTCATACATATTATATGTGGTCCGAGTGGTCCTGCGTTAAATGATTACTTGGTAACGAAGAGACTACTCAGAGGTGGGGGATAGGAATAGCCATTTCGTGGAAGCCAGCAAAGTTTTTCCCACTAGTGAGAGCCTATGACCAGATGACGAGAATCCACCACCCCAAAGCTGTTTCTCCACTACTTTTGTCCGCCACAGACATGCTTGTGTCCGTCAGAGAATCCCAATAACGCGTTGGTGAAGATAAGTCCATGTGTTCACACCTATTGACTTATCTTGGTCAATATTTGAGCGCCATGTTTTTCCAAAGTTCTGTAGAGAAGGCCAGTCCAAAAGAGATAACTTTGTTGAGAGCAATTCAACATAACGACTTAGAATTGATTGTTCGCAACTCGAGACTCACAGGCTTGAATCTTGCTGTTCAAAGTTGGTACGGCGTTTATTTTAGCCTCATTTCATATCGGTGAAATTTCTCTTTTTCTATTTTTTCAAATTTGATATGTAAAGAGAGACTACATAAATATAGAAAGATATTTAGGACTTGTTGTCAAGCAATGTGGGACCATACTTCAATAGTGTTCATGAGCTCCACTTGTCGTTCAAAGCAGCTAGAGATAGCGAAGCTCAAAGAATGGGCGAAAAAGTGACAAATTCTTCAAGTTTCAAATTCAAAATTTTACCTCGTACACATGCTTGAACATTACGTTTATCACCCAATAGGTGACTTTTTGTGGCAAATTATCCAAGGAAAGAACACTTATTTGCGGTAGTTAGCCATGACGCTTTGCTGCAAAAATGTCCTCGTGGGTCGTGGCTATGTCCCGATACTTGGCTCTCCAAGCTGAAGATACATAAAGGGAGAGCACCAAAGTGTCCATTTTGCACCGAGATAAAGATACCCCAAATTTTCCGAAACTCCCCAACGAGGCTGGAACTCTTCCAACAGAGGATTCTAGCTTCTTGAGCACCGACACAATTCAAGATGGATCGTCCTTGCAGATGAGATCTCTATAGACTTTTAAAAACTCCACCAAAAGCAAATTGATTTCTCATCAATGATTTGATTATTTTATTTAAAGTCGTCACTAGAGTTAGGAGCTGAATAAAATGCGAGAGACTGCTTACTTCTACAAACTAAAGATTCATAGATTCGGAGACTTGATTATGCAATAGAAATATAATTCTCGTTATGGTACCGTTTCTTTTATAAAAGGCTTTGCATGCAATTTATTTTTTTGGGTTTTCTAAGAAGAAATGGAAATGTAAATAATAATCAATTTATGGATACTCAAAAAATACAAATACAGATCCAATTAAATAATGGCAAAAAAAGTAAAAGATGAGGAAAGAAATAACTGGGATCGCATCCAGCCACATTATTTAATTCCTCGTTACTAAGTTCCGGGTTAGGATCCCCGTTAGCATGAGGAAAGAAATAATGGGAATCTATCTGGCCATATTATTAAATGCCTCATTATTAAGTTCCAAGGCAGGATCCCTATGAGCTATGCATTGAAATTAGGGTTAATACCATGAAAAACCCTAAACCGGTACACCTGTGACAAATTTACCCTAAATTATTTTTTTGACCACGAAAAACCCCAAACTGGTACACCCGTGACAAATTTACCCCAAATTATTTTTTTGACCACCAAAAATCCTAAACTGGTATATCCGTGACAAATTTACCATAAACTAATTCTTTTGACCACGAAATACCCTAATCTGGTACATCTATGACAAATTTACCCCTGTTAAATTGATTTAATATCACGAAAAATCTCAAATTGATAAATGCGTGACAAACGGATGGTCAAAACTCCATCTCAGGTATACTTGTTAACCGTCACGTGTCACCAAATCAACGGTTGTGATTAAATTTAACGAAAATTAACGGAGGGTAAATTTGTCACATGTGAATTTAGGTAAATTTGTCACGGTATACCAGCTTAGAGTTTTATGTGGTCAAAAAAATAATTTGGGGTAAATTTGTCACAAGTGTACCAGTTTGGGGTTTTCCGTGGTATTAACCCTTGAAATTAACGTGCACTTAAGTAAATACTAAGTACGGTTTCCTAATTTAGGTGACAAAGATCAATACCACACTAGATGAAGCCCGATTATTTATGAATTCTAAACTAATCTTGTGACGCAATAATCATCTAATATGCCATCTTGAATTTTTATTGTGTATTTATGATTAATTTTGATCACCAATATGGTTTAATCTAACTAAGTTGCTTGTGAATAAAACAAGAGCTAATTGAATGGTTCTGAACTAAGCAAAGCTATATGCATGTCCGAAACGGTAGAATGGTCAATTCTTTTTGGGTGGATGAAGGCGAAGGTAAAAATAGCGTGAGAAACGGATCCTCCACGCTTTCTAATCTTGTCCGATTCTGATTTTCGGTTACTTTCCAACTCTCACTCAAATCACCCTTTTTGAATTCCCCAGCCACCGAAAGCCATCCACGGACAGATTTTCCTTAAATCAATCACCAAATGACCCGCTTCTTCCTTTTTCCCCTCTTTTTTCATTCCTGGCCAGCTCATCAATCTTTTCAAACGAGTGTTTGACCATGTTTGATTTTTTGTATAATCCAAAAATCCTCTTCCACAATTCTTGCAATCGACATCCAACTTGGCCGACTCATATCTAACTCCACAGCATGGAGTTAGGACTGATCCCACTATTTTGGAGCCATATCCAACCCCGTAATGTTAAAGCCAGGTCCAATGTTGCTATCATGAAATTGAAACCAACTCCCACGATTCTTCAATTTTGAATTCTAGTTCATCTCGCATGTCGAGCCATCCATCCAAAATGAAGAAGTTCATTGCCAAGCCCTCTGTTTAATTCAATGCAAACAACCTTTGTTTAATTCAAATGCATTAAATGTATCCATTATCTGAATGTAGAGATCTAATAAAAGGTTCGAGTTTAGGACTAAGATAAGCAAATATTCCTGTTAAAGGATACAATAGCACCACATCGACGAGTTTGATTCTTAATTTTCTCATGGAATAAATGGAAAAGAGAATCCCATAAGTATTAAAAGTTATGTACCGTACTCCAGTAATGCCAAAAGTTTTCATTGGATCATTTAAGTACCAATTTTTTGAAATACAATCACTTAAGTGATAATTCCGATCTACATGACTGGAAATTTGATGTGACATTTTTTGTTAATATTTGAAGCCGACTTGGCTTGCCGAAGGTCCATTCAACAATAAAAAAAAGCTAAAGAAAAAACATAATAAAAGATAAAAAAAATACAAACTTAGGGTGTGTTTGTTTTATAGAAAATAAGCGATTTGGAAAATATTTTTCAAAAATTGATTGCTTATATTGTTTAGAAAAATTAGAGAACGGAGAGTGTTTTCATTATCGATAACAATATATGCCTAACTATTTTCACAGGTGATGAAAAAAATTTCATTTATTCATTTTTCTAACCAAAATAAGCAATCGCATTTTGGAAAATATTTTTTAAATTGCTCATTTTTCATGAAACAAACACACCCTTAATAGGCTAAAAATTACAAAAAAGAGACATATGTACTGGAGGCCCTAAACTTGTTATAAGAGTGTAATTGACTCCTAAAATTTATAAAAAAAAATGCATCCAAGTTTTAAAACTTGTTAAATTGATGCAATCGAATCCTTCTTTTAATTTTGTCAATTTAAACTAACAAAAAAATTGACTTTTTTTAATATTTTCTTTCTCCTATGTTGTAATGACATGGCTAAGATGAAGTGAGCCACGACCCCTGCCCATTAGAAAATATTATTATCCTACGTATTAAATGTCGTCCGAGTGATCATGTGTTAAATTGTTACTTGGCGAAGAAGGGACTACTCAGAGATGGGGGATAGGGATAGCCACTTCGGGGAAGCCGGCAAAGTTTTTCTGACTAAGCCTATGACCAGATGACAAGAATCCATCACCCCAAAGTTGTTTCTCCCACTACTTTTGTTAGCCAGAGACAAGCTTGTGTCTGTCAGAGAATCCCAACAACGCATTAGTGAAGATAAAGCTCATGTGTTCACGCCTATTAACTTATCTTGATTCATATTTGAGTGCCATGTTTTTCTAAATTTCCACTATTATTGATCTAATTTTACTATTTACTTGTACACGTGATTGTGCGTGGGATTATATATGTCTTTGAGTGGTCGTAGGGTAAATTACTACATAGCAAGGAAAAAATTAAAGTTGTTTTATGAGTGAGCCCACGACCAAGATCACGAATGTCCTCCACCCTAGAGTTGTTTGTCCATCTGTACAATAATTTTGTCGGCCACAAACAAGCTTGTTTCGCTCAGCATATTCGAGATTCCGAGTAAGGCGGTGGTCCACGGACTTCAGTAAAAAAGTCGTGCATCTCTGTCCTCTAGTATACAAGAATAAATCGACAAGAAGATCAAGTGGTGAACGGGCTACTTAAAAAAACTGTTATGAAATCTTAAGCTCACGGTCATTTTTTATGGTTGAACTCCATTATACCAATGGCTTCTTCATCGAAATCCACATGCCTTACGATATCTTTTTGAGTTTCAGAGAGACGATACGTAATAGCTTCATCAGCCATTTCTATAATTATTAATAGATCTATTATTTTTTTGGCTGGTACACTTGATTGTGCAGAAAGACCGAAGGACAGTCCGAATAGTTCCACAATTATTAATAGATCACTTGATTGGGATATTTCTGGTAATTACATGTCTCTTGAGTGGGTCATGTGGTAGATTATTATTTAGCAAGGTGAAAACAACTTCACAGAGGTTGGGGATGAAATTTCGAGGAAGCCAGCAAAGTTGTTTTTATCAGCCCACGACTAGCTTTTGTCGGCCCACGCGGTCTTCAGTGAAAAACGTCCCTGTGTTCACACCTTTAGATATCTCTCAATCCGGACAACACGGCAGTACGCGGTCTTTCAGTGAAAACAGTCTCTGTGTTCACACCATTACCTGTCTTGGTCCATCCTTAACCGCTCCCATTTTCCAAAGTCTCTGTCCTGTAGTATAAGAATCAATCAACAAGAAGATCAAGTGGTGAACGAGCTACTTGAAAACACTGCATCAAATCTCAAGCTCACTGTCGTTCTTGATTGTTGAACTCCATCGTTCCGATGGCTTCTTCATCGAAATACACCGGGCCATACGCGGTCTTCTTGAGTTTTAGAGGTACAGACGTGCGTAACAACTTCGTCGGCCATCTCTATGACCCGCTAGTCCGAAATGGAATACACACTTTTCTAGATAACGAAGAACTGAGGAAGGGGCAGGATATATCGATGGTCCTAAAGGCCATCGAAGAATCGCACATCGCAATCATCATTTTCTCTAAGGATTACACTTCCTCATGGTGGTGCTTGGAAGAGGTGGCCAAGATTATGGAGTGCAAGGAGCAAAATAAGCTCACCGTTCTACCAGTGTTTTATAAAGTAGACCCAAAAGAAGTGAGAGGGGGGAGAGCGAGTTATGCAGATGGCCTGGCTAAGCACGAGTCTAAGTATCCGGAGAAAATGGAGAGATGGAAGAAAGCTCTTTCGGACGCCGGTAACTTGTCTGGGTGGACTTTGAATGATGGGTAAGTAGAAAGAGTTCTATCTTTTGTATATGAAACTATTCTTTACGAGTGTGATAATTTTTTATTTATTTAGTTATGGGCTATTTGAGGTCTTCACGTTTCATTTTAGTCACTTTGAGTTCTATAGATTTTCGATTTTGGCCAACCATTTCACAAACTAGTTACAGGTGGCATTTTGAGTTCGAAAAATCACGTGGCTATCCATAAAACAGACGCGTGGCTTTTCCAATAATTAAAAATATGGACACTAGCTCTTCATCGGCTGAAAATTTTATTGATTCATTTGATCAAAATAGAATGTTAAAACTTGTTTGCCAAATGGACAGAATGTTAAGTAGCGTTATTGCCCTTACCCCATTTCGTACAGGATTAATTAGCGTGTGCAGGCCATGTAAAACAATAACATCGTGCTTTCGGGGAATTTAATGGTTTTGGAATCAAAATCTTAACCATCGTTCAAAGTCCTAAATCACATGAGAGTCAAAACGAAGAATAAGTGAATCGTCACGTCTAAAGCGAAAGTACACGAATCACTTAAGAAGACAGATACATGTTGTGATTGGTGTGGAGCTGTCGGAGTTCAAATTTGACTCGATGGGAATACATTTTCTTTTGGCTATAATTATCTAAAAATGAGATGCACTGCTTTGTCACTTTTGGCTGGTGATTGCTCGTTATTTGCTTATTCCAATTGCTAAAACGATGCTAAAACTTCCTTTCATTGTTTTTGCCAGAGATGATGAGTCAAATGTTTTACAACAAATTGTGAAGGACATCTCAAATCGCCAAAGCCAAACACCTTTAGAAGTTGCTGAGCATCCGGTTGGGATAGAGTCCCGAGTGGCTGAGGTGAAATCAATGCTAAACCTTGAGTCTAAGGATGTTCTCATGGTGGGATTATGGGGACAGGGAGGCATAGGAAAGACAACATTGGGAAAAGCCATCTATAATGATATTTTCAGACAATTTGAAGGTTCAAGTTTTCTAGCACATGTTCGAGAAAATTCAAAAGATTGCATGGGTTTAGTTACTTTGCAAGGACAACTATTGAACGATATATTATTACCACACGAAAAGATAGTGGTGCCCAATGTCGATAGAGGCGTTAATCTAATACGAGATAGACTCCATAACAAAAGAGTTCTTGTCATCCTTGATGATGTGAATGACGAGGAACAATTATGTGCTTTAGCGGGAAAAGCCAAATGGTTTGGCAGTGGGAGTAGGATCCTCGTTACTACAAGAGATAACCATTTTTTGACTCCCAGGTTAGATTGGGATCATGTGCGTGTGTGTGAAGTTGAAGTGCTGGATGACGGTGGAGCTCGTGAGCTACTTAGAAAGCATGCTTTTCCGACATACCAAAAATTAGAAAGCGTGACGGATCTAGTGCATGGTTTTCTGAATCATGCTAAAGGCCTTCCTTTAGCACTTGTGGTGTTGGGTTCCTTATTACGCGGTACGACGGAAGATGTATGGGAAAGCATACTAAAGAAACTTTCCAAGAACCTTGACAAAAAGATTAGTAATGTGCTCAAAGTGAGTTATGATGGACTAGATGAAGATGAGCAAGAGATCTTTCTCCACATTGCCTGCTTCTTTAATGGGAAAGCAAGAGAGTATATAAGGAAGGTTCTCGATAGTTGTGATCTTCTAACAGCTATAGGATTTGATACTCTTATTAGGAGGTCCTTGATTAGCATTGAGCATGGAACCATACGAATGCATGACTTGATTCAATTGATGGGTATGGGTATCGCGAAGCAAGAGTGCAAGGATCCCGGGAGACGCAAAGGACTATGGCTGTATGAGGATGTTCTTGATGTTCGTCATGCGACATGGTAAGACTTGCAAATACAATAAAATCTATCCTTCTTATATTTGACTCTAATTACTGAATATGCAAAGTCCAAATATTCGTGTACATACGGGAGATTGTGCGATTAAAGCCATAGTATTGGAGCTACCTAAGCCAAGAGAGATGCATATTGGTCCAAATGCTTTTACAAAAATGAGAAGGTTGAGAGTGCTCATTCTTCGCAACGTGCATAATTCTTTCCATGGTACTATATATGTCCCTAATTGGCTAAGATGGTTTCATTGGGATGGATGTGCGTCCGGATTCCGAATTTCCTTCGGGTGAAAATAAATTAGTGGGACTTGGTATGGGAAATTGGAGTATCCCACCAGTGCCAAATCAATTAAAGGTGAGCAATTTTTACTGGCCTTTTCATTATCTACCTACGCATACACAAAAGGAAGTATTGTTACTCCGTTTTAGAAACCATTTCTCTATTTTCTTTCAAAATGACGCTAACAACTTGCCTTAGAAATACTTTCAAGTGCAGCAAAATTGGCATTTGAAAAATTAAGCGAGCAATTTTATTGGAAATACTCAGTGGAAAACATTTTGTTAGTAAAGTACACAATACAAAGAAGTTTTATACATATATGTGGAAAGAAAAAGATATTTCAAGATTTGAAGTTTTTTTTATGATCGTCATTGCATCATTAGATGACTTTTCATATGGAAATACGTGAGAGATAAAAAGTAAAATAGTAAATGCCATGTATCCGTTCGTGGTGTGATATCCGTAAAAAAAGTAATTGAGTATAACTAATGGAAGGAAAATATATGAGAAAAAAGATTAAAATCTTTCAAAGTTACGGATCCTCTTTATGTTACATGATAGTATAGATAAGTTTTACATACTTTCTAAACCGAATAGCTCTAACTATCAACATAGATATATTTCAAATCACATCAAATCTACCCAAAGAAGAAATTCAAAATGCGATTTGCCACCGGTTGTTTACGTGTAAAATTTTTGTTTTATGATGTTGACATGTATATAGAAGTAACAATACCCAAGGAGTAGCTGGATGAGTGGTAGGCCACATAGTCATCAAGTGGTAGAGCCTAAACGCCGGGATTTGTCCAAGATCAATAAAATTAACTCATCGAAGGTTTGAATGCATCATTCCGTAAAACAAGGCATTGTTTATTGCTTACATCAATTCTTAAGGACGAACACTTCTAAGTGGACATATAATAGAGTGTTTATTAGGAACTTTGCCAGTAATGTGTGTATTGTGTGCACAACTAAATCAATATAAGTGATGCAATGCGGCCATAACACTAGTTTCTTAGTAGAAAGTCGAGCCGGATTATTAGTTGAGCATACGAAATTTTTATTTTCCTCGTAATGTTTTTCAAAGTTGGTTTGATTGGCTTTGCATTAATTCAAAAATTTTAAAGTTCTGAAAATTTTACGCAATCCCATTCATCTATGATATATAGTTAACGCCGACACCTAGCAAAGTCTTCATTCCTATGCTCGTCATGTGATGCTTCATTTTGCTTTCCGTGGTTGCCACATGACAACCCGTGGAACAGTTTTGTCATGTGGCCGCATCCACACACAGCCCACATGGCACTTCACTACAGATCCTATGATTGTCATATGACATGACGCGTCGCATAATTTTGTTATGTTCTCTACATTTGCATACTATTCAAGTGACACTTCACTTGAATTTTGTGATTGCCACATGCATGACACGAGACATAGTTTTATCCCGAACTAATTTTTATCTACTAATGAAGAGTAGATTTGGGTGAGAATTATCAGTTTGCGATTTATTTTGTTAGATGAAAATTAACTTGGGGTAAATGTGTCATGGTCATCCTAGTTTAGGATTTTCATGAGACGAAAATTAATAAGGGATAAATGTGCATGGGATTTTTATTGGTATTTAATCTATTATTTTCATACTTGTTAACAGAATTTTATTTGCGAACTTTTCTCTATTGTATATCTATATATTTTAAATTCTTTCAAATAATTCCTGAAATGTAAAGTGATAAGAATTAACTCTAATTTGCTAATATTTACATATGTATGAATGAGTACTGGTAAAGTTTAGTAATTTCTCAATACGATTTTAAATTTTCCCACATCAGTTTATAGTAACTTTGAATGAAAAGTTAATTACTAGGTTAGAAAATTTACTCAGAAACCTGACTAGTAATTATTCCATATCCTTTCCCTCACGCACCCAATCTCCCTCACGTGTTGTGGAGCTAATTTTATAACCCTCAATCAAGGTAAGCCCCCAAGACCGAAAAAAAGATTATGATATTATTAATGATCAATATTATAAAACCATGGACACCGTCAATTGCATCGGATATTAAAGTTCACGAGCTTGACTCCCCCGTCTATGTACAACAACTAGCATAATGCATATGTGTGGACTCTGCAGCAGATCAACTCTACATTAAATAAACAAATTGCTCAAATTTTACGATTGACGACCTCAAATGTAATAATTTCGTGAAAGATACAATAACGGATATGCTTCAGTGGCAACCTATTCTCAAACGGGAATTCCACGTTCTAAATATAAGGAAGCAAACAGCATCCTGCAAACACCCTCTTTTTGTCCCTTCCAGAATGTTTATCAAAGCTGATTTCGCCGTTTTTGCAGGATTTCCGAAATTTGAAGTACATGAATTTCAGTCACTGCGAGTCGCTGGTTCGCACGCCCAACATATCATGGACTCCAAATCTCGAGGAATTGCATCTCTGTAGTTGCGAAAACTTGGTAGAAGCCCACGAGTCCATCGCAGATCATGGGAGGTTACTGGTCTTGGATTTACATAATTGCTCTAAACTTAGCGTTCTTCCAAAAGTGCTCAAGTCAAAAAATTTACGGAAACTCCAACTTAGAAAATGCACAAAATTAGAAAGGTTCCCTGATATTCCACATAAATTGGAAGGCCTAACAGAGCTTGATCTTGGAGAGACCGCTATTAAAGGACTTCCTGCATCAATAGAAAATTTGGTCTCTTTGGAGAAAATAGAATTATATGAATGCAAGAACCTGGTAAGTCTTCCGTCTAGCATTTATAAGTTACAAAACCTCAAAGATTTGATGGCTGAGTGTTGCACAAACTTAATCGGGTTTCCAAAGTTTGAGGATTCAGATGATCCCTGCATGAAGACCGGACTTTCAAATTTACTCTGGTTGGATCTTTATGGATGTAATTTGACCGAAGTAGAGTTTCTCGAGAATCTTTCCTGTTGTCCCATCTTGAGAAATTTACAACTGGGGAGGAACAATATTAAGAGCCTTCCTACGTCCATCAGTAAGCGTGATCGTTTGTCGGATTTGAATGTTGGAGGATGTCCTCAATTACGAGAGATTCCCGAGCTTCCACTGTTCTTGGGCGCATTAGCTGCGGATAATAGCGAATCTCTGCAAAAAAGTGACTCAACTTTAATTCATCATTTTGTCCGTAGTGGGTTGGCCATGGCTGATATTTCTTCACTTGACCAGGTCAGATTCTCTCTCTCATATACACGCACATATTGATGTGGAGTATATGCTGAATTCAATGTGCGCTTGTATATTCCAATAGCAGATAATGCAAGATTGGGCTTCAAAAAAGCAAACAAATATGAAGTAATTCTGCACGTGCGCATGCGATGGCGTACTTTTATAATAATGATTCCATCACATGAAACTTGTATATTAGTGCAAGCAAGGATCGCTGGATCTATACTCATTTAGAGAGCTAGAACTACTTGCTAAAGTCGAAATGAATTCTTCTATTCGGGCACAAATAACAAACTCGAGTTCTTTCTAACGGTATCTCTTCATGACAGGTACCTCGTTATTTGGAAATTTTTCTCATGGAAGGAGAGATGCCAGAGTGGGTCCTCCCTGTTGAAGAGGGCTCCGTATCTTTCAAGGCTTCAAAGGATTTATATGACAAGTTTCTTGGATTGGCTTTCTGTTTCGATGTCCATGAAGGGGAAGATATGGAGACCCGCCCCAAATTTGATATTTTGCCATATGTTGATGGCGAAATGCGGAATTGCAAAGGAGCTACGAATTGGTGTTGGAGGGGTCCAGATTATATGTGGCTTCGGTATTTCATACCATCTGACCTATGGGATGTAGTTGATTTTGGTCAAATTGATGGGAATTATGTACAATTCAGCCTTAGAGTGTTGACTACAAATGTGAAAAAGTGGGGACTCCGAATAATATGCAAACCACTAGAGGATGATTTGAAGGCCGTACTTGAAACAATCGGCTAATGGATCCAACTTTACTCGTCGAGGTTGTTCTCAAATCGATAGATTCGGAAGTCGAGAGCAAAGTTAGTTCGATCAAGACAGATATCAAGACAGATATATTGAAGGACATGGAAGATTATCAAATGTTCATTGAGAAGCACAGTCAAATAGTATCGAATCAGAAGCTCATTCTCCCTCAACCGATGGAGATGAGAATCGGAGTGTTGGCTTGCAGCTTTTGTTGTTAGAATGATGGAAACTTGCTAAGGAAGCAATTCGTAGGTATGTGTAGTCAGCTGATCTTCATTACTATGCCTTCTTTCTTCTTCTTATTCTCGTTTAATTAATGTTCCAAATAAAGTTCGGTAATTCTTTCTTCATTTTTAGCACACACGACTTATCATCTTCCATTAGACACCAGCGAGCTCCGACAAATGTAAGAGTTCCTAGCGAACCGACGGCGATGGAGACCCGTAAGCGGAGGCGACAGATCGCCACCACCGACCAAAGCCGTAGAAACCGGTAAGATTGCTCTAGATTAGGCAATGCCTGGCACATCCAAATCGTATTAAGTTGGTGTAATGTTTGAACTGGATTTTGAATCCGATTAGTCCGGTGCTACATTTCCCCGTGAACTTGAAGAATGTGTCTTAAATTTCATCGAGAGAGAGACATTCGTTAAGTGTTTCTTCGTAAGTTTTCTCTTTGGATGCTTGGTAGTGAATTCACGGGCAATCGACGTCACGCTGCAAAATCACCAACAATCCCTAGAAGGTATAGCTTTTCTTCTTTCTTTTGATAGGTGGCAATTTATCCAAAGAAACAGGTCAAGTCTACGTTCAACGGAAAAACAATCGACGTCACACACGCTGCACATGGGCTGGTTCGGTCGAAACATTCTATTACGCAAAACAATTTGCCATTGTGCCCCGTCCGGAGCCATATTATGCTCTTTATCTGCTTTTGTTAAGTTCCTAACAATGTTTTCTTAGGCTTTATGTTAGCTAGACTTTAGTATACTTCCTTGGTATAAAATTGCATTATGAGCTTTGTCGCGACCTAAAAAATAAACAAGTTAATTTTCGGGCTAATGGATTATCAGGTTAATTAATTAACTAACCTAACTCGGACTCTCCCAAGTCCATACCAAATTGCAACTTAAGGTTCAAATAATTAACATGCATCGTGTTTTGAATTTGGAGTCGCCACTAATCATTTTCGGTATGTTGATTAGAAGCCTAAATAAAATAGCGGGAGAAAACTATCTTATTTCCGCGAACCGGAGATTTTGAATTCGAAAATTTGGTTACGCTAGATTACTCTAACGCCCTTTCGGTACCATTTTCATGAAAAATATTTGATTTGGAAATTTTGATGGATTTTACTTGAAATTCAGAGATGCAAATTTTTTTAGTTTTTTTCTTCTTTTTTATGAGAATGTAAAACATTGAACTTTGTGCAATATACACCATGAATGATTTAGAAAGAAAGAAAATGCAGCTAATCACGAGTATTTATAAAAATAAATTAACATGTAATAATGCTAAAATTTGGAACACGTGGCATGTCTAAAATAAACAAACAAATGTTCAAACCAAACGATTACATTTTTGTAGATCGAGATGAAAAAGATTACCTTTTATTACACAAAATCTTACTCACATACATGTTATAGTTCCCTTCAAGATCTCGGAGCTGGAAGAACGCGGCTGTCGTCGAAAATGGCAAGCGGTTGCGTTGTTGGGTGGCGAGAGGCGAAATATGTGTCGGGACTCGTCGAAGATGATGCTCGACTAAAGCTATTTTCTTCACTCTCGAATTTTCTCTTCCGATTTTTCTCAAGAACTCTCTTTTTCCTCTCTAAAAATTCTTCTAAAAAATTCTCTCAATTCCCTTCCACTCAAAAACTCTCTCAATTCTCTTCCACCCCAAAAAACTCTCTCAATTCTCTTCCTCTTTTATAGGCAAAGTTCTTCATCCTTCATTCTTCATCTTCACTTCCTCACCTTCCATTTTCATCTTCTCTTCTTCATCTTCATCTTCTCTCCTTCATCTTCATTTCCTCACCTTCCATTTTCATCTTCTCTTCTTCATCTTCATTTTTCCTTCTTCATCTTCATTTCCTCACCTTCCATTTTCATCTTCCCTTCTTCATATTCATCTTCTCTTCACCATCTTCCTTTCATTATCTTCCTTTCTCCATCTTCTTTTGGTATTTGCAATACAGGTCCTGAAGTTTCAAGTATTTGCAATACATTCCCTGAAGTTTTAAGTATTTACAATACAGTCCCTAAAGTTTCAAATCTTCTCGGTGTATTTTTCCATCCCGTGCCTAGTCTAGACGCATGCTAAATTAAGTGTTCTGCTTGCCCAATTATATGCCAATGCAATGTACGCTAAAAATAAATATGTGAGATGATTTTTATAATTTTTATGCAAAAAATAGATTATTCAAAATTTAGGCGTCAACAGCTGCCCCTCTTTGAATAGAGGCTCGTAGAGGTTCCGCTCAAAGACAAAATTGAATCCTAAATTTTGACAGTGCAAATTATGGATGAACTTTTTGGCGGGAGTTTTAATCCCATTTTTTATTTAATGAAGTGATGCATGATATGCAAGACTGAAAATAACATGTGCTAAAACTTCTCCTCTTTTTTTTTTTTAAAGAAACCTGCACATGGATCGCATACGAGAATACCTGTTTTAGCAAATACCTCATAAGCTGCTGATTCCCTTAATTTCCAAGTTTCTTGCAAACACGAGGACCTTAAGGTATTTGACCTATCTCTTATCAGAGATTTCTCCCTAATGTGAAACAACGCAAGATGTGTGTATCCTTTGAGATCACAAGAGCTACGTCATTGTGAGTCGAAAGAAGTGGAATCAAGTTCACAAGAGCTACGTCGTTGTGAGTTGATTAAATGTTGAAATCGCCAAGGCATATGTCTTCACGATTCGACAAAGGGGAATCAAAATCATAAGAGCTACGTCATTATGATTTGGTTTGGATCAAAACCATGGGTGCTTATGTCTTCATGATTTGATAAAGGAGCCAAAAATCATAAGAGCTATGTCATTATGAGCCGACTAAAGGTCAAGATCACCAGTGCATACGTCTTCGTGATTCGAGATCGAAATCATAAGAGCTACGTCGTTATGATTTGATAAGATGTCAAGATCGCCAGTGCATATGTCTTCACGTCTTGATAAAAGAGGCATATTGCCTGAATTGAACAATATTTGATAGGAGCACCACCGAATGGAATCGATAAGTACGAAAGGGGCATATTGCACGAATTGAATCGTAACAACTATCATCGGAGGAGTTGTTAATTTGAAAAGGGGTTCAGAAAACTTATCCGGGTTCTCCGAAACAGATTGCTCGGATCGTACATGGTAGGCATTTGCCAGGAGAACTTGCTCATTCAATAATCCTTGGATGAATTTCGAGACCTTGGGAGGGAACTCGAACATCGGGAATGTATTACCTATCATGGAATGTCAAAGGTAACACGTGTAAACATATTCAACAATGAGTATAATGCAATCACTCATGCTATGGTTCATGCATAACCATTCTATCAAGTTTACATTACCAATTCTGTCCAAAGAGGTTCTCACATTACGAATACCTCGAATGTGAGTTGAATGGGGGACTTCAATCAGAAAGGGCTTTCACTCACTCTCAAGAAAAGCTATTTATCCCGTCCCAAGGATTCAAAAGAAATCACTCAATCTTTCCATCATCGCATTCGATAAGTATCCGGAGTAATCTTGCAAACCGATACGACCGAGCCGATCCGGAGGTCTTGATTAGGACCGTAATGAGAGCTAGGTCAAAGGTTCACAAAGGGGACTCGGTTGAGTCAAGGTCGCTGAAATGAATTTCTTCGTTATCCGCTATGGGTTTACAAGTCAAGAACCCCGCAAAAATGAGAGAGAAATAATTTTGCTCGAACTTCTTCGAGCGATGCTTAAAATAATTGAACTCTAAGTTAACTCAAGTGTCATAGTCGAAAAAGACTTTTGAAGGGTTGTACCATGGGTTATGATATGGGGACTTGGAAAAGAAAGGATTCATTTTGGCTCGGAAAATGTATGAGAAGCGACTTGATGTTGGTGACCATCGGAATCTTGTCACCGACCTTGGTCTTCCGGAAATGTCTTCAGAAAGAATTCCATCATTGAATGAGGGATGGTAGTTTTCTACTGAAAATTGCACTTTGCAAACCGACTTCTTGGGGAGTCTTCTTCACAACAAGTGTCTCTCGAGGATTTGCAAGAGACACAATGCAAACATGTACATGGAATTTACAACTTAACATGCAAAAATGTACATTCAAAATTCAGAAGTACTTTACAAATGAATGTGCATTGGCCTTACTTTTGGTAGGCACTTTGCTTTTCCTATGCTCTAAATTTTCATATGAGATCGGCCTTTGCTTTTCTTACTCCCGACTCTCATTTTTCTTTTTTACTTTTTTTTTCGAGAGGAGATTTTTTTTCTCTTTTCTTTGAGAGCTCTTCGACATCTCTCTATTTTTCTTTTTTTTATTATTTTTTTTAGAGCGGGCCCTTTTCATTTAAGCTGAGTTTGCCTCTCCCTTTTTTTTTTTTTTACAATCCCATGATTTTGAACCAGGAATTACAACAAGCATAAACATTTACAAAGAAAAATTATGTAAACATAAAAAATCTAGCATACAAGAAATGAGTCCATTCAGAAATTCTCTGTTGACCCAACCATCTCCAATTCTAATCCTTGGGAAAATGCTATCTTCGTCTTTGGAATGAGCAAATGATCACCAACAGGGGTTTAAGAAATGAATTTGCGTGCTCAAGTGGACTATGCAAAGAATGAAGTGTATAGGATAGAGAAATGAATGTTATTTATCATCATAAGGCACTTGAATTAAAATTTGAGTATAAATGCAAAGAAACACCCGAAGATTAATGTTAGTTCGAGCAAGAAAATTTCTAACCATTTACCTCGTATTGGTTCTTGGAATTAACTCGCCTGGACTCCCGATGTGGGGTGGTTCTTGACAGGGTAAAGAAATGAAACCACCGCTCAAAAGGGGTAATCAATGGATCACCCGTAGTGTTTGGGATAGAGAACCCAATGCCTCTGTCATTTCGGCTATCGTACCTTTTGTGAGAAAACCTTTTACCTTGTGAAATGCGGAACTTAGCCACCGTTCAACCCGCCTGAAAAAATGGGACGTGTTTGGAAAAAGATTGCCTTTCATCATCCTTTCCCGCCCCATTCCATGCATTTGATGTATTTTATGTAGTTCATGTTCCTTATTCAGAGTTGGTAAATTAAACATGAGGAACAGTCATGCACAAATTATGCAATGTATGAGTGTTTTCGAGCATATAAAATGCAGCAACTTTTTATCTTGGTGGATAGAATTTGCAAGCACATAAGAAACTTCTTAAGGGCGTGGATCGTGAGTTGCCCCCGCTCATGCAAATGAGTTGCAAAACTTCATTATCCGGTTCGAGACATGAGATTGTCAAAGGCTTCAAAAATTTCTCATTTCATTAATTTTAGGGAGAAGGGATACTTCCCTATCTGGAAAGGCAATGACCCCTATAAAAATCAAAAGGGAAAGCGTCAATGTATGTTCTCATGTTCTAAACGAGTTGAAACGATACCGCTTTACCCTTGTACGAATTTCTTGTGAACTTTGAATTGAAAAGATCAACTCATCTGGATCGGATTGTATGTCCGGGATGTTATCTCTCCGGTTTTGTAACCATCTCGCGGTGAGCTTCAATCGGCATTGAAATGCGAAGCAAAAGGTTTTTATTAATCTTTGTATATTGATGCCAAATCCCGAGATCGAACCCGGGACGCCTCGGATCACTCTCATTCCCTCAACCACTAGGCCGTGATGTTGTTGGTGTTCATTGGTGGTTTGCTTTTTGTTATATTGTTCTCAAAGCGGTTAGCAATCCCATCGTCGAGAATAAAATAAGCTTAATTTAGAGTTTGAAACGACCGAGAGCCAATTGGAATGATACGGAGTTACCCATCATTGAGCTCGCTTGGTCTTTTACTCGTATTCTTTCAAGTAAGGCTATTCAGAATCTCTCTTTACGGGCGTTCGGGAGCGTCATCTACAAATTGATTTGCTACCAAGCTAGCTTAACAGGGAACTTACGCATTTGATAAGAGAGGAGGAAATTCTCCATTTAACACTGGATAAATTCTAGACAGCTAAAAAGTAAAAAATATCCCACACAGGGGAACTATACACGGAATTAAAGGAGTATTCATGCGAGATTGATTTCGCCTCTTTTATCGGCCACTCCAACGATCGATCGATTCTGTCTTGGACCAAACACTAACAATCGTTGTTTGAAAACTCATAATTACTTGCTTCAGATCACAGCTCTGGAGGTCCTTCATTTCCAAACAGGCTCATCAAGGTGGCAAGGTCATCATCAAAGTAATCTTCCGATTTTTCGAGCAATTGATACTCAAATTGGGCATTGTTACTTGCTAACACTGGCGGCAGATTTTCCACTTTGTTTTCGCCGTGAGCGATCGGACTCCTTGAGCTTGAGCCTCCGCCGTTGCTCGGGAACTTGTAGGGATGATCAACTGTCTGTTGGTAGAACCACCAAACGGAAGGTTGGTATGATCTCGTATTCTTGATTGGGAAGTGGCCGGGTACCTTTTGCTCGTTAGGTTTTCCCGTGATTGATCTTCCAGTTAACTCTGGTCCGGTCGCCTTAGTCCCAAGCTGCATCGTGCTTCCTCGACTTATCTCTAAACCTTTGAAGGTGATTCGTGACACTTTGCATGGTGAGTCCGTCTATATTCATTGTTTTGAGTACAACTGCTGGTCGTGCTGAATTGATTCCTAGCCGTCGAACCGCCTCAATGAATATAGAATGAAGCTCGGTGGATCAAAGGGGCCTTTTCTTTTGGACAAATCGTCGTCGTCGCCTTGGTCGTAGTTTTTTTATTCGAGTAATTGCTTCCTTACAACATGTTGCCAAATGTTTTGAAACACTCGAACGCAGATCGGCTTCAGAGGACGTCTCGGGCACCATGCAATATGGCCCTCATTATGAATCGCTGATCATCACTTGCCGATACTACGATGACCTGTATGTCCAACTCGGGAATCGATGATCTTTAAGAGATCGAAACCATCCATGTCGTTCCCTACCATGGTTGTGACGACAATGTCGAAATCATATTTGTACTGCCTCAGCACTTCTAAGGCTTCCGTTGCTTTCGCATAAGCGAAAACCCCGTACATGCAACATCTCAGCATAGCAACGAGGACCGAGAGGGAAACGGGGTTGCCATCAATGGCCATGACTCATGAGATCCTCAAGATAGGAAGCTTCCCATACTTCCGCCTGGAATGAATGTGTTTTGCTTTTAAAACCTTCCATATGTAGACCGAAAATGGCTGTTTCGACCAGAGACCGAGCTTTAGATGTTCTCGGACTTGCAAAACAATTTGCCCGAAAATCACAAAAGCGATGGTGGCCTTTCGTGACGAGTTCTAGTGGTCATTAGGTGCATAGAGACTTTATAAACTTTTTCCGATCCGTTAGTCTTGCATATAGGTTCTCGCTTTTTCTACGAAAGAGGACAGCTTTTTCTCTCCTTTCCAGTCTTAGTGCTTTGGATCCATTTCGTAATAACTCTTACCTCTCACTCAATCTGTCATCTTTTTCCTTTTCTGATATGTAGGAGCCCTCAAATCTTTTCGCTTTCTCCATGAACGAGGCGATTATTTCCCTCCTCAAATCTTTTCGCTTTCTCTACTAACGAGACGGCTATTTTTTTTCAAATCTTTTCGCATCTACCTATGTGAAGGCTTTCAATGCTTTTCTTTTCGGCGTTCGATCAAATCTGACAAGGAATTCACGCATTTAAGCATGATGATATTCACGGATAGTACTATTCTTTACCCCCTAGATTAACTCTAGGCGTAAAAAGAATAATGTCTCACATGGGGACTTTGTAACAAACAGTACATTCATTCATGCATGTCCCTACTTCTCTTGAGGATTCGTAAGGGCTAACTAATAATGCTCAAAAGAGTGATATTTTGAGAGCCCATAATAAAAACTCAAGCTTCGGGTAGGCTACAGATTCGAAGTTCCATCAGCGTTGAATTGGCCGATCGTGTACATCGTGGAAACTCCAATTGTAGTGATGCATGTCCCTTCCCTCGAAGGGCATCGATTCTGCCTCCGCAAGATCGACTTTCTAGGACGTATCCCCAACGAAATCTGATTGTGCGAGAACTTGCTCTAGGGGATGAATCGATAAATGAGCATCTTCAATGCTCGGATGTGGCTCATCGAGGAACATGTCACCAATGGGGGTGCTACGGACATGGCAAACAAATGTGTTAAGAGCATCCATATACTTCTTGTTCTCTGCTCGAAGCTTTTCATTTTCTTCCTTTAGAGACGCAAGTTCATGACTTTCACTTTGAACCTTCACTCGGGCTCGCTTGTTTTGAAACCAGAACTTGACCTTCAAGGGCTCCATTCCTAGCTTCCGGCTCAATTCATTTTTTCGTTTCTTGTTCATGTAAGGGCACTCCTTGAAGGCAACTTCGAGCTCTTTGATTTGATGTTTTCTTTTCAGGGGTTGACTACGGCTGCTGTTGCTATTGTTGTTGCTGTTATCGAGATCTTGAACTTCACCGCCAAGGGAGTTGGGTTTTACGACTTCCGTACTGGATCTAGCCTCGAAATCCAGCAGTTCGTTCTCGGGGATGTTTAGGTTGGTTGCCTCCAATAAGTGCTGGTAGCCTCCAAACATGTTGGATTGAAATACTTCTTACCGCCTTTTGTTCACTCTACTCTCCGCCGTATGCTTACTCTCTCCAAATTCTTCTCTTCTTTTTTTCTTTGAGTAATCGGGTATGTTCCAAAGCCTCCCTTTTAACGTGGATGAAAACCATCAAGCCTGCGCTTCTCCCAAGATTTCGTGTTTCCCGCTCTGTCCTCTTCCTTTCCTTTTGACATGGTGGGACCCTTAAATCTTTTCTGCAGGTGTAGACTTGTCTCTCTCTTAATTTTTCAATTATGGCGGGACCGTTAAGTCGTTTCGCAACTTTTTCAGATTTATGAGGCTTGAGATGGTAGATCCGTAATTCACGGGCGAAACGCCCGTAGTTTTACCCGGATAATTAACTCGGCCCCCACCGCAATTATTGCTATGACTTTTCCTGCCCTTTAAATTAGGATTTAACGTCGAGACGATTATCGCTTTCATATCTTCATCTCCAACCTTCTAAGCACTCTTTCGTATCCATTCTTTTTCAGCCGCTTCAACAACAATGGCCTTCCTCCCCGCATACGTCTTCTCGGCTGAAGTTTTGGCCAAATGGGAGAAACTTTACAATCTCCTAGGCCAGGGCTATTCTTATATAGCCAACCATCCGGATGCTGAAACTGAAATTCGTCTTATGTTTAGGGATATGGACACTGCTTCTATTCAAGGTACCAAGTTAGAAGAGGAATATAGAACCTTCCCTACCCTCTTCACTAACTTCCCGGAGGCTTACAATCATGTTCATCAAGTTGTTACCTTGGCCCATCTTGTGAGAGCTCACTATCGGGATCGGTCAGACCGCTTGGTGTTGGCCAATCTTGTAGCCGAGAATTATAAGAATGCCATTGACTATGGTAATGAACAAGTCTCACTGTTGATTCGTGAGAGGGGGAACTTGGTGGAACGTTTAGCCATGTCCCGGATCATCTTCGAGCGGGATCCGCTCAATATTGTTTTGAAATTCCAATGCTCATGGCTCGAAGAAAGGATGGACGATCCGACTCCGATATAGCCCGCGGAAGAATGTCGATCCATGACCTGGAATTTGCTGCCGAGTACCACGAGGACAAGGTAGCCAAGCTTAAAGAGAAGTGTGAGCTCCTCCTCTTTAAGCTGGCGGATCTTGATTCTCGGAGCGATCGGTGCAGGCGGAGCATCAATTGTATGGAGGATCGCTTAAACTCCTTTGTGATGCTCATCGTGGCTCGGTTTGGCTTTACGTTCCCACCCCGATGATCTATTTGTAAGGCTTTCCGATGGATGAAATGAATGCAAGTTTTTACTCATTTGCGTTTCGCTTTCGTATTATTCGATCTTCCATATGCTTTGATAGATTGAAGGGGCTCTTCGTTTTACTCATTTCATCTTGGTCGTCATATCTTTTTTCGCGAGATAACCCTTTTACTCTGTGAATATGTAAATCTCACGCTACCGATGGTCAATTTAATTGGGCCGTAGAGACTCCCCCATTTGAAACAATCTCTCAGCAAAGATTAGTAGCGAGAAAACAAACGAATGCCCAAATGTGAACAACTCGTGAATCAGTATTAATATTATAACTCGATTATGAAAACATCGGAGTGAATCAAGTATAATATTTCTTTACGGAGTCAGAATTGACTGGGTTGGTAAAGACACGACCATCCATCTCGGTCAGAATCAAAGCACCACCAAGGAGCACCTTCTTTACTATATATGGACCACCATAGTTTGGAGCGAATTTCCCTTCCGGGAGTGGGACTATTGACAATAATTTTCTCAAGACCAGGTCATTGATCTGAAAATATCGAGGCCGAACTTTTTTGTTGAATGAATTAGCAACCCTCTCACTCGATAACACCGGCCTATAACATATAGCCTTAAGTCTCTTTTCATCGATCGATTCAATTGGCTCTGCCCTCCGATGGATCCATTCAGCCTTTCACAAGATAGCTTGAGACAAGATATACGTAAGGAAGGAATTTCCACTTCAACTGGTAGAACAGCCTTCATTCCATATACAAGAGAATACGGGGTTACCCCAGTAGATGTCCGGATCAAGGTCCGATACGCCATAAGTGCAAATGGCAACCTCTCATGCAAATCGCGATAATTTTCAGCCGTCTTTGCTAAGATTTTCTTAATGTTCTTATTGGCGGCTTCTACTATTCCATTCATCCGAGGACGATATGGGGAAGAGTTCAAATGCTTGATCTTGAATTCCTTAAACAATTCGTCCATTAGTTTGTTGTTTAAGTTCGAGCCATTGTCGGTGATTATGGCTTCAGGTGAACCGTATCGAGCAATGATATCCCGATGGATAAATTTCACGATATTTCGTGCCGTGACCACTAAATAGGATGCGGCTTCGATCCATTTGGAGAAATAGTCAATCACCACCAAGATGAATCGATGTCCATTGGATGCTTAAGGGTTGATAGGGCCGATAACATCAACGCCCCACATAGAAAACGGCCATGGTTCGGATAATTGATGTAACTCATTTGGAGGGACATTAATCTTGTCACCATGAATCTGACATTTGTGATAGCTCCGGACATGCTGAATACAATTTCTTTCGAGTGTGAGCCAATAATAACCCAATCTCATAATCTTCTTAGCTAACAAGTGGCCGTTCATGTGTGGACCACAGATCCCTTCATGTACTTCCATCATCAGACGGATCGCTTCGGTTGAGTCAACGCATCTTAGCGGGACAGAATTGAATGACCGTTTGTATAAATTCTCTCCGTTCAAGAAGAACTTCGAGGCCATCTTCCTTATGTACTTTTGGTCAGATACGGTATTTTTTTCAGGGAACTCCCGTTTCCGAATATAAGTCTTGATGTCATGGTACCACGGCTTACCATCGGGTTCATCGATTACGACCATACAATATGCCGGTTTTTTAAATACCTCGATCTTTAGTGGATCAACCTCAAGTCCATTGGCGACTTGTAACATTGATGAAGACAAGGTAACCAATGCATCAACGAATCGATTATGAGTCCCGGACAGATACTCAAATGAGATATCCTCAAATTCCTCCACCGGTTTATCCAGATACTCATGGTAGAGTAGCAATTTAGCATCTCTCGTCTTCCACTTTCCAACAATCTGAAGGATAATTAAAGCGGAATCTCCGAACACCTTGAGTCCGGCTATCCCCATTTCAATCGCAGCCTGCAGACCGAGGATGCATGCCTCATATTCTGCTATGTTATTTGCACAAGAGAATACCAATTTTGCTGCCACAGGATAATGCCGACCACCCGGAGATATCGTAACCGCGCCCGTGCCCGATCCCGATAAATTGACAGCTCCGTCAAAATACATAGTCTAGATATAATCCTCCACCGACATGATTCAATCTTCAGAATGATAGGCATCATCATCTCGTCCCCGATTTTCAGCTAGGACATCCGCTATAGCCCATCCCTTGATTGACTTTCGGGACAAATATTGAACATCAAACTCGGAGATGAGGATTTGCCATTTAGCAAGTCTACCAATCAAGGCGGGTTGATTTAACAAGTATTTGATAGGATCGCACTCTGTCACCAGAAGCACCTGGTAATGCAAGGTATATTGCCGAAGCCCATGCAGTACCTGCACTAACGCCGCACATGTTTTCTCCGCTTTAGAGTATTTCATTTCCGAAATTGTGAATTTCTTGCTCGGATAATAAATGGCTCGTTCTTTTCCATCCTCCTACCTCTCTTGGGCTAACATAGCACCCAAGGACTCACGAAGGATTGTGATGTAGAGGATTAAAGGTTGCCCTTATTTGGAGGAACAAGCACGGGTGGATTCATGAGATGTCGCCAGCTTTCCCAAAAGCTTCTTCACATTCGCTATCCCATTAGACTAGCGCATTTTTCTTTAATGGTTTGAGGAATGGCTTAGCGGTTTCGATAACTAAGAGATGAATCGAGCAATATAGTTTAGCCTACCCATCAAACTTCGAACTTCTTTAATCGTCGTCAACGGCTTAAGCTCACGAATAACCTTGACTTTAGAAGGGTCGACCTCGATGCCGTTGCCGCTACTACACGAATCCGAGCAACTTACCCGAGCTGGTCCCAAAGACACACTTGGCGGGGTTGAGGCGTAACTTGTACTTTCGGAGTCCTGTCGAACAATTTCTTCAGCGTTTCGACGTGATCTTCTCCACGCCTTGTTTTTGCTATCATGTCATCGACGTAAACCTCAATCTCATTATGCATCATGTCGTGGAAAAGGGCAACCATGGCTCGTTGGTAAGTAGCTCCAGCGTTTCGAGACCGAACAAAGATCACCCGGTAATGGAACATTCCCCATGGTGTAGTGAAAGTGGTTTTCAACTTGTCATTTACATTCATCGGGATCCGATTGTACCTGGAGAAACCATCCATGAATGAAAACAATTCAAACCCCGCAAGATCAGTCAACAAGTATGTCGATATGCGGGAGGGAAAAATCATCTTTATGATCGGCCTTATTCAAATCTCGATAATCGACACGTGACTCGAATACGCCCATCCTTCTTCATGACTGGGACTATATTGGCAACCCAATCAGAGTATTCTGTAGTCTCAAGGAATCCGACGTCAAGCGACTTCATGACCTCTTCTTTGATCTTCTGGACCAATTTTGGTCCGGCCCTCCTTGACTTTTGCACCACCGGCTTAGCCAAGGGATCAATCGGCAAACAATGTTCGACAATGGAACGGTCAAGACCGGGCATATCTGCATAGGACCAGGCGAAAATGTCCCGGTAATCCTTCGGGAGCTTAATCAACCGTTCGGACATCTCTTTGGAAAGGTTTGCCCCGATCTTAACTTCTTTAGGGTTTTCCGCATCACCTAGGTTGACCGAGATAGTTTGTTCACCGGTCAAGGGCTTGATCTCCTCATGTCGTTCGAAATCCCGACGAATTTCCTCATAATCTGGACTGGACTCATCTAAGTCGTACACTTCTGAATCCACTAGGTTTCCCTCTTCATGTATCCCTCTCAAACATAAAATAATAAAATCAGAAGGACAAACAAGGCTTAATTGCGGTGTGATTTTTTTTTAAGATTTTTTTTTATTTTTTTTAATTTTTTATTTTTCAAAACCGTGGGACATGAATTCTTGAAGAAACCCAACCCTCATTTCTTACCATGATGACAAACTTGTTGGTCGTTGGTTATCGTCATCGGGTTGGTTTGGGATACTTCAACAAGATTCGAAAAATAGTGCAATTTTATTGATATGAAATTACATGTTCTAGGAAAGAAAATCAAAAAGTGCAAGACGTAATAGAAATCCAAATGCGATCTAAAACCTAAAGGAAACAGAAAATGTCCCACGTAGGGGATTGCATAAACATAAAGATGTTACTCTGAATCTAAACCCTCCAGTGGATCATCATATATGGCATTAACGAATGATTTAGAAGGTTTAGGCACTAGGTAAGGTTCCTCCTCATGCGCTCCGCTCCGTCTTCAGATATAGCAGCAATGGTTACATCATCAAAACAACCGGCGATATCGAAGACCTCTTCATCCTCTTCAAACCCTATTGGCTCAACCGCAGTGCCTTGATCCTTCGGTATGTCAGGGAACACAATCCCCAAGTCATCTTCGAGTTGGGTCAAATTGTCGTAGCCTCCGACCACTCCAACTGATCGGAAAGTGGTATATAGAGATGGGGGTGAAAGACAGTATGCCCGCTTACTGTGACCCATTACGCCTCTTTTATACCCACGCCCTTGACATCCCGCACCGGGCTGTGTGAGATTGGCCTTTGGGTTCAATTGGGGTGCGAATCCGTTGGCCATGTCTACCTAAACCCATACCGGGCTTAAAGCCATTGCCCACCATTATCTTAGCCACCATAAGAGAAGTGGTTGACATTTCGAGAATCGGCAAAAGACTTTCCGGTGATGCATGGATGATGTGTACTATCTCAAAAGCGTAGTAGGAATTTTCTTCATCATGAGCTGGCTCAATGTAAGGGATGGCCGTTTCATTGAAAATCGGTGGTCTTCCTCTCCATGGACAAATACCAACTTCTGTTCGACCACGAACTTAATTTTCTGATGAAGGCTTGATGGGACAGCTCCGGCATTATGAATCCAAGGTCGGCCTAGGAGAAGGTTAAAGGCCAAAGGAATATGTAGTACCTGGAAGAGAATGTCAAACAAAAAAGGCCCGATCTGAATCTCCAAGTTGATCCGCCCAAGTACATCCTTCTTTACACCATCGAATGAGCGGACGGAAGTCTTGGCCGTCCGCAACCCGGCCAGGTCAATTCCAAGACGATTCAATATGGCTAATGGGCAAATATTCAGTGCCGACCCATTGTCAATAAGTACCCGAGCTACGTGGGTTTGCTTGTGTTTGATTGTTATGTGCAAAGCTTTATTATGGCCCGGTCCTTCGAGCAGAATCTCATCGTCGGCGAATGTGACCTGATCTTTTAGAAGGATCGTCCCTACGAAGTTCTCTAGTTTGTCATGTTCAATATTCTCGGGTACGTGAATTTCACCGAGTACCTTCATTAAGGACTCCCGATGCTTCTCGGATGACTGTAGAAGTTCAAGTAGGGATACCTGAGCCGGTGACTTTCGCAAATGGTCAACAATGCTATACTCACTCGCCTTGATTACAGCCAAGAATTCCTTAGCATCTTTTTCGATGACTTGTTTAGTAGGTTGGTCATTGCTATAAGCGCATCCTAATCTTGTTATCAAGGCAAGATCGTAGGATCAAGGAACTGCCTTGTCACTAATGTACGAAAAAGGTCGAGGCGAGGCAATGACTATTCCAAGTTCATCGTCCGTTGCATCTTTCAAGGCGGGCATGTCTCGCTAACTCGGGTCGTTCTTGATCAAGTTAGTCACATTGGCATCTTCCACTTAAGACTCTTGAAAGGTCTCGGGTTGGGTCAAAATCACGAGCTCCTAATTCCAGGCCAATGATAACTGGGATATAGTGGCCACTGTCCGGGTTTGACTTGCCTGCACTATGAATCCGTCCTTCAGGAGAGCAGAGACCTTTTCCTTCAACTGATGAGTGATGTTAGTTCACCGACCTCATAATATCCTGCCCTGATCGGGGCGTTGAGAACATCAGCTACTTCAACCTTAATAGCACCAACCCGTCTGATTCCCAGCCCGAATACATTATTAACTTTACCGTAATGATCCGGCAAAGGATTATTCTAGACATTCGGCTGTTTGTTGCCTTGGAACGAGAATGCTTTAGAATCGAGGAGATCTTGAATCCGATGCTTCAAAGCATTTAAACAGCCATCGATGTCATGTCCAAGCTCCCCGCAGTGGTAATCACATTTCTTCGATGGATCATATCTCGGCAAGCTTGTGTTATCGGGTCATAGAGGCTCGAAGTCGTAAACCTCTCTTACGTAGAACCGCGAGTACTGCGACGGGGATTCCCGGTAAAGGAGTAAACCGCCGAGGGACCGTTGATTCCCTCTTTCTCGTTGCGCGCCGAAATTAGCCTCGCTCGATTAGGAATTTGTATGATTAGGCGTCCGGGTCGTGGGTTTTTGGGCCGTAGGTCATGTTGACCTGTGGGGCCGGCTCTTTGTCTTTCCTTACCGCAAACCTCTTAGTCGTCGTGGCAACATCACCGTACCAACCTTCCTTCATGCCGTTCTCGATTTCTTCAGCCATCGCGATGAGATGGCTGAATGACGTGGCAACGGATCCCAAAATTCGAGTTCTCATAACAAGCGGCGGGGTGGAAACAAACAATTTCATGAGTTTCCTTTCGGGAGGGACCGGTTTCACCTGAGATGCCACGTTCCTCCACCTGGTAGCATACTGCTTGATTGTTTCTCTCTTATTCATCTCAAGCTGCTCAAGGTCTTGTCTGGTGGTGATCACGTCCAAGTTAAAGCTAAAATGTTTGATGAAAGCATTAGCTGCCTTTTCCTAATCATCCATCCGGTAGATCTCGTAGTCCGTATACCATCTCATGGCAGCTTCTTTTAAACTAGCCTGGAAAGTCTGAACCATTAGGGGTCCGTTGGTCGCATGCTTATTCATTCTTGCCTGGTACATCCGGACGTGCTAAACTAGGTTGGAAGTCCCATCATACTTCTCGAAGTCAGGCATCTTGAACTTCTCTAGCACTGTGACCTTTGAAAAGACAGACAGGTCAATCCGGGGTATGTTGTGAGTTCCCTCGACCTCTCAGATCCTCTGTTCCATTTGGGCCAACAACTTGGCCGTTTCACCATTCAATCCGGGGGCCACAGGGCTGGCTTGAGGGATTGGGACTACGGGCGGCGTGCTCGAGCTCACGCCCGTGAAGATCACATCTTCTAGCGGCATTGTCTGATGGGGAGCAGTTTCCGTGGCTTTACCGGAGTTGTCCATAGGAGGAATTAGAGCAGGAATGGTTAGCGGCGGGCTAGAGGTGGATGATTGAAGTTTGGCGGAAAAGGCGGCCATCATTTCCTCCATCTTTCGGGACATCATCCCTTCAAAGTGCTCACTCAAGGAGCCAAGTTTCTCGCCTAGGGCAGCACTAACGGTGGCGTTAATGTCGGCCATCCTCTTCGCAATCGATCGAGTAATATGTGGAGGATCCGTGATAAATTACCCGTACGCAGTAACAAACCCAAAATGAGTACAGGGAGCAAGAATAGCGAGCCAGCCCATGGCATCCCTCTAGACTCAAACGAACAAAGTAATTATGACCAAAGGAATAGAACAGGCAATTTTCAGTTTGTCCGCTTTTACGAAAAAATCCGTATTAATTCGTACGTTGATCGAATTTCATCCAAATTTTACGAGCTTGTAGTTGAGAAGATGGTAAACAACTTTTATGTTGGCCAATCGGACTGGAAATGAGCGGATCAAATCAGTTTAATGTGTCTTTCCGAAAAATCGCATTTAGAAAACTGTTATAACCGCAGGTAGTTGAAAAAACGAAAGGCCATCTTAAATTATGAATTTAATTCTGAAATTTTGTAGGATATTAGTTGAAACATAGGTCTACAACTTTCATGTTTGGTACTTACTCAAAACTCGATCATAGAATTTAGTAAAAATCGTACAACAGGAACAAGCCAAATCAGAATTGAGGACAACTCGATGAAATTGTAAAAACTACGTAAGCAAAGTGTGAAATTGGAAACAAGACAATGAGATTCCTAAACAATCAACCTATGAAAGTAAATACATGACTCAATTTAAGCAAACCAATAAATCAAACGGTCTTTCTTTTTTAGAGGCCACATGATCTATAGACGAATGGGCCTTTAAGGCGCGCCCGCAATCGTTCATTCTCCTTCGCCAAAGCATCTCGCCTTTTCTTGGGCCTTCATCGCCTTCTCTTCGCTTGCTTTGAGTTGAGCTTGACGGGTATGCTGCATTGTCACGATCGGGATCTTCGGGAGTATCTCAGCAGGGATGGCATGAAACTGAATATACCGAGTTGTGGCAAAGTGACTCCTCATTTTTCCGGTGAGCTCTTCTATGGGCCAAATCAGCCTCCGATTAGAACACTCCCGCCAAGCCTCAGAATGACATCTCAATTCCGCTCCGTAGTTCTCGTCCTTCTCAAATTGAACTTGGAATTCGTTGGGCCCAAGTGAAGGCGGGATGTCCCGCAGAACCCGAAATTGTCGTGTAACCCGAAGAGGCCGATAGCTGGTTGCTCCATAAATGCCCATCAAAGGCACGGGTTTCTGGTCACCATGGCATAGTCGAGCTTCTACCACTCGGAACCATACAGTTGCCAAAGGAAAATCTTAGAATTTGGATTTTCGAATAAATGGACCCACCGCGTATAGTGCAAGTTTTTAGTTCGATCCTCGTATTTGTTTAAATCTTAAAATAGGGTTGTCATCATACCCATTTCAAATACAATCATGTTTTCCCGAATTGAGAAAGGTGTGAGAAAAACCAGATTTGTAAAAACTCAATTGGGGCTCGAAAAGTCTTATATTTTTCTTTCTTGTTTTCTTTTTTAGAATGAGCGAAACGTGTTAATGAAATGAAAGTTTCAAGCAAGGATGATGTTTACAAAATTAACCCCACCACAAACTTGTTTTACCGTCCATGCTATCACGGGATCTATAGCGTTCGACGGAATGGAAAAATGATAAGTCCGAAAAAGGTTAAGATAAAAATCTTAGATCTCATGAGATCGGAGTTATTTTCAAAACATTCAATGAGGAAAGATAATGGGAATGCCTGGCGCTACTCCTTCAAAGACTTTTTCAATTTCTTTTTAGTCGAACCTAAAAATTCAGCAGCACTACCACCGGATCTATCCGAATAGGTGGTTCAACCACATCCAACTCAATTGATTTTTCAATGGCAATAATGTATTCTTCCGGAGTGGGTGTGAGCTCAAACTTACCTCCGAACACAAACGTGGTCGTCTCGGGCACCAAAAATGAGCAAGTGCTTGCATGATCCCGCTTTGAACATCAATATCAAGAATTGGCAACATGAACCCGATATGCTTGAGCACGTACGCTGGCCATCCGACTTCAACTTACCCCATAACTTCTTGAGCTCTAGCTCGGAGTAGGCACGAAACGGATATCGTTGCGACCCATTCGTATATAGATCACGTGCCAATTAAATCAACCTAAACCATGGACCAGCCCAAAATAAAAATGAGATAACATGGCATAAGAGACAAGAAATTACCGCTCGTAGGAAGAAAATGTCAATCACAAAAACATGCGCATGAAGTGTGGATTCAGATTTTAGTTCTTTTAGCAAAATGAAATGAAAGACGAATGAATGACATGTCGCAGCCTTGCGTATGTTCATCATGACTAGTTGCTGCCTCGCATACATAGTCACGATTAGTCGGGTCCAATCATCTCGGCTTGGTTCGGTCGACAAGAGCAACTCTCATGCATCATAGCCTCACGTGCATGAGAATAACTCTTGAGCCATTTTTTGAAGAATTCGGGATCCAAGCGGGATAACCTTTAGCGAAGCCTTACCGCCAAGATTAAAGAACCATATAAATACCATCCCGAAACTATCGGGTGACCCGGGTTCGGTCACAAGTCAAAGTGGTGTAGTGCAATTATATAGAGGCATGCACGACATTTTAAAAGCAATCAAGCACTCCGATAGTTCAAAAATTAAAATTCTCATCACCAAGCTCGCAAAAGAGAGATTAGCCACGTACTCCTCCCCTTATAACTCCCTTTCCCGCAAAACCATTTAACACCTAAGGATTAAAATTCAAAAAAGATTGCCAAATCAAGTGATTTTATTTTTTATGAAATTATTCTGGCCTAAGTTCTCTTTGGGTCCCCAATGGAGTCGCCAAGCTGTCGTGACCTAAAAAATAAACAAGTTAATTTTCGGGCTAATGGATTATCAGGTTAATTAATTAACCAACCTAACTCGGACTCTCCCAAGTCCATACCAAATCGCAACTTAAGGTACAAATAATTAACATGCAACGTGTTTTGAATTTGGAGTCGCCACTAATCATTTTCGGTAGGTTGATTAGAAACCTAAATAAAATAGCGGGAGAAAACTATCTTATTTCCGCGAACCGTAGATTTTGAATTCGGGGATTTGGTTACGCTAGATTACTCTAACGCCCTTTCGGTACCATTTTCATGAAAAATATTTGATTTGACAATTTTGATGGATTTTACTTGAAATTCAGAGATGCAAATTTTTTTTAGTTTTTTTCTTCTTTTTTATGAGAATGTAAAACATTGAACTTTGTGCAATATACACCATGAATGATTTAGAAAGAAAGAAAATGCAGCCAATCACGAGTATTTATAAAAATAAATTAACATGTAATAATGCTAAAATTTGAAACACGTGGCATGTCTAAAATAAACAAACAAATGTTCAAACCAAATGATTACATTTTTGTAGATCGAGATAGAAAAGATTACCTTTTATTACACAAAATCTTACTCACGTACACATTATAGTTCCCTTCAAGATCTCGAAGTCGGAAGAACGCGACTCGTCGTCGAAAATGGCAAGCAAATGGCGTTGTTGGGTGGCGAGAGGCGAAATATGTGTCGGGACTCGTCAAGATGATGCTCGACTAAAGCTCTTTTCTTCACTCTCGAATTTTCTTCTCGATTTTTCTCAAGAACTCTCTTTTTCCTCTCTAAGAATTCCTCTCAAAAACTCTCTCAATTCTCTTCCACCCCAAAAAACTCTCTCAATTCTCTTCATCTTTTATAGGCAAAGTTCTTCATCCTTCATTCTTCATCTTCACTTCCTCACCTTCCATTTTCATCTTCTCTTCTTCATTTTCATCTTCATTTCCTCACCTTCCATTTTCATCTTCCCTTCTTCATATTCATCTTCTCTTCACCATCTTCCTTTCATTATCTTCTCTTCACCATCTTCCTTTCTCCATCTTCTTTTGGTATTTGCAATACAGTCCCCGAAGTTCCAAGTATTTGCAATACAGTCCCTGAAGATTTAAGTATTTGCAATACAATCCCTAAAGTTTCAAATCTTCTCGGTGTATTTTTCCATCCCGTGCCTAGTCTAGACGCATGTTAAATTAAGTGTTCCGCTTGCCCAATTATATGTCAATGCAATGTACGCTAAAAATAAATATGTGAGATGATTTTTATAATTTTTATGCAAAAAATAGATTATTCAAAATTTAGGCGTCAACAACTTTGTGTTGCGTTTTAAGATGTAAGAACTTGCTCCTCGGGCACATTTTATCAGACAATGGCCACATGAACAGAAATAGTTTAAGCCTGGTCTTTAGTAGAGATCATCTCTTATCTAATAGTCTATCTCGTAACCGTTTATAGATATATGGTGACGACACACTACTATAGATGACTTTGTGGACAGTAATCAATGGTTGATGTGAAAATTATTTGGCCCTTTCGGTATCTTGTAGAGCATAATAGAAAAACAAAGGCACCATGCTACAGTGGAATATATCATAATTCTACCGGAAAAGATGGAGGTGGCTCATCCAATAAGAAGCCTCTTTCACCATTTGAGATTCTCACCTACTTCAAAGTAGCAAAACTTGTTGACGTCATGTAGTATATGCCCCGATCAATCTTATGTATACTCACCTGCTCACTTGAGGAGAGAACATTTCTCATGAAATTATTTCCTACTACACTAAGAACGACTTCCTCACCGACAAAGCTCCCGATATGCTTGCATTATTTTTTTCTCTTTGTGCTTTCATAGGCAGCAAGACATGCAGCGGCGGAAGCTCTTGATGATGTTCTTGAACAGCAGCAGAGGACTGGATTTTCGACCGCATAAGGTGCAGAGGAGTCTTAACCATGCTCTTTTGCATGACATGTGAACCATGAATATTGTGTGCAGCAGCATTGTCGATCATTGGTACTGTTGCGCGGAACAAGCAATCGAACAATAAAATAGATAGAACAAGAAAATAAATCGGACACCGGATGTACGTGGTTCGGTCATAGAGACCTACGTCAACGGGAAGAGCAAAGAACGAATTCCACTATAGATCAAGCGATACACGGAGATTACGGATCACACTCGAGTCACTCAAACACTCTCAGTGTTTCCAAATTCAATTACATCCAAGAACGCACACAATGTTTAGCCCCCAATTCCTAGCGAAACAATCTCTCGAACTCGCAAAGGAATTAAAACAAATCTAACCTCAAGATTTAATCGGCTTTGACACTTGAATACTTGATGTAATTTCACGTAATAAATCCCACGAGCAAGCACTCGATAACCGGTGCTTTAAGAAACTCCGCATCAACTTCGGCACACCAAGCACTCAAACGAAATAGGTGCTTCAAGGACTCAAAGTGACAACCACGGTGTTGCTTTCCTTTTATACGAAAGTGAGTCCCACAAAAAGACAAAACCTTAAGTTCTTCATATCACCACTTGAGATATCCACGTTGGTTAGCAAAAGAAGGAAAAAACCTCTAATTGACCAAGTCCACCTTGGACTTATCTTTCCCTTGTTTTAATTTCTTTCTCACGACTCCAACGGATCAAATCCAATCTTGATCGTGATTTGCATCATACGAACAGAAATATAATTTCCACCGCTTCCATCAAGATTTCAAGTGATATTCAAGCAAATCTTATCTTTAATTTCAAGATCAAAATATATCTATTTTGGAATTTAAATTTCCGTTTCGATCTTAAACTCGAGACATATTTTCAACAATCTCCACCTTGGCTCGACGTTTAAGCTAAGTCTGCATCGCTCGCTAGTATCCGAACATCATTTGCTACTCTCCCAACAACCCCAATGGGCTCAACCGCCACGATATCATCCAAGTCCAAGCCGCGATTGAACTTTGCCATAACCGTGGACCTCATCGGAATACCAATTCCATATGCACCTTTAATCGCTCCACAAGGACACTCTGACACAAGCTCCTTAATTGCGGATAAAGCAAAACCACCGTTGCATCCATATCCGTCAGGAGATCGAACACGTACCTTATCAATATCAGCAGCTACAACAACCGTTGGCTCTACAAGCTCCACCTCGCTACAAGTACCATCTGTGTCGATTATCACGCTAGTACTCGCTACCTCGGGAGTTTCCGGTTGCAACTCCACCTCAAACCGAACACCGTTCGGATCCGTATTTATACCGCCACAAACAATCCTACCTCGAAGTACCGGAGACTCGTCAAAGGTAACTTTTCTACCGCAAACAGGTGAATTTATATTTGAGCACCACAACCGATAGCCCACTCACCTCGTGCATAGCCATGGAATATGCACCTTGCCCTCACATCGAGCTTACCATCACTTACTCGATAATAACACGGGCAACCAAGCATTCTAAAAGTAGAATAATTAGCAACATTACCCGACCACACTTCTTCGAGAGTCCCAAATCCGATTACAATCGATGGAGATCCGTTCACCAGGTAGCTCACCATACTAAGCGCATCCGCTAGAACTCTTCTAGCCATACCAAAGACTAGAGATCATTTTACGGACATCTCTAGTAATGTTTTGCTCATCAATTCCGCAAACCGTTGTGGTGTACTAGCACTAGTGTGGTGTTTCACTATGCCCTTTATCATGCAGAATTTATTTACCAGCCTTCGAGCGTAACTCCATGCTATTGTTAGTTCGCACATGCATGATCAACTTACCGCCTCCGTCTCAATCAAAGCTCTCGATCGCGTATTCCCGATAACAAGATTAAACTTGTGCTTCCGCACACACCCAAGTCTTTCTCGAGTAGTCGTTAGGACCGTCGAACGTATATCGATGTCTCCGTAGTGAAACCCGCCAATGTCTCACCTTGAAGTTCATATAGGCTTCCATGCTTGATTCCTTTCATTATCACCAAGGCACCTCGAACAATCTTCGTAACTCCACCTTGTGAAGAATACCCGCATCCAAATTGAATCTAGGGCACCCAAGGAAATTAAGTTCTTTTTCAATTGAACGTATCTTACTCCAGGCCAATGTCCTCACAATACCATCATGCATCCCGATTTTAACATCACTAACACCCACAACATCGCATTCGGCGTTGTTCCCAACCGCACTTTACTACTATCCGTGCACCGATAAGTAGCAAACCAGTTCCTATTTGGTGTAGCATGAAAAGAACAACCGGAATCCATAATCCATCCGTTAAATGATGAATTCTCACTAATGTACAAGACACTATCGACACCATTAAAATTTTCTCGCTAGTCTGCAATATCATCCGTAGATTCAACTCTAATTTCCTTACCTTTCTCGTTTTTCAGCTTTAAGCAATTCCTTCTAAGATGTACTCTCTTGCCATAGTTCCAACAGACAAAGACCGCCATTCTAGATCGATCACGTCTATTTGAGTTCATACTACTTTTACTACCACGAGTATTAGTTCTTCCTCTATTTTCACCTACTAAAGCGAGTAGATACATATTCGCCGATTCTCTTCTACGGATGTCCTCACTTAAAATCAAATCTCGAATACCATCAAACGTCAAACTTGTTGACCCGTAAGAATTACTAACAAGCAAGAATGTAGTATTCCAACTATCGTGCAATGAGGATAATAGAATCAAAGCACATACCTCATCTTCAAAGTCAATATCAACCGAACTCAATTGACTAACGATCACATTGAATTCATTGATATGATTAGTAATGACGCACCTTCGCTCATCTTCAAATTAAAAAGACGTCGCATCGATAGACCTTGTTGATCGCAAAAGGCTTCTCGTACATATCCGATAGGGCTTTCATCAAACCCGCAGTAGTCTTCTCTTGACGATATTAAACGCGACGTTACGAGCCAACGCCGCCGAATAACACCCATCGCTCGTCTATCCAAGAATTCCCAATCAGCTTGCTTCATCGTCTCTGGTTTCTCCCCGCACGGGGCAAGTGCAGCTTCATCCGATATAGATAGTCTTAAATCCGCATCTTCCGAAACCAAAGTCCTTCCCCTCAAATCGCCGATTTTCACTTTTACTTCTTTTGTCGCCATCGATTCGCTTCAACTCGACAAACCTAGCTCGATACCAATTGTTGCGCGGAACAAGCGATCGAACAATAAAATAGATAGAACAATAAAATAAATCGGACACCGGATGTACGTTGTTCGGTCGTAGAGACCTACGTCCACGGGGAGAGCAAAGAACGAATTCCACTATAAATCAAGCGATACACGGAGATTACGGATCACACTCGAGTCACTCAAACACTCTCGTGTTTCCAGCCCTAATTACATCCAAGAACGCACACAATGTTTAGCCCCCAATTCCTAGCGAAACAATCTCTCGAACTCGCAAAGGAATTAAAACAAATCTAACCTCAAGATTTAATCGGTTTGACACTTGAATACTTGATGTAATTTCACAGAATAAATCCCACGAGCAAACACTCGATAACCGGTGCTTCAAGAAACTCTACATCAACTTCGGCACACCAAGCACTCAAACGAAATAGATGCTTCAAGGACTCAAAGTGACAGCCACGGTGTTGCTTTCCTTTTATACGAAAGTGAGTCCCACAAAAGACAAAACCTTGAGTTCTTCATATCACCACTTGAGATATCCACGTTGGTTAGCAAAAGAAGAAAAAAACCTCTAGTTGACCAAGTCCACCTTGGACTTATCTTTCCCTTGTTTTAATTTCTTTCTCCATGACTCCAACAGATCAAATCCAATCTTGATCGTGATTTGCATCATACGAACAGGAAATATAATTTCCACCGCTTCCATCAAGATTTCGGTGATATTCAAGCAAATCTTATCTTTAATTTCAAGATCAAGATATATCTATTTTGGAATTTAAATTTCCGTTTCGATCTTAAAATCAAGACATATTTTCAACAGGTACATCTGTTGGTCATACTATACTTGTTGAAGATTATTCGGTTAGATAACTTTCACACATTGTTAGGTATAAAGGAAGTACACTGCGGCTGTGTAAATGATAAATTTGGAGGCTGTGGCTCAATACTGTTGTTGCATCAAGTTAGCTCCGAGGAATGCATTTGGTCAGTGTCTAATCTTGCTTTTGTTGCTGATATCTGTCTACTTTACTCCACTTTGAAATTGTGACAGATGACATTGACAACTAAAGCTTCCTGGAGGTTTATGACTCCTTATGTTGATTACTGATGGATGTGGTTTTCGCTGTAATTCTGCTTCTTGTCACGATGACTCCACTTTTCTGTCCTTTTCCTAGTCGAAATGGAAGAAAGCGGAGTTCCCCGTAAGCATTAATAAGTCAACTTTGTCTCAATTCTTTCTTTCCCTGCTTGTTCCCTTTGTCATAAATTCTTTGTGACTTGTTAGACATTTTCGTATTATTTTTATTCGCCCTAAAGAAATTTACAGTTCTGGGAATTGCAACGAGTTAAGCTAATATTAGTTTGTCCTATCCTTTTCCCTTTCCCCCTGTTTCTCCATCTCTTCTTCTTCTTCTTTCTTTTCAGTGCTGTGAGATTCTTTGATGTCTTTAATGTCCTCACATTTATATCCGGAAATATAGTATCTTCAATGAAAAACAATATTTTATCTACAAGGAAGTCATCCTTTGTGATATGCCCTGGGCACTGTACCTGATAAAGAAATCGTTTTCCTTTTAATTAGTTGCAATTTTCTCTTCTTGCTTACATGACAGCACGTTCTTGCTAAATCGTGGTATACTGCTTGTGTTTTCAGTTTCATCTGTCTGACACTGCCATGATCTGACATTTCATGCTTCCTAGCTTGTTCAGAACTCATCAATTTTTCACTCAGTCGTTGTTGACGTAAAAGTCACAATTTAGTGATAAAGGATTTGTTTCAATGTGATTTGAGCAGTATATGAGGCAGCTAATCTAGATTATGGATTCGACCAAAAAAAAAAAATCTAGATTATGGACATTGTCCTTTGGTTTAAGTATTAGTTTTGAAAGAAACAGCTCAAGTCCAGGGGGAAGAAGCAAAGAGAGATGTATGAAGGATGCATCTAAACAAAAAATCTAGGTAAAGAAATAAATCACGCAAACTTTGACTTTTAGAGCCTGAAATTTATATTTATGCTTCTCTGAGTCAAAAGTATTGCGAGAAACATGAAGTAGCTCATTGCCTTTCCGAATACAACATCAAGCAAGAGGACTCATCTTGCAGATAAAGGACCGCCTTGCTCAATTTCCTAAGCAATGTTTGGAAGACGTAGTTGATTTAAACCCGTCCCAGCCAATACTAACTCACAAGTCGTCCACAAATCTTGTCTCAGTCAGATCTGTGGTGCCAAGATCTCTCTGAAGCGAAGATGCCTGTCTGAATTAAAAGCCTCTAAGAATCGCCCTGTTTATATTTAGATGGTCGGCAGCCTTATCCAGACTGACACTAACTATCGTTTATTGACTGGAGCGGCGTTCGGCCGTATGATTGTTGGTAAGTAAAGTTTGCCCAGTAAGCAAAAGCTAGAGTTTCAGATGCTCAGTCTTTATTTTCATATGCCCTGTTTATCATATGTAGCTTTCCTCTAGAATGAGTATTCTTAGCCAGATTGCCATTCGAGAAATTGGTGTTGATCCTAGCATAATAAGATTCTCCCCTGCTTGTGTTTTCAATTATTCACTGCACTCTAACTGGCATTTGCTGCTTTTCCAATCCCGGAATTTCGTCAGGAGAGCTGAGAAAGGAAGCGTAATCCATGTTCGAATGAGTTTTTGTCCGAAAGTTCAAGCGTTTCCTGAGGGTTGCAGCTGCAATGCCAAGTCCGTTTCATGCTTTTAAGTTGAAATTATCAGATTGTTAAACTAGTTTACGGCAAAAGTTATGCGTAACTCTGCATACGAGTTTTAATAGGTCGGGAACATGCCCATATTCATCGCACGTCGCATAAATGAATTGCCAAGAAGTACGATTGGGATATCATTCTTGGCTCGAGCTGGCGAGGGTCGAGCGGGGGTCAAGAGCAGCAAGACAATGCGAGGCGAGGCGTGCGAGAGACGAGCGTCAAGAGCGAGAGAGGAGTAAGGACTCGAGCAGAGAGACGGAGAGCACGAGTGAAGACGATAAAATTAAGGATTTAGGGTTTTTGATTTCAGTTTTCAAAATTGAGTCTCATCACTTGTCAAGCTATTAATACACACTAACTTTTGTATTCACCCAATACATGTAATTTTAGAAGGAAGATAATTATGAGTCACTACGTCCACATCAAAGGGAACCAATCCCATGATATACGCATTCGAATTACTCCAAATTAACTTATACAAAATCTTATTTGAATCATTGATCGTAGAAGTATATCACGGAACGTACATACCTCATTTTCACAAATTAAATATACCCGAGGCAGTGAGAGATGTTCATCCCAATATCACGTTCTGGGAGAGGAGAAGGGAGAATCATCGTCGTGTTTGTCACCGTGCTTTCTTTTTTTCCTCTATTTTTTATTTTTTTTGTGAATGTAGACGTGATGCCTTTATCACGTGAAGCTAAAACTCCCGGATTCTTCTTGAATGTTCGAGTAAGACCCGACTAATGAAAGACAAATTTCCGAGGTACCAATAGTCAGACACACTAGAAGGAGCATCATGCAGTTTGTCAAATTAGTTGCTGTTATTGCTTTAGTGTTGTTAGAGCCATATCAGTATTAGGTTGGGATTGCCTTTGAATTACAGGTTATGTGATCAAAATATTATACCGGACTCGCATGATCCCGATCTTATAGCTACAAGATACGATTCATTCCCCCCATCCCGCCATTTTTTTTTTTTTGGGGGGGTCAAATAATTCATTTCATTATTAGTTGCGTATTGATACTGAAAAATTTCTACTGCTAGCAACTTCACACCGATTTCCTCTTGAATTGCCCGAATGCACGTATGACAGAAATTCTGACTCTTTATACTCATATTTTTTTCTCCTAGCAAATAACAAGACTTATGCGCCTTTTTGTGTATAAGGCAGAGCTTGCTTTGGACAGCCTTGAAGTTCAAGTTGAGTAAGAGACTCGATTTTCAAGTAAGCGAGCGCATTTTAGATGTGTTACTTTATTTTCTAATTAAGATAATTAGTATTTTCATGATTTCACATTTTGCTTACTTATATTAGACCTTGATTGGACAGCTGTGTGATTGTTGAGGAAGGGCACCTTATTGCGGCAAGAAGAAACAGGACTAATGAGACACAGAATGTATGTGTATCATTGCTTGTCTACCCCTTTCTATGGATTTTGGCCGACAGCACTTTGTTGTTGTTCTGAATTGATAGTAAGAAGAATGCTCTTCAAACAATGTCCACACCCTGACATTGAGGAGCAGAGAGAGTTTTCCATGCTTCACGCATAAGATCATGTCTTAGACTCTTAGTGTTGTGGGTATTTGAAGAAAGAAGTGAAATTTTCCGGATACGGTGTATCGATGATTCTGTCTTGGAGATAGTGGCTCTTCCAATAGGATCATGATCTCATGCAGTTGGCTTTGGCGAAAATCCCGTCCTTAGGATATAGGGATCTTCCTCACTTGGTCTACATACCAAGCAGAGGATGGACACAATTGAAGCCTTGAAAGAGTAGTCAACATGGAGCCGATACGAAAGAGGCAATCTGAACAGGGAATAGGCGAGTTATGGTTGTGTTGCTATTATTTGCTTCGGTTAACTATTTGTTATTTGCATTACTATAGCTCTCCTTTCGACACCGAGGAAGAAGGAAATGACGGTGAGAGATGCAGCGATTCAAAGATAAACTATTGGACTCCAACGTTAAGCAGGAGTAACAGGAAAAAAAAAACATGAAGGAGAAAACATTTTTCATGAAATGCATTTCCTAAATTTATGTTGAAACTACATTTGGAGCAAAACTTTCGATCTGACAAGCTCCTAAGGTTGGTATGCTTTGCTTATATTTCTCCTTGCGATTTCCTAGGCAAGAAGACGTGCAGAAATGGAAGCTCACTGATGTTCTTCTTGAACGGTGGCGGAGGACTGGACTTTCGTCTGCAGAAGTTGCAGAGAAATTTTCAGCGTGCTCCCTTTAGGTTTCATGTGAAGTACGCATAATGTGTGCAGCAGCATTATCGATCATTGGTACATTTGTTGGTTTTCATACTGAAATTAAATTTAGTTTGTGTAAAGTTTTGTTTGTTCATAAATGTTTGGATGACTGTTAGCCAATTTTCAGTATAAAAGGAAGTATATTATGGCTGTGCAAATGATAAATTTGGAGTCTGTTGCATTGAAGTAGCTCCGGGGCATGCATTAGATCAGTTTCTGAACTTGTCTGATTCTGATTTTTTGTTCTCTCACGAACAGATTTTCCTTAAATCAATCACCACATGAACCTCTTCCTCTTTTCCCTCCCTCTTTTTTCATCCCTGGCCAGCTCATCAATCTTTTCAAACTCCAGGTCGCCTTGTTTGCTCTGTCTTTTGGTCATCACCCACGGTTCCTCTGTGAGTGTTTGGCCATGTTTCATTTTCGTGTAATCCAATTCTCTTGACCGCATTTTGCTCCTTCAAAATCCCTCTTCAAAAAATGGGTTGTTTTTTTTTTTTTTCCGTAACAGTCCGCTCTCTTGGCCGGCCTTGACTCGTCTAATCCTCATCTTCAAATTTTTTGTCAAAACTTCCACAATTCTTGCATTCGAGATCCAACTTGCTCGACTCATATGTGACTCCACAGCAAAGAGTTAGGACTGATCCCGCTATCTTGGAATCATCAATCCCACAATGTTGAAGATGGCTCCAATGGCGCTATCATGAAATTCTAGCCAACTCCCACGATTCTTGAGTTTTGAATTCTAGTTCATCTCGCATGTCAAGCCATCCATTGGCCGATCCAAAATGAAGATGTTCATAGCCGAGCCCCTGTTTAATTCGATGCAAACATGCTTCGTTTAATTCAATTGCATTAAATGTCCCCATTATCTAAATATAGAGATATAATAAAAGTTCGAGTTTAGGACTAAGATAAGCAAATATTTCTATTAAAGGATCCAAGCGCACCACATCGGCGAGCTCGATTCTTAATTTTCTCATAGAATAAATGGAAAAGAATATCCCAAAAGTATTAAAAGTTGTGTATGGTAGGGGGTGAGCGATTTCCGATCCGACTCGATTCCCCTCAAGAACCGAGAACCGGACCGGTGATCCCGAATTCCAATTTTCGAAGTTGGGAATCAGACTCAACAGTCAATCCGGTCCATTTCCCGAGCGGTCCAATGGAATCGTTAATAAACCGTAGTATTTTATTTTATCCCATTCGGTCCCAAACTGCAGTAAGTCAAATGGTGACCCGCAGTACATCCGGGAACCGCGAACTGGATCGCCCGACTACCGGTATACATTACTTGCGTATAAAGTGCTAAGTCACGTTGAAGTTTAAGAAAATCGCACACAGGGGCATGACAAAATTCTTATTGATTTAACCTAGGATAAGTCCTATAAACCACTCAAACTCCGGAAACAACAGAATTGTCAATAGGCATAACTAAAATATTATCGCCAGTCGTCATCCATCATTCTAAATTTTCACCTTGCTATCCCCTCCTATTGCATACATTCTCCGTTTTTTTAGAGAGAAAAAAAAAAGACTCAAACTACCCGAAACTATCGAGAGGTCAAGTTGCAGGACCAAGCATTATCGTTGAATTCTCGCAAAGGCAAACTTGAGCCAAAACGTTTATCATGAGTACAGTGACCATGTTTAATTCATCAAACTCCAAGAAAGAAGGGAAACATTAAATAAAATCTATGGTTACGTTTATTAATTTAAAAAATAATAATAATTAAAATTGATCATCCCGGTCCAATCCTGTACCCTTGAATTGGGAATTGGACCACCGACCACCGGTTCCATTTTTAAGGAACGAGAGCCGACCACCACCCTTTGGACCGGGAACCGGACCACCGGTCTCCGTCTGGGTCGGTCCGATTTGCTCACCCGTAGTGTACCGCGACTCACTTTAGTGCCACAAGTTTCCGTCGGATCACTTAAGTACTAATTCTTTTGAAATACAATCACTTAAGTGCCAACTCCGATCTACTTGACTGGAAATTCAACGTGACATTTTTTGTCAATATTTGAAGCCAACATGGCTCGCTAGAGGTCTAGTCAGCAATAAAAAAGGCTAAAAGATGAAAAAAAAAACATAAAAGACAAAAAAATAAAAACTTAATTAGATTTTAAAAAAATAAAAAAGCTAAAAATTTCAAGAAAAAAAAGGACATATATACTAGAGGTCCTAAAACTTGTTATGAGAGTGCAATTGAATTCTAAAATTTATAAAAAGTTTATTCAAGTCCTAAAACTTATCAAATTAATACAATCGAGCCTTTCCTCCAATTTCGTCAATTTGGACTAACGAAGAAATCGACGTTATTTTTTTTAATATATTTTCTAGGTAATGCCGTGACCAAGACGCCGTGAGCCGCGAGCCCCGCCCATTAGAAAGTACTATTGTCATACATATTATATGTGGTCTGAGTGGTCCCGCGTTAAATTATTACTTGGTAACGAAGAAACTACACAGAGGTGGGGGATAGGAATAGCCATTTCGTGGAAGCCAGCAAAGTTTTTCCCACCAGTGAGCCTATGACAAGATGACGAGAATCCACCACCCCAAGGCTGTTTCTCCACTACTTTTGTCGGCCACAGAGAAGCCTGTGTCCGTCAGAGAATCCCAACAACGCGTTGGTGAAGAAAAGTCCATGTGTTCACACCTATTGACTTATCTTGGTCAATACTTGAGCGCCATGTTTTTCTAAAGTTCTATAGAAGGCCAGTCCAAAAGAGATCACTTCGTTGAGAGCAATTCAACATAATGACTTGGCATTGACTGTTCGCAACTGGAGACTCACGTGCTTGAATCTTGCTGTGCAAAGTTGGTATGGCGTTTATTTTTGCCTCATTTCATGTTGGGGGAAATTTCTCTTCTTCTATTTTTTCAAATATGATATGTAAAGGGAGGCTACATAAATATAAAGAGATATTTAGGACTTGTTGTCAAGTGATGTGGGACCATCCTTCAATAGTGTTCGTGAGCTCCACTTGTCGTTCGAAGCAACTAGAGACAGCGAAGCTCAAAGAATGGGCGAAAAAGAGACAGATTCTTCAAGTTTCAAATTCAAAATTTTACCTCGCATGCAAGCTTGAACATTATATTTATCACCCAATAGGTGACTTTTCGTGGCAAATTATCCAAGGAAAGAACACTTATTTGCGGTAGCTAGCCACGATGCTTTGCTGCAAAAATGTCCTCGTGGGTCGTGGCTATGTCCCGATACTTGGCTCTCCAAGCTAAAGATACATAAAGGAGAGCACGAAAGTGTCCATTTTGCACCGAGATAAAGATACCTCAAATTTTGCGAACGCCCCAACGAGGCTGGAACTCTTCCGACAGAGGATTCTAGCTTCTTGAGCACCGACGCAATTCAAGATGGATCGTCCTTGCAGAATGAGATCTCTACAGACTTTTAAAAACTCCACCAAAAGCAAATTGATTTCTCATCAATGATTTGATTATTTTATTTAAAGTCGCCACTAGAGTTAGGGGCCGAATAAAATGCGAGAGACTATTTACTTCTACGAACTAAAGATTCGTATATTCGAAGACTTGATTATGCAATAGAAATATAATTCTTGTTATGGTACCTCTTCTTTTATAAAAGGCTTTGCATGCATTTTTTTTTTTTTTGGGTTTTCTAAGAAGAAATGGAAATGTAAATAATAATCAATTTATGGATACTCAAAAATACAAATACAGATCCAATTAAATAATGGAAAAATAAAGTAAAAGATGAGGAAAGAAATAACTGGGATTGCATCCAGCCACATTATTTAATGCCGCGTTATTAAGTTCCGGGTTGGGATCCCCATGACCATGAGAAAAGAAATAACAGGAATCGTATCCGACTATATTATCTAATGCCTTGTTATTAACTTATCTTGATTCATATATGAGCGCCATGTTTTTCCAAATTTCCACTATTATCTAATTTTACTATTTACTTGCACACCTGATTGTGCGTGGGATTATATATGTCTTTGAGTGGTCATAGGGTAAATTACTACATAGCAAGGAAAAAACTAAAGTTGTTTTATGAGTGAGCCCACGACCAAGATCACGAATGTCCACCACCCTAGAGGTGTTTGTCCATCCGTACAATAATTTTGTCGGCAACAAACAAGCTTGTTTCGCTCAGCATAGTCGAGATTCCGAGTAAGGTGGTGGTCCATGGACTTCAGTAAAAAAGTTGTGCATCTCTGTCCTCTAGTATACAAGAATAAATCGACAAGAAGATCAAGTGGTGAACGGGCTACTTAAAAAAACTGTTATGAAATCTTAAGCTCACGGTCGTTTTTGATGGTTGAACTCTATTATACCAATGGCTTCTTCATCGAAATCCACAGGCCTTACGATATCTTTTTGAGTTTCAGAGAGACGATACGTAATAGCTTCATCAGCCATTTCTATAATTATTAATAGATCTATTATTTTTTTGGCTGGTACACTTGATTGTGCAGAAAGACCGAAGGACAGTCCGAATAGTTCCACAATTATTAATAGATCACTTGATTGGGATATTTCTGGTAATTACATGTCTCTTGAGTGGGTCATGTGGTAGATTATTATTTAGCAAGGTGAAAACAACTTCACGAGGTTGGGGATGAAATTTCGAGGAAGCCAGCAAAGTTGTTTTTATCAGCCCACGACTAGCTTTTGTCGGCCCACGCGGTCTTCAGTGAAAAACGTCCCTGTGTTCACACCTTTAGATATCTCTCAATCCGGACAACACGGCAGTACGCGGTCTTTCAGTGAAAACAGTCTCTGTGTTCACACCATTACCTGTCTTGGTCCATCCTTAACCGCTCCCATTTTCCAAAGTCTCTGTCCTGTAGTATAAGAATCAATCAACAAGAAGATCAAGTGGTGAACGAGCTACTTGAAAACACTGGATCAAATCTCAAGCTCACTGTCGTTCTTGATTGTTGAACTCCATCGTTCCGATGGCTTCTTCATCGAAATACACCGGGCCATACGCGGTCTTCTTGAGTTTTAGAGGTACAGACGTGCGTAACAACTTCGTCGGCCATCTCTATGACGCGCTAGTCCGAAATGGAATACACACTTTTCTAGATAACGAAGAACTGAGGAAGGGGCAGGATATATCGATGGTCCTAAAGGCCATCGAAGAATCGCACATCGCAATCATCATTTTCTCTAAGGATTACACTTCCTCATGGTGGTGCTTGGAAGAGGTGGCCAAGATTATGGAGTGCAAGGAGCAAAATAAGCTCACCGTTCTACCAGTGTTTTATAAAGTAGACCCAAAAGAAGTGAGAGGGGGGAGAGCGAGTTATGCAGATGGCCTGGCTAAGCACGAGTCTAAATATCCGGAGAAAATGGAGAGATGGAAGAAAGCTCTTTCGGACGCCGGTAACTTGTCTGGGTGGACTTTGAATGATGGGTAAGTAGAAAGAGTTCTATCTTTTGTATATGAAACTATTCTTTACGAGTGTGATAATTTTTTATTTATTTAGTTATGGGCTATTTGAGGTCTTCACGTTTCATTTTAGTCACTTTGAGTTCTATAGATTTTCGATTTTGGCCAACCATTTCACAAACTAGTTACAGGTGGCATTTTGAGTTCGAAAAATCACGTGGCTATCCATAAAACAGACGCGTGGCTTTTCCAATAATTAAAAATATGGACACTAGCTCTTCATCGGCTGAAAATTTTATTGATTCATTTGATCAAAATAGAATGTTAAAACTTGTTTGCCAAATGGACAGAATGTTAAGTAGCGTTATTGCCCTTACCCCATTTCGTACAGGATTAATTAGCGTGTGCAGGCCATGTAAAACAATAACATCGTGCTTTCGGGGAATTTAATGGTTTTGGAATCAAAATCTTAACCATCGTTCAAAGTCCTAAATCACATGAGAGTCAAAACGAAGAATAAGTGAATCGTCACGTCTAAAGCGAAAGTACACGAATCACTTAAGAAGACAGATACATGTTGTGATTGGTGTGGAGCTGTCGGAGTTCAAATTTGACTCGATGGGAATACATTTTCTTTTGGCTATAATTATCTAAAAATGAGATGCACTGCTTTGTCACTTTTGGCTGGTGATTGCTCGTTATTTGCTTATTCCAATTGCTAAAACGATGCTAAAACTTCCTTTCATTGTTTTTGCCAGAGATGATGAGTCAAATGTTTTACAACAAATTGTGAAGGACATCTCAAATCGCCAAAGCCAAACACCTTTAGAAGTTGCTGAGCATCCGGTTGGGATAGAGTCCCGAGTGGCTGAGGTGAAATCAATGCTAAACCTTGAGTCTAAGGATGTTCTCATGGTGGGATTATGGGGATAGGGAGGCATAGGAAAGACAACATTGGGAAAAGCCATCTATAATGATATTTTCAGACAATTTGAAGGTTCAAGTTTTCTAGCACATGTTCGAGAAAATTCAAAAGATTGCATGGGTTTAGTTACTTTGCAAGGACAACTATTGAACGATATATTATTACCACACGAAAAGATAGTGGTGCCCAATGTTGATAGAGGCGTTAATCTAATACGAGATAGACTCCATAACAAAAGAGTTCTTGTCATCCTTGATGATGTGAATGACGAGGAACAATTATGTGCTTTAGCGGGAAAAGCCAAATGGTTTGACAAAGGGGAGTAGGATCCTCGTTACTACAAGAGATAACCATTTTTTGACTCCCAGGTTAGATTGGGATCATGTGCGTGTGTGTGAAGTTGAAGTGCTGGATGACGGTGGAGCTCGTGAGCTACTTAGAAAGCATGCTTTTCCGACATACCAAAAATTAGAAAGCAGGACGGATCTAGTGCATGGTTTTTTCAATCATGCTAAAGGCCTTCCTTTAGCACTTGTGGTGTTGGGTTCCTTATTACGCGGTACGACAGAAGATGTATGGGAAAGCATACTAAAGAAACTTTCCAAGAACCTTGACAAAAAGATTAGTAATGTGCTCAAAGTGAGTTATGATGGACTAGATGAAGATGAGCAAGAGATCTTTCTCCACATTGCCTGCTTCTTTAATGGGAAAGCAAGAGAGTATATAAGGAAGGTTCTCGATAGTTGTGATCTTCTAACAGCTATAGGATTTGATACTCTTATTAGGAGGTCCTTGATTAGCATTGAGCATGGAACCATACGAATGCATGACTTGATTCAATTGATGGGTATGGGTATCGCGAAGCAAGAGTGCAAGGATCCCGGGAGACGCAGCAGACTATGGCTGTATGAGGATGTTCTTGATGTTCCGTCATGCGACATGGTAAGACTTGCAAATACAATAAAATCTATCCTTCTTATATTTGACTCTAATTACTGAATATGCAAAGTCCAAATATTCGTGTACATACAGGGAGATTGTGCGCTTAAAGCCATAGTATTGGAGCTACCTAAGCCAAGAGAGATGCATATTGGTCCAAATGCTTTTACAAAAATGAGAAGGTTGAGAGTGCTCATTCTTCGCAACGTGCATAATTCTTTCCATGGTACTATATATGTCCCTAATTGGCTAAGATGGTTTCATTGGGATGGATGTGCGTCCCGGATTCCAGAATTTCCTTCGGGTGAAAATAAATTAGTGGGACTTGGTATGGGAAATTGGAGTATCCCACCAGTGCCAAATCAATTAAAGGTGAGCAATTTTTACTGGCCTTTTCATTATCTACCTACGCATACACAAAAGGAAGTATTGTTACTCTGTTTTAGAAACCATTTCTCTATTTTCTTTCAAAATGACGCTAACAACTTGCCTTAGAAATACTTTCAAGTGCAGCAAAATTGGCATTTGAAAAATTAAGCGAGCAATTTTATTGGAAATACTCAGTGGAAAACATTTTGTTAGTAAAGTACACAATACAAAGAAGTTTTATACATATATGTGGAAAGAAAAAGATATTTCAAGATTTGAAGTTTTTTTTATGATCGTCATTGCATCATTAGATGACTTTTCATATGGAAATACGTGAGAGATAAAAAGTAAAATAGTAAATGCCATGTATCTGTTCGTGGTGTGATATCTCTAAAAAAAGTAATTGAGTATAACTAATGGAAGGAAAATATATGAGAAAAAAGATTAAAATCTTTCAAAGTTACAGATCCTCTTTATGTTACATGATAGTATAGATAAGTTTTACATACTTTCTAAACCGAATAGCTCTAACTATCAACATAGATATATTTCAAATCACATCAAATCTACCCAGTGAAGAAATTCAAAATGCGATTTGCCACCGGTTGTTTACGTGTAAAATTTTTGTTTTATGATGTTGACATGTATATAGAAGTAACAATACCCAAGGAGTAGCTGGATGAGTGGTAGGCCACATAGTCATCAAGTGGTAGAGCCTAAACGCCGGGGATTTGTCCAGCATCAATAAAATTAACTCAGTCGAAGGTTTGAATGCATCATTCTGTAAAACAAGGCATTGTTTATTGCTTACATCAATTCTTAAGGACGAACACTTCTAAGTGGACATATAATAGAGTGTTTATTAGGAACTTTGCCAGTAATGTGTGTATTGTGTGCACAACTAAATCAATATAAGTGATGCAGTACGGCCATAACACTAGTTTCTTAGTAGAAAGTCAGAGCCAGATTATTAGTTGAGCATACGAAATTTTTATTTTCCTCGTAATGTTTTTCAAAGTTGGTTTGATTGGCTTTGCATTAATTCAAAAATTTTAAAGTTCTGAAAATTTTACGCAATCCCATTCATCTATGATATATAGTTAACGCCAGACCTAGCAAAGTCTTCATTCCTATGCTCGTCATGTGATGCTTCATTTTGCTTCTGTGGTTGCCACATGACAACCCGTGGAACAGTTTTGTCATGTGGCCGCATCCACACACAGCCACATGGCACTTCACTACGATCCTATGATTGTCATATGACATGACGCGTCGCATAATTTTGTTATGTTCTCTACATTTGCATACTATTCAAGTGACACTTCACTTGAATTTTGTGATTGCCACATGCATGACACGAGACATAGTTTTATCCCGAACTAATTTTTATCTACTAATGAAGAGTAGATTTGGGTGAGAATTATCAGTTTGCGATTTATTTTGTTAGATGAAAATTAACTTGGGGTAAATGTGTCATGGTCATCCTAGTTTAGGATTTTCATGAGACGAAAATTAATAAGGGATAAATGTGCATGGGATTTTTATTGGTATTTAATCTATTATTTTCATACTTGTTAACAGAATTTTATTTGCGAACTTTTCTCTATTGTATATCTATATATTTTAAATTCTTTCAAATAATTCCTGAAATGTAAAGTGATAAGAATTAACTCTAATTTGCTAATATTTACATATGTATGAATGAGTACTGGTAAAGTTTAGTAATTTCTCAATACGATTTTAAATTTTCCCACATCAGTTTATAGTAACTTTGAATGAAAAGTTAATTACTAGGTTAGAAAATTTACTCAGAAACCTGACTAGTAATTATTCCATATCCTTTCCCTCACGCACCCAATCTCCCTCACGTGTTGTGGAGCTAATTTTATAACCCTCAATCAAGGTAAGCCCCCAAGACCGAAAAAAAAGATTATGATATTATTAATGATCAATATTATAAAACCATGGACACCGTCAATTGCATCGGATATTAAAGTTCACGAGCTTGACTCCCCCGTCTATGTACAACAACTAGCATAATGCATATGTGTGGACTCTGCAGCAGATCAACTCTACATTAAATAAACAAATTGCTCAAATTTTACGATTGACGACCTCAAATGTAATAATTTCGTGAAAGATACAATAACGGATATGCTTCAGTGGCAACCTATTCTCAAACGGGAATTCCACGTTCTAAATATAAGGAAGCAAACAGCATCCTGCAAACACCCTCTTTTTGTCCCTTCCAGAATGTTTATCAAAGCTGATTTCGCCGTTTTTGCAGGATTTCCGAAATTTGAAGTACATGAATTTCAGTCACTGCGAGTCGCTGGTTCGCACGCCCAACATATCATGGACTCCAAATCTCGAGGAATTGCATCTCTGTAGTTGCGAAAACTTGGTAGAAGCCCACGAGTCCATCGCAGATCATGGGAGGTTACTGGTCTTGGATTTACATAATTGCTCTAAACTTAGCGTTCTTCCAAAAGTGCTCAAGTCAAAAAATTTACGGAAACTCCAACTTAGAAAATGCACAAAATTAGAAAGGTTCCCTGATATTCCACATAAATTGGAAGGCCTAACAGAGCTTGATCTTGGAGAGACCGCTATTAAAGGACTTCCTGCATCAATAGAAAATTTGGTCTCTTTGGAGAAAATAGAATTATATGAATGCAAGAACCTGGTAAGTCTTCCGTCTAGCATTTATAAGTTACAAAACCTCAAAGATTTGATGGCTGAGTGTTGCACAAACTTAATCGGGTTTCCAAAGTTTGAGGATTCAGATGATCCCTGCATGAAGACCGGACTTTCAAATTTACTCTGGTTGGATCTTTATGGATGTAATTTGACCGAAGTAGAGTTTCTCGAGAATCTTTCCTGTTGTCCCATCTTGAGAAATTTACAACTGGGGAGGAACAATATTAAGAGCCTTCCTACGTCCATCAGTAAGCGTGATCGTTTGTCGGATTTGAATGTTGGAGGATGTCCTCAATTACGAGAGATTCCCGAGCTTCCACTGTTCTTGGGCGCATTAGCTGCGG